>NC_140588.1:927628460-928068460 GCF_964204655.1 Triturus cristatus
GGTCCAAAGTGACATCCTTAGCGCCTTGATCTGGATCCTGTAATTGGGACTCCGCTCCCCCCGATTCCCAGGTAGGTTGTATAAGAGGAGTCTTCTCCTGTGAAGCTCCTTCAGTTTCGGGATTTCGCCGAATTGTACCTTGTTGATCCAGTAATCTCTTTGTTTATTTAGGTGAGTGTATCAGGTCGTCGTATTCCTCATTCAAATCTTCATCATCTGTGAGTGCCACCTCATCGCCCCATTCACCATGAAGGCTACTGGCGTCATCTTCCGAAACTACAGACAGGTCTGGCATTGAATAGAATTTACCATCAGACAAAGCGGAGTCAGTCTCTCCCAGGCCCGCTGTAGCAATGCGTTGCTCATTTAGACCACCTTCTCCCTTTCTATTACTGCACTCAGAAGGGGCCGAGCCATTAGGATCATCCCCATCGCCAAGTTTTGCGCCCTTTTTTTTCATAAAGATCGCATGTAACATAGGTGCCTTCACAGCGTCCAAATTCCCAGGCATTACAGGAATTATGGGAGCATTATGCATGCTATTCCTAACAGTATGTGCTCCGTTATTGCTACTCAGACCAGCCCCATCCCCTCCGGTCGGCGCTGCGGCTGCCATGTCGGTTGGTTTAGAGGAGGGAGCCATGTTTCCAGATACACCGGTGTTACTGCTGGTGTTATTATTAACATTAGCGAGATTGCTAGCGCTAAGTGCATTATTAGAACTAGTGTTGTTCACGCTCGCATTCACAGTAGGTGCTTTTCGTGTGCCTCTGCCTTTTGGCGCCATACCTGCTCTCTTTTCGTTTTCTTGTAGATTCTTGAGGTTTATTCACTTTTGGTTTTGGCAAAAAAAAGCAAACAAAAAAAAAAAAAGCCTTCTCACGTTTTTTTCTTCCTTTACCCTCCTTCTGAGGGCTCCGACTTCTTCTCAACAGTACAGCAGTCCGGTGAAACAATGATGAAAGTTTCCAGCAGCAGCAGCAACAATGTAGCTGTTTTTTTATCCCGTCACGATTCGTTTTTTTTCCCCTCTTCTTTCCACGTTTTCAAATGAAGCAAAGAAAGCAAAGAAAGCAATCACCTCCTCCACTTGTGGTTTTTTCCGACCCCCAGCTCCAGCTGTCAGCACTCAGTATGAGATTGTGGCTCCCGCCTCGCCTCCGCCTTGCATCTGTCTTCGGCTCAGGGTCCGAGCTCGCTACCGCTTTTCAGCGTCCTTCGCCAGCCTGCGCCGGTGCTGTAATTGCGGTGACTACAACGGGGCTTACAGCGGGGTCTAAAGCAAATTGAAAATTTGCGGAGATGGGCTAAACGAGAAGGTGGGTCCGCACTTAAACAACGATCAGCCAGAACATCCTTAGACACGGCAATCTGACATCTCTCTCCACCGAGGTACGGAGCTGCTCACTCGAGCGGCCGGGCGGCCGCCATCTTGCTCTCGGGTCCTGATAAACTTCCGCTTGAAGTATATAAATCTTTTTTCCAAGTTTTAAAACAGGATATGTTAGTTACATTCCGAAAGGCTCAGCAAGGGGAGTATCCTATAACATGGGGGGAGGCGAGTATAGCAGTGTTTAGGAAAAAGGAAAAACCGGCAGACTTACCAGGCTCATACCGACCAATTTCATTATTAAACACAGACGGGAAACTATATTCTAAGATCTTAGCTACCAGATTATCAGAAGTGATCACCCCTCTGGTTTCTATTTATCAGCACGGGTTTATCCCAAAGCGTGGTACAACCGATCATGTTAATCGGGTGATCACTATAATTGATCATGCAAAGGTGTCGGGGGACCCACTTAGTCTTATATTATTGGACGCAGAGAAGGCCTTCGACCAAGTATCGTGGGCCTTCTTATGGGACTTGCTGAAATTACAGGGATTCGGGCCAAACTTTATTAAATCAATACAGGTACTTTATCAACAACCTAGTGCACGGATTAATGTAATGGGTCATCAATCCGCTGCGGTATTAATACAACGAGGAACTAGGCAGGGATGTCCATGCTCTCCACTACTGTTTGCTTTGTATATAGATCCTTTTTTAAGAATGATTGAGCTGAGCAGTAGGGTACCTCCAGTTAGGATACAAACACAGCAGTACCGTGTATTGGCGTATGCTGATGATGTCGCTGTGCTCTCACCAAGACCGTCTATGGCTATGAATGAAATCGAAAAGCTTGCAAAGAGATATGGATCGGTATCGGGATATAAATTAAATGCTGCCAAGACTCAAATACTGTGTATAAATATCAAGTCTTTTGCTGATCCACGAGTCTTAGAAGAGGTTTCTTATTTGGGAGTACAGATTTGTGCTGGGGCTTTGGCTACGGTTGAGGCCAACTGGCAGAAGCTGACGCAGGGGGTTCGTAAACAATTGGACCAGTTTGAATGTTTACATTTGACTCTTGTCGGCAGATGTAATATTTTGAAAATGATGGTATTACCTAAGGTGTTGTATCTTTATAGATGTCTACCATTAGAGATTAGTTCTGTACGTATTTCACAACTGCAAGCAATATGTATGAGATTTATGTGGTCTCAGGGGAAAGAGCGACAGGCTAAGAAATATATGATGCTGCCTAGAGCAGTGGGTGGTTGGGCAGTCCCTGATTTCCTTTTGTATTATTATGTTTGTATGTTGCAGCGAATGAATATTTTATTAATTGGCCAGGGACCGGTGGAGTATGCACTACAACCTTCTATATACTCTTTGCTTCTAGGGACTGATGCTAAGAACTGTCTTTTTATTAACATAGACTGGAACTACTACAAACGTACAAGGTTTAAGGTGATAGCTGCCGCATATAAGGTTTGGAAAGCAATAAGGAAGCTATATAATATTCAAAATGTGTCTTTCTATACCCCTTTAATTGCATCGGTATTGCATCCCAATATATGTTGGGATTATACAGTAGTTAACTGGCGTTTAAGAGGCTTAACAAAAGTGGGGGATGTTTATACACCAGATGGGCTAAAATCTTTCTCCCAATTGAAGAAACAATACCTGTTACCCACTGCGCATTTTTTTAAGTATTTACAGTTGCGTGAGTATCTTGCTAAATTGAAAACTGTGATTGTGTCTAACCCCCTTATTGAGGCAAATAAAAAGTGTTCCCGTATAGGAGTATTATATAATATAATTATCGAGACAATGCCTAACGACCTGGAAACTCATCGCATGAGGTGGGAAGAAAGACTGGAGTGCTCTGAAATACCGTTGGAACTATCGATTGAACTGGCGTGCCGTCTATTTATGTCGGCTAATCTTAAGGCACAACACTATAAGACTCTGTTCTATCTTTATCGAACGCCCGATAAAATCGCAAAGTGGGGAGGAGATCCTGATGGAAAGTGTTTTAGGTGTAATACTTTACACGCTGATGTAGTACATATCTTTGCCACTTGTGTTAAACTATCGGAATTGCTCAGACATATAAATGGATTCTTATCCGAGATTCTAGGTGTCACTATACAAGTGTCAATCAGTGAGATCTTACTGGGTATAGATGTAGATGGAGTACGTACAGACTCTGGTAAGGAAGTCAGGTACCTGATATTTATGGCAGCCGCAGTGTTAAGGATCTGTATTGCCTCAGTGTGGTTACAAAGTGAAGCCCCCCCATTTGAGATGTGGAGAACTCGCTTCTTGTTTACGTATAATATTGAATATAACCTATATAGTGTTAAGGGGAAGCGGAAAATGGCTTTGGGACAGTTAATTTGGGGTGCTGTATGTACATATATGGACAAGTAGGATGGTCTTGAATTATTTGGTGTCTTTTATTAACTAACTGTTTTCTTTTTCTTTGCAATGGACGATATAATGGAATTACTTCCTTTTCTTTTGGGTATTAGATGTATCAGCCGTCTCACAACTGTAATCTGCCGAATATTATTGTAATTCAAATTTACCTGCATTGTATAACTAATGGAATGTTGGGTTATGTTTTCTTTTTCTTTTTTTTTTCTTCTTCTTTTTTTTTTTTTTTCCCTTTTGTACCCGTGATCTCTATCTAATAAAGAAATTAAAAAAAAAAAAAAAAGAACTTTTATAGTAATGAAGGACTCCTCTCCTGACAACAGATACGGAATAGCAAAACTAACATAAGCAGTAATCTGATATTTAGCTTTGCACAGGTTAAGCAGTTCTGCATAGGCCTAACTCCTAAAAAAGATTGCCCAGGTGCTCTCCTGGGGAAGGCATATTTCATCTTTAAAACTAAGGGTATAGGCAATTGGTATAAATTACTTAAATCAGTGGAGAACAAACAGGCGATCCTTGATCACCTGGAAAAGATAAATACGACCTCTGGTTGCACTTTTTCCCTGCAACTATGGCAAAACTACAAGAACATGAGCTGCAAAGCAGTCAGGGCCGCCAACCTAAGAAGAATGGCATGGTTCAGTAAATGGATGATTTATTACATCCCCAATCAAGTCCACAGAATGTTCCCCTATAGTGACCCCAGGCGCTTTAGATGTGAGCTTGCAGTGGGGGACTGGCTCCATGTTGGGTTTTTATGCTGCCATTTAAGTAACTTTTGGCAGGATATTGTTTCTGAAATTAACGAGAAATTGGAATCTAATCTTTCTCCTAGCTCTCTCACTGCCCTTTTTGGCAATGTAGAGTCAAGTGAAGATTTGACCTTAGGCCAACGTCAATTTTTTTTTATTGCTACTTTAATTGCAAGATCACTTATTTTAGCAAACTGGAAGCCTAACAGGGTCCCGACGATTTCTCAATGGATTTTAAAAATGCAGAGAGTCTTCAATAGGGAATCCATTTATGCAAAAAGGGTAGGCTCCTATGCTAAACTTGAAAGAATTTGGCGGTATCTGAATTAAATTGTTTCTACTTCCTTTATATTTCTGTGTATTATATATTTTGCTTAGATGATGTTTTATTATTATCTTTTTCTTCCCCTAAAAATGAAAAACGAATTATGAATGTTATTCAGGTAGAATGGGACTTATGCAGGCTACCTTCTTGTATTTAGTAATTTTGTATTGTGTAAAATGTAATACTTTTGCTACAACAGTATATAAAAAAAAATTAAAAATTTTTACAAAAAACTTGAGTTGACCTGACAAGACCAAAGAATAAGGGAGACCCCCTGGATCTATCAGCATATCATGACAGAATGAAGACTGAACTGGAGGAGCACTCACAAGAGCTAGACCTACTGTGAACCTAGGTTGGGCCCTCCAGAGCATAGTCACGAGAATGATCTCCGACCTCTGACGTATGACTGGCTAGTGAGGGGTCTCTGGCGCACTACATATGGATGGCAGAACTGAGCAACGAAGGCTATTTAAAATGCCACAGCCATTGAGTGTCCTAAAATTGATTGATCATATGAGTGCTCTGTATTTTTCAGTTGCCAGTAGGTAGTTATAGTTAGGTTGTAGTTTCCATAGGAAGAGCGTTTTTTCATTTGACAATAACTTTGGCGTAGTTTGACGAATCCTCTTGAAAGTTTGCAGACTAGTTTGACGCTCACTCCAGCTGCTTTCTTGAAAGTTTTGTAGTGATCCGTCAAGCGGGGGCCAAGAAAAGGGAAACTCGTTTTCCTCACGTTAATTTTCATTGAGATTTAAGACACCACCACAGCCTGAACTGCTGAATGGAATTACACCAAATTTGGCAGAAAGGTAGCTGTTGATCCAGAAAGCAACATTTTTTCTACGGCGTAAATGTGTTCAGTAGTTTTTGAAATATTAAAGAGATGATGTGAAGGCTCCGCGAACCCTCCCGATCTCATGCTGAGATCTGATGGGCTGCCAACACTTCAAACCAGGAAATGTTGGCAGCTATCTTGGGAATCGGCGTAAGCGAAATCCCACAAGAAAATGTAAAAAAAAGAGAAGGGGGCACGGTAGTAATACCCTGACCCCCTAGGCCTCTTGGAGGGGAAGAGCAGGGCCCAAAAAGTATTTTTTTGTGTTTTATTTTCAGCGGATCCGCAGCTCGCACCGAAAATTTAAAATATAAAGAAGTGTGGGCTCCTGTTCTTCTTTACTAATGAGCCCCCAGATAGGCATGAAGAAAATAAAAGAGGGTTGGCTTAAAAAATGCCCCAGGGACCCCCCGCAGCTTATGCAGTGTTAAACGGGGGGGCCTCTCAAACTCCACCAGGTCCCAGGGACCACAACCTCCCCAGGCCATATTAAAAAAAACAGGGGAGCCCTTGTGGACCCCACGTGCCCCTTGGACCACCACCTCCATTTAATTTAATTTGTAATGGGGGGCCTCAGGGCCCCTCTGGGCCACAGGGATCACCACCTCCTCAGGGCCAAATTATAATTTTTTTAATGGGAGGGAGGCCGCGTGGCCCCCTGCCAGGCCGTTCTCAACCCGGGGTATCACCGCCTCCCCAGGTGAGGCCCTACAACATCAAAGGAAGGGGGGTTGCGCAGACCCCGTCCTGAAGACATAGATGGCCCAGGGGCCTGCCAACCCTCAGGGTACCCACCCCAGGACATAGCTGTTTGCTGTGACTTGGCGGGAGCTTTACCGCTCCCACCAAGTCACAGCAAATGCTCCACTTCCAGCAAGCGAGAGCTGATAAAATGCTTTCGCTTGTTGAAAGTGGAGCATTCCTCGGTTTCTCTGCCCGCTAGCAATAAAGCAGGGAAACAGACAAAATGCTTTTAGACACGAGGAGCTGCATGTTTAGCAGCTCCCTGTGCCAGAAAGCAAAGCTGGCTCCCACAAGAGGTTGGAAGCCTGCAGGGACCGTGGGGGTTTTGAGGCTCCCCCGCGGTCCCAATGCAAACTGGGTTCCCTGGGTGCACACAGAAGTAATGGCCAGGTCCCGAGGCTGAAATTGGCACAGGGAGGGAGACCACACAGCCCCCATTTGTAAATAGGTAGGTCCCAGGGCATTGGGTGTCTTGGGCTAAAAGCAGCCCAATGAGGAGTGCCATGGCATCCTGTCCCCTAGGAAAAACAAATTATGAAGTAAAGGCTGGGCCCTGGGGGGTGGGGTCCCCGGAAATCGGCCCAGGCAGGGGGGCCCTCAGCCCCTCTCCCCCATTGCAAAAAGGCCAGGACCCAGGAGATGGGGTCACCAGGGCTAAAATCAGCCCAGGGAAGGGGGCCACGTAGCCCCCCTCTCCAAATAAAAGAAAAAGGTCCTGCAAAGGGGCCTCCAAGCGAGCAACTTCTTGGGGGATGAAGTCCCCCAACAACCCCTCCTGTTACCTCCAGTAAGTCTCACACAGTGGATTGCTGAGAGCTGGTCGGAGGACATTCCCCTTACTCCACCACTCTGCAGGCGCACCTCCTGGCACACTACTGGTTGAGGGATGAAGTCCCCCTTGATGCTGAGGGTTTTTGGGGGGCCAAGAACACCTCTTGTTACCTCCAGTAAATCTCACACAGTGGTATTGCTGAGAGCTAGTCAGAGGCCCCACCCCCTTTCTCCACCACTCTGCAAATGTGCTTCCTGGCTCACTACCAGTTGGGGGATGAAGTTCTCTTGAATGATGAGGGTGCTTGGGGGCCAAAAACCTCTCCTGTTGCCTCAAGTAAGTGTGTGAGTGAGTGTATGAGATACAGTATGGGAGTGTGAGTTGTTTTGTGGATGTTGTCATTTGAGACGTCATCGGTGATGTCACTGACCATGTCATGAGTGATGTAATATGTGAGGCCATAAGCAGTGCATTGCCGGGGTTTAAGTTATAGTTAGCTCAGGTAACTATAACTGCTGAATTTCTATGGTTATGTACGAATTACATCAGAGACTAACTATGATGTACAAGTAATCTTTGTTTTTTTTGTGAATATATATGCTTATATGTATAGATAAATGTATTCACTAAAAAAACAAAGGTACAGGGATATTATAGTTAGGTTCAGATTTTACATTCACAAAACCATAGAAATTCAGCAGTTATAGATAGAGTTAATATAACTCATGCCCTAAGGTAACTACAACTCGCGCACCCCGCCATGCACAGTTTTCTCATCAATAATTTTACAGCAAATGTTGAAGTGATATTATCAATTATGTCATAGAAGATGTTATGAGTGATGTAGTTTGTGGGGTAATTAGCAGTGCATGACGAGGGCACAAATTATAGTTGGTAATCACTAGGGGGTTACTGTTCCTAAAGGAGAAAGAAGGTGAGCCGCCTAGTCTGGTTGCTGAAAAAGGATTTGTGAGTGAATGTAACCTCGCAAACATGTTCTGCACCCTATGAGGTTGCACGACACAGACACCATTTCCCATGACATTTATGGTCCTTTAACAGTCACCAGTATGTACTCGCTACTACTCTGAGTGCAGTGATTAAGCATATCGTACACAAGTAATCAACCACTTTGGGTCTTAGAAACACTTGAGGGTATCTAGCTTTACGCCACAGAAGCTTTCCCACTTCTGGTATTATAATCTAATTGTGCTTTGAAACAAATGTGGTAATATAATAATCAGTATGAGGTACTCTGACCTCTCTCACACCAGAATTTTAATCATTCATTCCCTTTCTTAAGATGGCTACCACAGTGCACCGCACTCTGCAGGCCAAACACCACGTAATACGCCCATGTCCCTGTGACGCTGTTTATGGGCGTTTCCCTCCCCCGCAATGTCACTTCTGACCAGTTACAGGCCCATGGTACATCAAGGGCCAGCTGCCACGCTTACGTTTACTGGCAAGACAAGCAGCGGCGGGGCATGTAATCGGCTGCATCTCAGGAGGAGCTAAGTGAGTATTTCTTGGCTGACTCGCTTACGGACACAGGTACTTGGCAGCAAATTCCCCTGGGTCTCTAGCTGATTATGACTATGTTATCCACAGGTGTACTTCTCAATTACTGCATGGTTTAGCCGAGGAGGCCAATCTTTACTAATTAAGGCGTATGAATCAATTAATTGTTTTACATGTTCCATGTGTGTCCTTGGTCCCCTTTTTACGTGTTTTTACCGCAATTCAGTGCACTCGTATCACACCCTTGCAAGTGTAACTATTACAGTTTAAAGGTAATGGCCTGCCACAATCATCATGGCTGAGATGCTTGATTTACTACATGATATAGACGTCTCCTTTACGCTATGGGGTCCATGAAAATGTACTGCATGCATATATTGTGTCACCCTCGACATTTTTTTCATCATGTTGAGGTGCCACACCGTCTTGCGACCAGCGAACCTGCACAGACCACACTAGTGCAGCAACAAAGTCATGCACTATTGTGTTGGTCAATGATGAAAGGAGTATGTTTGATCTAGCGTGCCTCTTTGTAGCATCCACAAATGGAAATGCCAGTTAACTCAGCCTTCACTCCATTCCAAGTGAATGGGCTACGCTACCATGTTACTATTTTATTATCTTTTTTGTCTTCTCACTAGGTTGGAACCTAGAACGCCTATCAGATGTTCAAATAGGCACATTGGCGCCTAAAAATCTGACTCTAGGTACAATAGGAATATAGAGAGTCGCCGTCTCTCATTCCTAGTTTTATTATCTTATATCACACCACGGTCCTGAAGAAGCGCAATGGGATCCACTAGGTACCTAACCTCGCTATCACCTGCACCCACACTCACAGATAAGAGAGCAACAAGATAATACTCACTCCTCTACAATATTTGTTGGAAAGAGGGCCTCTATATCCCTTGCTTTTAATCTTACCACCCGTACACCTGAAAAAACTTCCACTTCTGGGTGCCGAGGGGGTAATTTTAACTCACTCACACAGCTTTTAGTCCCACACACCCGCACGCACAACTGCGGCGTCACTCATGAAAAGATCACTGACAAAGAGCCCTCTCGCAGGGCCCATGGGGGACAGCAGCGACACCCCCACGAGGAGCACACGCCCGATGATAAAGCATGACACCCGCACTGGTGTGTGAGGGCACTTTTTCCGAAAGGAGGAATTCCCCTACCTTCATTGGTATCCAACCTTCACTGTGAGTTACATTCACTCACAAATCCTTTTTCAGCAGCTTCATTTTCCATTAGGAACAGTAACCCCATAGTGATTACCACGTTATTCGTTAGGAGCATCGGTACTGGACCTCCCTTTTCCAATTAGCTCCCAGTCCCCCTTTCTGCATTGTATTGTGGCACGAATTATAGTTACCCTAGGCACAAGTTATAGTTACTTGAAATAACTCTAACTATAATGGCACAATGCCCATGCTTTTGTGCATGTAAAATCTGAACCTAAGTATAATACCTTTGGTTTTTTAGTGAATTTCTACAGTGTTTTAGTGCTACTTTCTAACTATGACATTCCTGTAACCTTTGTTTTTTTCAGTGAATTTCTAGTTTTTTTAATATAGAGTAATATTTAATTACCATATAGTAATCCAACCATAGGCCGTGCGCGGGGGTGGTTGGCCGCAATGCGCGGCCTTTGATAAGGCCCTGTGGCCACCCATCACATGCAGCCAACTGCGCATGGCCTTCATCAGTGTACAGAGGAGAGTTTTCCACAAGTCCTGGTCTGTTGCCAGGCCCTGTGGCCGGCCCCCCCAAAGACAGCAACCCAGGAGTGGGGCATGCATTCTCTTTTCTTGGTCAACTTTATCCCCCGGGACCACCTCCCCCGGGACAAGGCACATTTATTTAGGGGAGGGGATATGTGGCTCCCTCCTCCCTGGGCCTTCGTGGCCCTGAGGAGCCCATTCTCTGGGGCCCACCACTCTAATTATTGGGGGGCATGCAGTCCCTCACCATGGGCTGATTTCAGCCCCGGGGACCCCATCCCCTGGGGCCCAGCAACTTTTGTAAATAGGGAGGGGGGTACACAGCCTCCCATTCCTGGGGCAATTTTGGCCCTGGGGACCCAATCCTCCAAGGCTCGGCATACAAAGGGTGGGTGCTCTGGAGCATTTTTAACGCTCCTGCCAGCTGGGATAGGACTTTAAAATTGCTACCACCAAGCGAGAGCAAACACAGGTTTCCCTGCCTGCTCCAGTGCAGGCAGGAAAACTGCTATATCCCATTAGTGGACCCCCTAAGACATAGCAGGAGCCGGCACTGGGGCCCCCAATGGGCATTAATGGCTTTGGGAGGGGGCCCTCCCCTTTGCTTCTCCGGCTGAGCCAAATTCGGCCCAGGGAGGAGGGCTGCGAGCCCAATCCCCCTATTTTATTTACTTCGGCCGGACCCCAGGGAATGGGGTCCGCGGGGGCAATATTTGCCTGGGGAGGGGGAACCTCGTGCACCTCCCTCCTCTATAACACTGGTTATTAATCCCCCTATTTTTTTAGGTGTCGGCTAGCGTGGCTGCGCACATGCGCAGCTCACTCGGCGAGATTTAAGGTTTTTGAGTAACTTCAGGAAAGGGCTTTAAGCCCTACCCCTCTTTTCCATTGGCTGGCGCCCCGTTTATGCTAAACGGTGGCCAGACATTGGAAAAGAGCTTTCCATGTTGCCTCCCTTTGGCTTTTTCAGACGGCCCACTTGAACGGGCTCACCTGCTTTCCTCCCATCGCAAATGTTTTCTTATCTTTATGGGGCCATGTGTTTAAACACATGGCCCCATAAAGACAAGAGATCGGCTGCAGCGCGGTCCTCTTTCACTTTCGGGACCGCGTTTTTTTCTTTGTTTTAAGTTAATCAGGAAAGTGGTGGAGAGAGCAAGCATTTACTTTCATGCAAATACCTTTCATCTAAATTGCTGATGGAGGAAGATATGCAGGCATTTAAAGCATAAGGCATTTTTAAAAGCTGTATTGCCCTGAACAATGCGTTTCCCCGACCATTATGTTTTACACTCTCCTTTCTGCCCCACTAAGTAATATAAAGAAAATAGCCTGCAGCAACAAAACAAAAAAAACTCTTTCATAGCTTCCACGGCAGCACACTTAGATCACAGTGTCCTGGAGACAAGAGCTGCTGCTCTGACTCTCCTGTTCCAGGTCAGCTCAGGTGTCCCTCCTTTTTCAAAGGCACGCTTTAAGCAGTGAAGGTGGGCCCGGTAGGAGTTGATGAGCGCAGCCCCACCTGTGTTAAAGTTAGGCCTCTATGAGTACCAGTACTCTCGTTGTCTGAGGAGAAGTTCCGGTATTCTAGGGAAGAAAATGATTGTGTCGTTACATCGTACTGGTGAGTACCGGCACATTTAAAGCACTGCTTCTGACAGGACATAACTGGAGCCACTGAGACGTGCCCTCACTGCTGCCTAGCTGCCCCTTTCATACATCCTTAGTCGCCGTCCCCGGGCATCCCAGACCAATCCAGAGACATCGCACAGCGGCCAATGACGAGGAACCTTACATGCCTTCCCGCTAGAACCGGTCGCCCCAGTTGTCATTGTCGGAGGCGAGGTTCCTGCAGGCGGAGAGGAGTTGCCGCCGGGAGCGAGAAGGATCACCATGGCGGGGGAGACGGAGCAGAAGGTTCGCTCCTGCTCCCGCTTCCCCTACCTCTGACTCAAGTTCACGCTCATCGTTTACGCCACCATCTTCTGGGTGGGTTTCAGGTTTTATTCTCTTTAAGATGATGCTCTGTTGTGTGCGGCAGGGGCGTGCCTGCATTTATTCCTGGGCAGTGTATTAACTTTGGATCAGGCACTTAAGGCTGTCTTTGATTCTTTTTTTTATTTTTTTATTATTTTACTTTATCTTTCAGTTGAGCACCATAGTGGAACAGTATATGTTTTTGCTTTTATACTGTGCGAGGCTGCCCAGTGGGTTGAGAGCCTGCTGTAATTAGCAGACGTTTGCATTTTTCACAGAAAAATCGTGAATGCTGTTTGCTGCCCAAGGTCAACTTCTCAATTAAAAAGTAGCCGAGCAAGCATTTAATCCTCTTTGGTTGAAAAGGAACTATAATAAAGGGGTGTGCATGTGTGTTAGCCCCCAGACGCGCCCATAAATATAAATACAATTATTTCAATTTTTGAACTTTGACCACTTTTGCTTTTATTTTTGCCACATTCTGTTGCAGTTCCTACTCGTTCTAATATAAACAAAAGGTACCTAAAGGGACGGGGGTAGGAGGGTTCTCAAGTAAATAGTTGGGTACGATATCTCTCCGAACACAAGCAGATGTCAAACAAAGGAATATTCTAGAAAACCTTTTGAGTTTGTTAGTGATGCAGTAGTAGATCAAATGAATTGTTTTTTTTCTTCTCTACATTGGATGGCTCCTTTTAAATTGAACTTAAAATGTGGTTTTGACACATGAATGGAAAGAAGTGTTTTCATTATTACAAGTCACATTGACAATCTGCTCGACATTTATGCTTTTCATATGAAGATGAACTTTTATGGGACCTGCAATATCCTGGTCACGCACACTTCAGGTGGGAGGGGGCGGGGGGTTACTTTGTTTATGAAAACATGAAATGGCTACTCGTCGAGTAGTTTACACGAAGGTGTGAATTGGTGCCGCTTGTCTTTCTTTTCGGTGCTAAATACTTTTCTGTTTTCCGAATTCATGGCTTGCTGGTACCTTTTCAAAAAGCGCATTTCCCTGATGATTTTCAAATCTCTGCTGCCACACCCAAGCTTATTTTCCATTCATACTAAGCCCTCCTGCATGCACTGTGCAGGCGGAAGCCGGCGTTTCAGCACGGGGTGTGCTTGCTAGCGCAGGTTCTGCACTATTAAAAACTGCATTGCAAATGCTTGTTTTACATGGATCTGCGGATTGTCCATGAATTTGCAGCAAAATAAAAAAAATAACACTTTTGCCCCCCCCCCAGCACCAGGCCTAGTGGATCAGGGCCAAAGTAATCCTACCATGCCCCCTTATGTGTTTTCTTATGTTTTTCTTGGGATTTGGGCTGAGTCCCAAGATGGCTGCCAACACTTCCTGGTTGAAGTAGTGGCAGCCAAACAAATCACACCATGAGATTTGTCGGATCCGCTGAGGATTTGCGTCCCTAAATATACACAATTGTTTTTCTTTAAAAAACAACAAAACTACTGAACGGATACACCAAACTACTAAAGGATATCTTTTTGGACCAAGATGTAGCTTTCTGCCAAATTTGGTGTTATTCCATTCAGCGGTTTGGGCTGTAGTCGTTTCTAAAATTCCTATGGGAAATTGCACGAGGAAAACGTGTTTTGGGATCCCACCTTTTTCTTGGCACAACTTGACGGATCACCTCATACCTTTCCAAACAGCAGCTGAAGTGACTGACAGACTAGTTATGAAAATGTCATGAGGATTCATCAAATGGCACCAAAGTTAGTAGCAAAGCAAGAAACACTATTCCTATTGGAAACAAGGTCCTACTGGTGACCGACAGTAGGTAATATGATATTTTTAATTATATATATATATATATATATATATATTCACTGAAAAAAAACATAGGTTTCAGGGACGTTATAGTTAGAAATTAGCATTTACAAAACCTTAGAAATTCACTGAAAAAAACATAGGTTTCAGGGATGTTATAGTTAGTTGGACATCTTACTCGTACAAAACCAGAGAAATTCGGCCGTTATAGTTAGTTCAGCTAACTATAACTCGCGCCCCCGCAATGCACTGCTTATGACGTCACATAGTACATCATTCATGACATGGTCAGTGACATCACTGATGACATCACTGATGACATCTCAAATGACATCACTGATGACATCACTGCTGACATCATCCAGTGAATGTGTGTTTCTGTAAAGTTTAAATATGTTTTATATAAAGTGACAACAAAAGTCAGGAAGAACACAAAAGAACTACAATACCACCAACTAATGACTAAAATTAAAAATAACAAAGAAGTAGTAGTGAGAAACGCCAACAAAGGCGGAAACGTGATTTTGTGGAAAAGAGAAAACTACCTTAAGGAGGCAATGAACTACTTAGAGGACAAATCCTGTTATGGAAACAGCAACAAAATGACCTGGAGTTCAGTACAATCATCATTTCGGGTAAAACTGATGGCTTGGCGAGAAATGGGCCTGTTGACAACTGAAGAATACAAATATTTGTGGACAACAAATCCATCAATCCCCATATTGTACTTCATACCAAAAGTGCATAAGGACAGAACAAATCCACCGGGAAGGCCGATCTTATCAGCTAAAAATAGTATATTTGAAAATACTTCTAAATATGTGGACTTCTTTTTACAAGAACATGTTCAAAAATTGGCCTCCCATATCAAGGATACAGGGGACTTTTTGGCTAAAATGAAAAATTTCCAATGGCATGATGACTACCTTTTAATTACCTTAGACGTAACCTCACTTTACACGTCCATCAAGCACAATGACGGACTACGAGCCTTGAAGTACTACCTGGCAAGAAGAGGACTCCCATATGCAGAACACAACAAAATGATTATCAACATGGTTGAATTGTGTTTAACAAATAACATCTTTATGTTTCAAAATGTATTGTACCAACAATTGTGTGGGGTTGCCATGGGGGCCAGTTTCTCCCCCAGCTACGCGTGTTTACACATGGGCTGGTGGGAGGAGCTGGTTATCATGGCAAAACACACGGAAACACTAACAAATCATGTGAAGTGCTGGTGGAGGTTCATCGATGACCTGTTTTTAGTGTGGCGTGGCACAGAAAAGGATGCAAGAGAGTTCATTGACTCACTTAACAAAAATGATTTGAATCTGAACTTTACTGCCAGTATGAGTAAGACCAGTGTAGTATTCTTGGACATTGAGGTGTACTTAGATCAAGGGAATGTGGAGACTAAATTACATAGAAAACCTACGGCAGGAAAACGCAATCTTACATGCCTGTAGTGCACATCCCAACCACCTAATACAGAGCATTCCTTACGGCGAGCTACTGCGCATAAAACAAATATGCAGCAATAGCGAAGCCTTAGAGTCAGCACAACAGGAATGTATTAGTAGGTTCAAAGTCCGAGGTTACAGTAACAAATGTCTAGGAAAGGCTCTAACCAAGTGCAATCTAGTTGATAGGGAAACTTTAATGGACAAAAAACCAGAACAAACTACCCCCGATGAAACCTCAAGCGATTTTAGGTTTATTCTGGATTATAATCGGCAGGAGGTAGCAGTGAGAAAAATTATCAACAAGAACCGGTATCTCATAAAACAGGACCCTATAATAGGTAAAACAGTCCCCAAACAACCATCCACAACATACAGGAGGGGTGTATCTATGAAAGATATGTTAGTGGACAATGACCCATGTGGCACACCAGCGAAGGGATCTTGGTTGCGCAAAGACAAGGATTCCACAAATCTAAGGTCTGTGAAGCCTGCCAACATGGGGTGTCCACTACCAACTACTCTACTCCTTTCGGTGGGTCAAATAATGAAATTACTAAGGCTTTAAACTGCAAGACAAATCATGTGGTGTATATGTTGGAGTGCCCGTGCAAATTAAGATATATTGGGAGTACCATCTTACCGGGGCATAAACGGGTGCTCCAACACATGCGAACCATCAAAAACAATGATCAGTCATATCCGGTGGCACGCCACATTCAGGACAAACATGAAGGCAATCCTAAAGATCTTAGATATTTCCTCATTGATTCAGTTCCGAAAAACAAAAGAGGAGGTGATCGGGAAAAATCCCTCAGATTATTAGAGATGCATTACATCTTAAATTTAAACAGTATGCATCCTAATGGGCTGAACAGTTCGGAGGAATTACATACAAGCCTATGAGATCCATGGTGATTGCCTCGATTAAAATTTAGCCCACTCTGCCACCCCAGTTCAGACATGGCCATATGCAAATCAGTCTGACCCTGTGCCTCATGGGAACAGTCCAGCCCGAACTGCCAAGCCATGCCTTCCCTGGACCGGAAACAATCTTCCTAGGACCGGTTTCTGGCATTTCAGCCGTCTTCAGCCAGGCTTGCTTGAAACCAGTGGCAAAGTGAGCAAGGGACTCACGTCTGAGCAGAGTGGGCTAAAGAACAGTGATGGATCAAACCCAGATCTGTTGACTGGGTGTGAGTGTTTGATTGGTTCTGATGCTCCGTCCATCACCACCCCCTTTTGTACCGCATTGGTAGAACTGCGTCATGTGATCAAGTCCACAGGAGGGATTGTTAGACCTGTCAGCCCTTTGGGTGGTCCCTCCTCATCATTATTTATTTTGTCCCACTTTTGCCTCAAACCCTGTTTGAATTTTTCCTTTTTGGGAACCACCAGACTTTTTCGTGTTGCTGCAGATTCAGGGAGCCATTTTACCTACCCCTGAAACTTCTGTCTGAGGGCCTGAAGCACAAAATGGTGGCCACCTGTGACATCACCAGCATCCACTGGAACCTGCTAGCACCTTCCAGAACATTCCAGAACCCTGTGACAGTTGGAGGCGGTTTAGAATGTTGGGAAGCTAAGACAGAGAGTTGGCAGTTGGAGCTGGCAGTTGGCACCTGACTGGTGAAGAGTGAGCAGCACAAACGTGAAGGAGGAAGGAGTGAAGCAGCAGGGGTGGAAACTTGTGCCTGGAGTGGGGTCCATAAACCCACCCTTGATACTAGTCCCTACTGACGGAGCCCAGCCTAGAGCCCTGTGTGGGAAGAAGTCAGAAAAACCATCCTGAGGACCTGGACAGCAGGAACAGGCCTTAGAAACAAGAGAACAGCAAGAACCTGACCTGGAAGCTGGTTTCCCTGAAGTCCGACGTCGAGTAGCCTAAGACCTGGAGCCCGAGGTGGAGAAGCGGCGCTGACTGGAAAAGCAGACGTCGTACCCGGAGCCGCCAGAGGTCGAGAGAGGGCGCCGTCAGAGGTCGTGAGGAATACCAGAGGTCGAGGAGGAAGTCACCCGAGGTCGAGTGAGCGGCGTCATCGGAGGAGTGGAGTCCGCCCTCCGGAGTCGTCGGAGACCGAGGTGAAGGGTAACGGAGGTCGGGAGTGAGGATCGCACTCCGGAGTCGCCGGAACCTGTGAGAATCGTGCCGGAGGTCGGGAGTGGAGGTCGCACTCCGGAGTCGCCGGAAACCTGTGAGGAGCACCGGAGGTCGGGAGTGAGGATCGCACTCCGGAGCCGCCGGAAGTCGACATCGAGGCAAGGCCGGCCGACGTCATCGAAGCCGAGGTCGCCATCGGACCGGAGCCGCCCGAAGTCGACATCGAGTAAGACTGCCCGACGCCATCGAATCGGAGGTCGAGATCGAACCGAGGCCGCTGACATCGAGACCGGATCCGCCTGCCGGCGTCGTCAAAGAACTGACATTGTGCCGAGGCCGCCGACATCGAACCGGAACCGCCTCACAGCATCGATACGACTCCAGCGGCGTCGGAGCATCAGAAAAAGGGCAGTAAGTGGAGTAGAGGGCGCCTAAGGCCCTGTGGAGACCTGAGAGACTGCTCTAAGGGGCTAGGGAGGTGCTGGAACCAACCTGACTGTGCCAGGGGTGAACTGGGACTAATCTAGAGAAGTTGTGTGGAGAGAGAGAGCCAGGTCTCTGGTATTTTCCCCCTTTATCTACCTCAGTTTAGGCCTCAGCCTTGACCAAGCCAGGGAGTAGACACCCCCAAGCCTTCCACATCCCCACAAGCTGTGCCTGGGCCAAATCAGCCCTTAGGAATTCAAAAGTGATCTGATTCCATGAGTGTCACTGTCAGCTTTTAAGTATTTATTAGGGGCACTGTATTTATTGTATTTAACCTATTTATTGTTCCACTGTATTTATTGGTCCACAGTATTTATTGATGCACAAAATTTATTGGTTACAGTATTTATTGCCTCAGAATATTTAATTGCCTGTCTGTATTGCACTTTTATTTATGCCTTCAGTATTTATGATCACCCCTATTTATTGAATCAATAAGTCAGTATTTATTTGTCCTGCACGTTCTAAAAAGTTTGTATATTGTGATTGTTATTTATTTTCTCCAATCAGCAACTAAGAGAAAAAGCAGATAAACAGATATTTTCATAATTTTTACGGTGTAGAGTCGTTTTTGGAACGGATGCACGCATGGTTATTGTTTGGGTATGTTGTATGCTTAGCACGGAGCCTGATTCCTGACCACTCGAGCCAAGCTACCACAGTGTGTTCGGAAGACCACCACCACCCCTTCTAGTGTGGGAGTGGGGTTTCCAACATAAATTGGTGTTCAGTGGTGGGATAGAGCTGTGCCTACGCATACTCAACAATAACTGTGGGTAGTCCATAGGCCTACACCGGGAGTTTTCTCAAGAGCGGCCTTCCTAATTGTGGGTTTTTGTTTTTTCCAAATTTACTCTGGTGGTGGGAGGAGGTATTATTAAAGGTACCCCCCTGCATAGTTACTGCACAAAAACCTGTCCTCTAACCTGAGTGGGCAAGATGGAGTTTGTACTAGAAAATCTAGAAACGTACACTGTGGCCCAACTCAGGGAGTTTTGCCAGCGGGAGGGGGTGTACTGTCCCCCAGGAGCAAAGAAGGGTGCACTCCAAACCAGCTTAAGGGCTTGGGGGGAGGTACGCCGAGAAAGCAAGGCTGAGGAGGAAGACAGGGATGGAGAGCCTGACCCCGAGGGGGCTGAGATGTACCAACCTGAGGTGGGGAACCTGTCAGCAGGGCCCAGAACCATTTCTAGGAAGGGCAGCAGTGCCTCTAGCGGTGGCTTGTCTGAAGTGGAGCTAACAGACCGGAGGGAGAAAAGACAGCTCACATGGGACTTAGCAAGGCTGGAAAAGGAGAAGGAGGAGCAGAGGATGGCCCATGAATTACGACTGAAAGAAATAGATCTTCAGATCTTGAGAATCGGGGCACAACCTGTTCCTAATGGTGGCAGCCAAACCCAAGAGATCACCAGGGAACCTAAACCATACCTGCCAAAGGACATAGTAGCTAGCTATGGAGTGGGCGACGATATCGCCAAGTGGCTAGCGGCCTATGAGGTCTCATTGAGGGCCCATGGGGTTCCAGAGAAGTACTGGGGAGGGGGATTGTACAAGTACATGCCTCCAGCGGGTAGGGATGCTTTATTGGCCCTCGAGGAGGATGAGCAGACCCACTACCCCACCATGAAACTGGGGCTCATCAGAAAGTTTGGACTAACACCTGAAAAGTACAGACAGAAGTTCAGGGGTAGTCACAAACTGGGCACGCAGAATTGGGTGGACTTCCTGGACTATGCGAAGAAGGCAATGGAAGGTTGGATTCAGGGCAGTGAAGTGAGGAACTACGAGGGGTTGTTTGACCTAGTACTGAAGGAACACCTGCTCGAGAAATGTTTCCCTGAACTGCGGCAACACCTGGTGGATAGCAAGCTGACCAGTCCCCGGAAGCTTGCTGAGGAGGCGGATATTTGGGCTAGTACCCGGGTGTCCACAAGGGGGACTGTAGGGGATACTCAAAAGGCCGGACAGGGCGCCCCCCAGAAGAAAGAGGGAGGGGAAAAGAAAAAGGAGTTCTCCAAAGGCCCCCAAAATAACTTCCAAGGGAAGGGAACAGGATTCACCCCTAAGGCTAACCCGCCCAGAAACCCTAATCCTGGCCAGAGTCAGCAGCCAAGGGTTGTCCATTGCTATGAGTGCGGTGGCGTGGGACACTATAAAGGAGACCCGAAGTGCTTGAAACGACCACCCCCTCCCACTGGAGGAAAGACCCCCGGAGTAGCTAGTGTAGTGCTCGGGGAGGAGATGCCCTTAACTAAGGGAAGGGAGTGGGCGGGTGTCACTTTAGTGTCCCTGGGAGAACGGGAGATGGTTCCTAAGATCCAGGTGCCCGCAAATACCGCAAAGTATGGGCAATGGGTCACCATCAACGGCCAAAGAGGGGAGGCTCTGAGAGACACAGGAGCCAGTATGACTATGGTGCGTAGCCAACTGGTGTCTCCAGAGCAGGTAATTCCCGATGTACTCCACCCAGCCGCGATGGCTGACGGCAGAACAGGCCACTATCCAGTGGCCGAGGTTCCCTTTGAATGGGGGGGGGTTGCAGGTTCACTTCGAGTTGCCGTAAGCCCTGCCGTGCCAGTCGATTGTCTGCTGGGGAATGACATGGAGCACAACGCTTGGAAGGAGGTGGAATACCGGACTCACACCGAGATGCTGGGTACACCTGACTGGGCCTGTGTTAGCACAAGGTCCACGACTACCCGAAGAGGGAGTTCATTTCGGCTGGAGCCTGGAACAAAGGCCCAGCCAGCTGCCAGTCAAGGGAAGAACCGAGGACAGGAGGAGCCTGCCTCGGCGTCCCCACCCCGTAGGACGGATAGGCCACCGGAGGTGGTGGACCAGGAGTCTGCGGTGGGGGACGTTACCAACCTGGAGGACCTACCCATCCCGGCCGAGTGGCACGTGGAGGGAGGCCCGTCCAGGGAGGAATTCTGCCAGGGCCAGAGGGAGTGCCCTACCCTTGAGGGGCTGAGGCGACAGGCCGAAGCCCAGGCAGCAGGGAACGTTGAAGGGAACTACAGTGTTTACTGGGAGGATGGCCTCCTCTACAGTGAACCCAAGGCACCCCTACACGGATCGTCACGAGCCTTGGTAGTTCCTCAACGTTATCGAGCCTTCCTTCTGGAGTTGGCTCACGAGATACCATTGGCAGGACACTTGGGGCAAGACAAGACCTTCGCCCGTCTTGTCCCACACTTTTATTGGCCTCAGATGAAAGTGTCGTCCGATACCTACTGCCGGACCTGTGTGTCTTGCCAAGCCAGTGGGAAAACAGGGGTGAAGCTGAAAGCTCCCCTGGAACCACTTCCTGTCGTTAGCACCCCCTTTGAAAGGGTGGGCATCGACATTGTGGGTCCATTAGATCCGCCAACTACAGCTGGTCACAGGTTTATCCTGGTTCTGGTGGATCATGCCACACGGTACCCAGAGGCAATACCTCTGAGGACCATAACAGCACCTGTTGTGGCAAGGGCCCTGATGGGAATCTTTACCCGAGTGGGTTTTCCCAAGGAAGTTGTGTCCGACAGGGGGACCAACTTCATGTCAGCGTATATGCGGGCAATGTGGAAGGAGTGTGGAGTGACATACCGGTTCACCACTCCTTACCACCCCCAGACAAATGGTCTGGTGGAAAGGTTTAACAAAACCTTGAAGGGCATGATCAGAAGTCTGCCTAAAAGCCTGCGGAGGAAATGGGACGTCCTCCTACCCTGTTTACTTTTTTCCTACAGGGAAGTGCCACAGAAGGGAGTGGGATTCAGCCCCTTCGAGCTTCTGTATGGGCACCCTGTACGTGGACCTCTCAACCTGGTGAGAGACGGATGGGAAAGAACTCCCAGAAAGCTTCCCCAGGATGTGGTGAGCTACATGCTGGCCTTCCGGAGCCAAATGGCCAAGTTGTGGAAGCAAGCTTCTGACAACTTGGAAGCCAGCCAAGCAGTGATGAAGGCGTGGTATGACCACAATGCTCACCCGGTGGAGTTGGAGCCTGGCCAGAAGGTGTGGGTGATCGAACCAGGAGAGCTTAGTGCCCTCCAGGATCGCTGGTCAGGACCCTTTGAGGTGTTGGAGAAGAAGGGTAAGGCTACCTACTTGGTGGACCTGAAGACCCCTCGTCAGCCCCTGCGGGTGCTGCATGCCAACCGCCTCAAACCCCACCACGAGAGGCCCGAAGTCATCTTGATGATGGTGACTGACGGAGGAGAGGACGTGGAAAGCGAGCCTCTCCCTGATCTGTTTGCGTCTCAAGAGAAGGATGGGTCGGTGGAGGGAGTGATTCTCTCCCCATCTCTAACTCCTGAACAGCAGGAGGACTGTCGCCAGGTCCTGGGGCAGTACTCCTCGTTGTTCTCCCTTGTCCCGGGTAGGACTCACCTGTGCGTCCATGACGTGGACACAGGAGACAGCCCACCTGTGAAGTCCAAGATCTACCGGATGTCAGACAAGGTGAAGGCCAGCATTCATAGTGAAGTCACTAAGATGCTGGAGCTAGGAGTGATCGAACCTTCTAGCAGCCCCTGGTCCAGTCCGGTGGTGTTAGTACCAAAAGCTGCACCACCGGGTGCCCAACCAGAACTGAGGTTCTGTGTGGACTATCGGGGACTGAATTCAGTGACCAAAACTGATGCTCATCCGATCCCTAGGGCGGATGAATTGATTGACCGGCTGGGAGCTGCCCAATATCTAAGTACCTTTGACCTTACTTCAGGGTACTGGCAGATCTCTTTGACTGATGGAGCAAGGGAAAGGTCAGCCTTCTCCACGCCCAATGGCCACTACCAGTTCTGTGTGATGCCCTTTGGGCTCAAGAGCGCACCTGCCACGTTTCAGCGCCTGGTAAACCAGATCCTCACCGGAATGGAGAGTTTCTCTGCTGCTTATCTGGATGACATAGCCGTCTTCAGTAACAGCTGGGAGGATCACTTGCGTCACCTGCAAGCTGTTCTCCAGGCCCTGAGACAAGCTGGATTGACGATCAAGGCCAGCAAGTGCCAGATCGGGCAGGGGTCGGTAGTGTACCTTGGACACTTGGTGGGTAGGGGAGCGGTGCAACCCCTCCAGGCGAAGATCGAGGCCATCATGGCCTGGGAACCCCCCAAGACACAGACTGAGGTCCGAGCATTTTTGGGCCTCACGGGATACTACCGCCGCTTCGTGAAGGGGTACGGTACCATCGTAGCCCCCCTCACGGAGCTCACGTCCAAGAAACAACCTCGACGGGTAGTCTGGACGGAGGCTTGTCAGCAAGCCTTTGAGAGATTGAAGAAAGCCATGTGCGAGGCCCCGGTCTTAAGGGCCCCAGACTTTTCCAAGGAGTTCATTGTCCAGACAGATGCATCAGAACATGGCATTGGGGCAGTGTTATCGCAACTCAACGAAGAGGGTCTGGATCAACCCGTGGTCTTCCTATCCCGGAGACTACTTCCCAGGGAACAGAAGTGGAGTGCAATAGAGCGTGAAGCCTTTGCAGTGGTATGGGCTCTGAAGAAGTTGCGGCCATACCTGTTTGGCTCGCACTTCCTAGTTCAGACCGACCACCGACCCCTTCGTTGGCTGATGCAAATGAAGGGGGAGAATCCCAAGTTGTTGAGGTGGTCTATTTCCCTACAGGGAATGGACTTTCAGGTGGAACATCGGCCTGGAGTGGACCACGCCAATGCAGACGGTCTCTCAAGGTATTTCCGCCTTAGTGATGAGAACTCCCAAGGGGTTGGGTAGCTCTCCCCACTTTCAGCTGGGGGGGACGCGTGTTAGACCTGTCAGCCCTTTGGGTGGTCCCTCCTCATCCTTATTTATTTTGTCCCACTTTTGCCTCAAACCCTGTTTGAATTTTTCCTTTTTGGGAACCACCAGACTTTTTCGTGTTGCTGCAGATTCAGGGAGCCATTTTACCTACCCCTGAAACTTCTGTCTGAGGGCCTGAAGCACAAAATGGTGGCCACCTGTGACATCACCAGCATCCACTGGAACCTGCTAGCACCTTCCAGAACATTCCAGAACCCTGTGACAGTTGGAGGCGGTTTAGAATGTTGGGAAGCTAAGACAGAGAGTTGGCAGTTGGAGCTGGCAGTTGGCACCTGACTGGTGAAGAGTGAGCAGCACAAACGTGAAGGAGGAAGGAGTGAAGCAGCAGGGGTGGAAACTTGTGCCTGGAGTGGGGTCCATAAACCCACCCTTGATACTAGTCCCTACTGACGGAGCCCAGCCTAGAGCCCTGTGTGGGAAGAAGTCAGAAAAACCATCCTGAGGACCTGGACAGCAGGAACAGGCCTTAGAAACAAGAGAACAGCAAGAACATGACCTGGAAGCTGGTTTCCCTGAAGTCCGACGTCGAGTAGCCTAAGACCTGGAGCCCGAGGTGGAGAAGCGGCGCTGACTGGAAAAGCAGACGTCGTACCCGGAGCCGCCAGAGGTCGAGAGAGGGCGCCGTCAGAGGTCGTGAGGAATACCAGAGGTCGAGGAGGAAGTCACCCGAGGTCGAGTGAGCGGCGTCATCGGAGGAGTGGAGTCCGCCCTCCGGAGTCGTCGGAGACCGAGGTGAAGGGTAACGGAGGTCGGGAGTGAGGATCGCACTCCGGAGTCGCCGGAACCTGTGAGAATCGTGCCGGAGGTCGGGAGTGGAGGTCGCACTCCGGAGTCGCCGGAAACCTGTGAGGAGCACCGGAGGTCGGGAGTGAGGATCGCACTCCGGAGCCGCCGGAAGTCGACATCGAGGCAAGGCCGGCCGACGTCATCGAAGCCGAGGTCGCCATCGGACCGGAGCCGCCCGAAGTCGACATCGAGTAAGACTGCCCGACGCCATCGAATCGGAGGTCGAGATCGAACCGAGGCCGCTGACATCGAGACCGGATCCGCCTGCCGGCGTCGTCAAAGAACTGACATTGTGCCGAGGCCGCCGACATCGAACCGGAACCGCCTCACGGCATCGATACGACTCCAGCGGCGTCGGAGCATCAGAAAAAGGGCAGTAAGTGGAGTAGAGGGCGCCTAAGGCCCTGTGGAGACCTGAGAGACTGCTCTAAGGGGCTAGGGAGGTGCTGGAACCAACCTGACTGTGCCAGGGGTGAACTGGGACTAATCTAGAGAAGTTGTGTGGAGAGAGAGAGCCAGGTCTCTGGTATTTTCCCCCTTTATCTACCTCAGTTTAGGCCTCAGCCTTGACCAAGCCAGGGAGTAGACACCCCCAAGCCTTCCACATCCCCACAAGCTGTGCCTGGGCCAAATCAGCCCTTAGGAATTCAAAAGTGATCTGATTCCATGAGTGTCACTGTCAGCTTTTAAGTATTTATTAGGGGCACTGTATTTATTGTATTTAACCTATTTATTGTTCCACTGTATTTATTGGTCCACAGTATTTATTGATGCACAAAATTTATTGGTTACAGTATTTATTGCCTCAGAATATTTAATTGCCTGTCTGTATTGCACTTTTATTTATGCCTTCAGTATTTATGATCACCCCTATTTATTGAATCAATAAGTCAGTATTTATTTGTCCTGCACGTTCTAAAAAGTTTGTATATTGTGATTGTTATTTATTTTCTCCAATCAGCAACTAAGAGAAAAAGCAGATAAACAGATATTTTCATAATTTTTACGGTGTAGAGTCGTTTTTGGAACGGATGCACGCATGGTTATTGTTTGGGTATGTTGTATGCTTAGCACGGAGCCTGATTCCTGACCACTCGAGCCAAGCTACCACAGTGTGTTCGGAAGACCACCACCACCCCTTCTAGTGTGGGAGTGGGGTTTCCAACAGGGATGAAACGCGTTATGGCTGCCGTTTGTCTGTGAAAACATCCTGAATAAACAAACCGGTATTTAACGAGAATCCTGTGGTCCGTGCTCTTTTTGTTCCGGCTGTGGATAATACGAGGAAGAAGAGTGCTTTTGGAGATATATATATATATATTACCTACTGGCGGTCGCCAGTAGGTAGTTATAGTTAGGACCACGTTTCCATAGGAAAACCTCAACATTCTATTTTGAATAACTTTGGCGCCGGTCGACGAATCCTCGCGAATTTCTCAAAATAGGTGGGGCGCTACGCTCCGCTCCTACCCTGAAAGTCTCGGGGGGATCCGTCAAGCGGGGGCTGAGATAAAAGGGGGGTCCCAAAACGCGTTTTTCCCATGCATTTTTCCATAGGACCTTTAGAACGAGCTACAGCCCGAACGGCTGAACAGAATTACTCAAAATTTGGCAGAGAGGTAGTCCCTAGGTCAAGGAAGTGCCTTTTGTAGGTCTGGTGTAAATCTGTTCAGTATTTCCGGAGAAAATAGCATTTAAAAGCATATATATATATATATGCGCGCAGGGTGCGCGCACCGTGCGAGCACCGTGCGAGCACCCTAACGTGCGCGAGCGTAATTCTGATTGGTGGTTACATGTTAGTCAACGTTCGAATCGGTCGAAATCAGGAAGTGTCGGCCGCCATTTTGTTTGTTTTCAGTGCGAGAGTGAAAAAGGAAGGTGGCGAACGTGAAAAGGGGGCAGGGTAGAGAGTTCCTGACCCCCTAGCCTTTGTCAGGGGGTCCCTGAAGGACCCCGAAGGCAAAAAAAAAAATTTTTTTTTTTTAAAAATCGCGGGGGTGCGCGCACAGTGCGCGCACCCTGAAAAACACACAAAATTTTTTTTTTTTTTTGCAAAAAAAAAAAAATAATTCGCAGGGTGAAAACCAAAAAAAAAAATAATAATAATTTTTAATACGTAGTTTATTGTAAAATAAATATATAAAAAATAATACATAAATAAATTAGCATTTAAAAAACCGTACAAATTCACTGAAAAAACCATAGGTTTCACACACGTTATAGTTAGGAATTAGCATTTAAAAAACCTTGCTAATTCACTGAAAAAACCATAGGTTTCACACATGTTATAGTTAGCTGGACATTTTACTGATAAAAAACCAATGAAATTCCCCCGTTATAGTTACTGTAGGCAACTATAACTCACGCGACCGTAATCCTCTGCTGATGACATATGTGTCTTTATGAAAAAAAAATATTTGTAATATATGTATAGCTAAAATTTAATGGAAGAAGACATGGGCAAATAAGTGTCTAAATACAGTATTAGCATCAGCAGAGGATTGCGGTCGCGTGAGTTATAGTTGCCTACAGTAACTATAACGGGGGAATTTCATTGGTTTTTTATCAGTAAAATGTCCAGCTAACTATAACATGTGTGAAACCTATGGTTTTTTCAGTGAATATATATATATATATATATATATATATATATATATATCAATCCAAGTTACTCCTTTAAAAGCCCTCAATCCTTTAGGGGTGGCGCAAGACCGGCGGAGAAAAAAACTGTAAATAATATTCTCGCAAAATGGGATTCCACTCGCGCTCTCAGAGTTTCACTGATGCAGGAAAAACCAGGTTTGTTAAATAAAGTTGGGGGTTTATTCCAGTCATAAACCCGCCGTGACGCGTTTCGCCACTGTAGCGGCTTGTTCACACAGCGTTAGTAAACACAAAATGCCATTACATACATTTCCACAAATAATGAAAATAGTGAAAGGACTTCGGAGTATACTTCAACAATCTCTATACAATGGCGCCATTTTGTAAATCCAGCTGTAACCCAGTTCTCACTTAGTATACAATGTATTCATGTGCATTGGTGCCTGTTGTGTATTTCCCTCGATATATTTGTATCAGGTTTGATGGGTTTACGGTATCCCACAACTACATTAATCCAGATTCCAATCAAAATATCCAGATGTCTCCACTGATCGGGATATGTTCCCGTCTCCGACTCGCAGGGGATTGTGGTCATTGTAGTGCCAAATCACTCCCAATCGTAATCGCGTACTGGATATGCACGTGGTTTTTATAATAACGTTCCCGTGTGTGTTCTACATATGTGTATTCACCAATTGGTGACTACATGTAGCGCGTAACACCAATGTTTGGAGTCTATGGAACCCTGCATGTATTCGTATACCCTTATTAGTGGGGGATCATATAGCAGAGTAAATTCCTTGATGCCTTAAACCCAGTGAAAATATAGAATAAACAATCCTTATTAGTGGATAGTCGATGTATATTCACTCTTATTAGTACATGTCTTGAGCGATAATATCTGAATGGCCCCTTGCTTGTTCACCCCCTGTTTCATACCCCTAGTGTTCTCAAAGTTCTTTCAAACAAGTGCAAAGTTAAAGTCTTATCTGTGATTCGGAGTGTGATTGTAGGATGGTCTGAAGAAAAGGGGTAGGGGTCCCGTTGACACTGGTTTGAGACGTTTTCCCTTCCTTTCCTCCTGTGGGAAATAGATATATGTTTTCAAATTAGACAGACTATAGTTAAAAATTAAAAACCTGTAAGTTAAAAACAAGTCAAAGTTACTGATCACTATTCTTCTTGTACATGTACGACCATTTCTTCGTCCAGATTGTGGCCATTTAGGAAAAGGGTACACATACCTATTATTTGTCTAGATTCCCGCTGCCTGAGTCTCAAAACTCGATTGCCTCCCCTGGCTTTGGGTAAGATCTGTTCAATGGCATAATACGTTAGTTTGGTGTAATCTGAAAAATAGTGGCTAGCAAAGTGACGAGCGATGGGGTACTGTTTGTCTTTGTTAGTTATCGCCCTCCTATGTTCTAAAACACGCTTCTTTGCCATATGTGTTGTGCTGCCCACACATCTAAGTTTACATGGACATTCCAAAACATAGATGACAAATGTGCTAGTGCATGTCAGAAATTGGGGAATGCTAATCATGACGTTAGTACTGGTATTCCAGTATTTGTTGACCATTTTGCTATTTTCACAGGCTTTGCAATGACCGCATGGAAAAAAGCCTTGTAGATCGATACCTCTTCCATCGGTGTTAGATGCCAGATCACTATGTACCAGTAAGTCTTTGAAACTATGCCCCCTCCTGTATGTGATGTTAGGTCTTTCAGGTAAGTTCTTTCCTATAATGGGGTATTTTCTTAAAACCCCCCAGTGTCGATTAACTACTTTACGTATCTGACCAGACCAGAATTGCCATTATACGTCATGATCAGACGCGTTGTGTTTCCATCATCACTGTCAGTGGTCGTTTTTTCTGTTGTATCCAAAGTACTTGTTCTTTCTACTTCTTTAACCATTTCAACCGCCTTTTTGAGGACCCATGCAGGGTATCCTCTTGTCTTGAATCTTTCAATCATTTTTTTTTTTTTTTTTTTATATTTCAAAAACCTTTATTGACAAAAAGTAAACATACAGGTCAGCACAGCAGAAAGTCACTTAGCCATGTGTTACCCCCCCTGTTCCGCAGGAGGGGGGAGGGGGGAAAGAGAGAGGTGCAGTTTACGCGTACACGGCCATTTAGCCGACATCCCGGAGGACCGGCGGCGTATCAGGGGTATCTACACACAAGGAATCCCATTGCCATTACTACAAATATCAGTGGCGGCACCAGCCCTCAGACCCCACTACAGACCATCATGTATGTGGGGCAGTCCCACCAGTTACCTCCTTCACCAACTAACCTGAACCAGTCCCTGAGTTTCTGTAAAGCAAGTCCCAACGCCCCCCCTCCCAGCCCACCCACCCCACGCACGTCGTCTCATCACTCTCGCATCTGCGTACTGTCCTATCCGCCGTTCCTGCGTCCAGCGAATCTTTCAATCATTATTGATTCTTCCCCAAGGTAGTCTGATGTAGAACTACAATTCCTCTTTGCTCTGAGCAGCTCCCCATAGGGTATGCTCCATTTCAGGATATCTGGGTGGCTGCTCAGAGCATGAAGTAGGGTATTGCCTGCAGTGCCTTCTCGGAAGAGGATTGTGTGTATGGTGTTATCTTTCACTAGTACACGAGTATCTAAATACTCTACCTCCTCCCTGCTGATAGTACTGGTCAGGGTAAGATTGCTCTCATTGTGATTCAACTCTTCAACAAAACGCACAGCATCATTTTCTTCACCCTGCCAAACCACCAAAATATCATCAATATACCTGAGCCACAATTTGACCCTGGTAAATGCTTCTTCCAGTTCAGTGTTGGTACAGTTGTCCTCCTCCCATGCCCCATGAACAGATTCGCGAAACTCGGCGCAATACATGTGCCCATCGCGGTGCCATGCTTTTGCTTGTATGTTGCCCCATTAAACATGAAATAATTATTCGTGAGGCAAAACCTGATCATATCTAGGATCATGTTAGTGTGTTCCAAAAGGCTGATATTTCTACGTTTCAGGAATTTCGTGCATGCTTGTATCCCTTGTTCATGGTCTATTATGGTATAGCGTGAATTGACATCCAGAGTTATAAGGATGTAATCTTTCCACACTAGATTGGCAATTTTATTCAAAACATCTTTTGTATCTCTTACGTAGGAAGGGAGAGTGGACACAAATTCCCTCAAGAAGTGATCCAGGTATCTTGAGATATTTTCCAGGGCACTACCTCTCGATTAAATATGGGTCTTCCTGGGGGGAATTGTAGTTCTACATCAGACTACCTTAGGGAAGAATCAATAATGATTGAAAGATTCAAGACAAGAGGATACCCTGCATGGGCCCTCAAAAAGGCAGTTGAAAGGGTTAAAGAAGTAGAAAGAACAAGTACTTTGGATACAACAGAAAAAACAACCACTGACAGTGATGATGGAAACACAGCGCGTATGATCATGACATATAATGGCAATTCTGCTCAGATACGTAAAGTAGTTAATCGACACTGGGGCGATTTAAGAAAAGACCCCATTATAGGAAAGAACTTACCTGAAAGACCTAACATCACATACAGGAGGGGGCGTAGTTTCAAAGACTTACTGGTACATAGTGATCTGACATCTAACACCGATGGTTAAGGAATCGGTTTACAAGGCTTTTTTCCATGTGGCCATTGCAAAGCCTGTGGAAATAGCAAAATGGTCAAAAAATACTGGATTACCAGTACTAACGTCATGATTAACATTCCCCAATTTCTGACATGCACTAGCACATTTGTCATCTCTGTGTTGGAATGTCCATGTAAACTTAGATATGTGGGCAGCACAACACATATGGCAAAGAAGCGTGTTTTAGAACATATGAGGGCAATAACTAACAAAGACAAACAGTACCCGATCGCTCGTCACTTTGCTAGCCACCATTTTTCAGATTACACCAAACTAACGTATTATGCCATTGAACAGATCTTACCCAAAGCCAGAGGAGGCAATCGAGTTTTGAGACTTAGGCAGCGGGAATCTAGACACATAATAGGTATGTGTACCCTTTTCCCAAATGGCCACAATCTGGACGAAGAAATGGCCGTACACTTACAGGAAGAATAGTGATCAGTAACTTTGACTTGTTTTTAATTTACAGGTTTTGAATTTTTACCTATAGTCTGTCTAATTTTAAAACCTATATCTATTTCCCACAGGAAGAAAGGAAGGGAAAACGTCTCAAACCAGTATCAATGGGATCCCTACCCCTTTTCTTCAGTCCATCCTACAATCACACTCCGAATCACAGATAAGACTTTAACTTTGCCCTTGTTTGAAAGAACTTTGAGAACACTAGGGGTATGATACAGGGGGTGAACAAGCAAGGGGCCATTCAGATATTATCGCTCAAGACATGTACTAATAAGAGTGAATTTACATCGACTATCCACTAATAAGGATTGTTTATTCTATATGTTCACTGGGTTTAAGGCATCAAGGAATTTACTCTGCTATATGATCCCCCACTAATAAGGGTATACGAATACATGCAGGGTTCCATAGACTCCAAACATTGGTGTTACGCGCTACATGTAGTCACCAATTGGTGAATACACATATGTAGAACACACACGGGAACGTTATTATAAAAACCACGTGCATATCCAGTACGCGATTACGATTGGGAGTGATTTGGCATTACAATGACCACAATCCCCTGCGAGTCGGAGACGGGAACCTATCCCGATCAGTGGAGACATCTGGATATTTTGATTGGAATCCTAGCAGTGGGAACCCTATATGCAGCATTTGTAGATTTAAAATCAGCTTTTGAGTTAGTCCCCCGCCACAAGCCATGGGACACACTAAAAGAGGCCGGGATGCCCATAGAAATTTTAAGTTTTATCATTAAATTGCATGAGGCTAATTATGCTCAGGTTAGGTGGGGACAGCAGGGTGAACTCACAGACCGCTTCCCAGTTAACAAGGGAGTGCGGCAAGGATGTGTCCTTGCTCCTACCCTATTCTCCTTGTTTATAAACAAGGTTATTTCGTATTATACTAACTTTCCAACTGATGCTCCAACTCTTGCCGGCTCAAGGGTTCCGCTTCTAATGTTTGCAGATGACACTCTAATTTTATCTAAAACTCAATGTGGTCTGCAACGAGCCCTTGATAGATTTATAGAGTTTTGCAATGACCATGAACTTGTAGTAAACTTTGATAAAACCAAGTTCATGGTACTGCATAAACATAAACTTATTAAGGGGAGAGTTGAAATGAATCAAGCACCTTTGGAACAAACTCACACCTTCACCTATTTAGGAGTGACAATGGGTAGGAAGATGAACTGGACTCCCCAGCTAGATGTTTTAGTCCTTAGGCACAACGAGTTAGCAGGTGCCCTACTTAAAGAACATCGACTCTCAAACACTAAACCGGTGGGTCCCGCTTTATCGATCTATAATGGGAAAATCAGAGCTTCCATAATTTATGGTGCAGAACTCTGGGGATTTGAAAATTTATCACCCCTAGTTCTTGCACAAAACAAGTTTCTGAGAACATTGACTGCCCTTCCCCAATCAACTCCCATCAAGCCCCTGTTGTCTGATCTGGGATGTACCTCCTTCGATAAGGTTGCAGAATTTAGACCCCTAGCATACTGGAGGAGGCTTTGGACTACTCCTGAATTGACGTCTTATGCCAATGCACTAATGCATATCAGGAACGCCGATCTGTCCTCTGAAATCAAATGGCTCCAGAAACTCAAGGGTAATTTGTTTGACATGGGGCTTCGCCATTTGTGGGAAGATCCTATAGGGAACTTATTTCCCAATAAAAATATGTAGAAAGAATTCTACTGGGCTATGATTACTAAAAAGACACTGTCAGGGGTGAGCAGTAGTTCGCTCACAGGTATCTTTCTGGAGCATAAGCCTGTAATGGAAGCAGAAGCTTACTGAAATCTGATTACAAAACCTGGTGATAGGAAGCTATATCACCAATTCAGAGTGGGCACTCTTCCTATAAGATCATTCTCTTCAAAGTGGAATAAGGTTTATGATACCAATTGCCCTTCGTGTCCATCCCAGGTTGAGTCGATAACTCATGTACTGTTTGTGTGCCCGGCCTATAATGGCCCCCGTCGAAGGTGGCTTAAGCCACTGTGTTCCAATCTAGGTACCAGATCGTGTATGACAGCTCTGCGTATCTTGGTAACAAATACAAGTCCAGATATTGTGATAGCGATGGCGAAATGTCTTAGCTGGCTTTGGGCACTGAGAAGGAAAAATCTGGAGGCCTGTCTGGTATCTGTACATACTATCTGATTACCTTATTGGTATGCAGGCATCCCCGGGTCAAAATGTGTAGGAATTGGTTCTATGGATGTACTTGCATTTTTAACTTAGTCAATGATGTTATAAAATTCGATATAGTTGTTATTAAATTCTCTTTAAGGTATGTACGTTTTTAGGGTGTAATTGCTTTTATGATATTTTATGACACTTTTTTGTTTGTATTGTGTCTTTTATGGTTGTAAATTATCGAATAAAGACTAATTGAATTGAATTGAATTGATACAGGGGGTGAACAAGCAAGGGGCCATTCAGATATTATCGCTCAAGACATGTACTGATAAGAGTGAATTTACATCGACTATCCACTAATAAGGATTGTTTATTCTATATTTTCACTGGGTTTAAGGCATCAAGGAATTTACTCTGCTATATGATCACCCACTAATAAGGGTATACAAATACATGCAGGGTTCCATAGACTCCAAACATTGGTGTTACGCTCTACATGTAGTCACCAATTGGTGAATACACATATGTAGAACACACACAGGAACATTATCATAAAATCCACGTGCATATCCAAGTACGCGATTACGATTGGGAGTGATTTGGCACTACAATGACCACAATCCCCTGCGAGTTGGAGACTGGAACATATCCCGATCAGTGGAGACATCTGGATATTTTGATTGGAATCTGGATTAATGTAGTTGTGGGATACCGTAAACCCACTAAACCTGATACAAATATATCGAGGGAAATACACAACAGGCACCAATGCACATGAATAAATTGTATACTAAATGAGAACTGGGTTACAGCTGGATTGACAAAATGGCGCCCATAGTATAGAGATTGTTGATGTATACTCTGAAGTCCTTTCACTATTTTCATTATTTTTGGAAATCAATGTAATGGCATTTTGTGTTTACTAACGCTGTGTGTACAAGCCACTACGGTGGTGAAACGCATCACGGCGGGTTTATGACTGGAATAAACTCCCAACTTTATTGAACAAACCTGGTTTTTCCTGCGTCAGTGAAACTCTGAGAGCGCGAGTGGAATTCCGTTTTGCGAGAATATATATATATATATATATATATATATATATATATATATATATATACCAAGGTGTATTGAAGAATGAGTGGGTGTATAAGTGTCTGAATGGGTGATTTAGTTGGTGCGTGACTGGCTGTATAAGTGAGTGATTAAATATGTCTCAGTCTATTCATGGGTTAGTGACTGATACAGACATTAACACAGTTTAGTTTGTCAGTTGGTGTGTAAGTGGTTGCATGGTTTGGTGAGTAGCTAAATGAGGGTCTATATGGGTTATTGATTGGTTGTCTCAGTATCTGAATGGGTGCCTGAGTATCTGTGTGGGTGGGTGGGTGGGAGGTGTGACTCCGTGCATAGATCTGTGAGTGGGTGATTCACTGGGTGTATGGGTTCAAGAGTGCATCTGTGAAGGACTGTATGGGTGGGTGAGTGTATGTATGGGTGTGTTAGTGAGTGAATGGATGCCTCAGTGGTACATGTGTGAGTAACTGCATATATGAAGGCAGTATATGTGGCAGTTGGAGTATATAAATGACTATATGTGAGAGTGAGTGATTGTGAGAGTGGCTGTATGGATGAGTGTGTGCTTGTATTAGTTATTGTATAGGAGTGTGAGTATGTGTTAGTATATGTTTGAATAAGTGAGATGGTGTGTGTATAACTATATAGGTGAGTAAATGGGAGTGTGATTGATTCTTTGCATGACTGACTAGGTGTGTGAGTAACTCTATGGATGAGTGGTGGTGTGTGAGTGTCTGTATAGATATGTGAGTGCATATAATAGTGCTGTATTGATGAATTACTGCATATATGAGTGACTGTATGGGTGAATGAGTGGATGTTTGCGTAGATCTTGGAATTATTGAGCGAGTATGTACCAACTGGTATTGATGTGTCTATTGTTTCGAAAATGGTAGTCTGTATTTTAGAGTGGGTATATCAAAGGTTATATTAGGGTATGAGGAGGTGCATCAGATTATCACGTGGATGATGTCAACAGTGATGTGATGTCATTTGAGATGTCATCAGTGATGTCACTGACCATGTCATGAATGATGTAATATGTGACGTCATCAGCAGTGCATTGCGGGGGCGCGAGTTACAGTTAGCTGAATTTCTCTGGTTTTGTACGAGTAAAATGTCCAACTAACTATAACATCCCTGAAACCTGTGGTTTTTTCAGTGAATTTCTTAGGTTTTGTAAATGCTCATTTCTAACTATAACGTCCCTGAAACCTATGTTTTTTTCAGTGAATTTCAAAGGTCTTTTAAATGCTAATTTCTAACTATAACGCCCCTGAAACCTGTGTTTTTTTCAGTGAATTGCTAAGCTTTTTAAATGCTAATTTCAAACTATGCCTACAAAGGTAGGACATGTGGAGAAAGAGGACGAAAGGCGCAGAAAGCAAGAGAAATGCAGAAAGAGGAAACAGAAGTCCAGAAAGGTACAAAAAGAAGATGTGCACAAAGAACCAACAGAGGAGCAGAAAGAGGCCTTGTTGCAAAGTCATCCTGTGACCCCAACTTTTTGCTGACAGGTACTAGGGATAACTTACTTTGACTAACCAGGCCCAGAGCCAGTGCTATGCTGAAAGACACTTAGAATACAGTGAAAACACCTACATACACTAGGGTACACTATGGGTTGGGGTTCACCAGTGGTTGGCATGACCTCCCCTGTATGGCCCTAGTACATAATAGGGCAAGGGGATTAAAACCACCTCTAACTAAGATGTGCAGAAGGAGGCAAGAGAATTGCTGAATTAAGCAACAGAGGTATAGAAAGAAGCAAGAAAAGAGCAGAAAGAGGCAAGTGAGATGCAAAAACAGGCATGAAAGGTACAGAAAGAGGGAAGACGAGTGCTGAAAGAGACAACAGGGGTGCAAAAAGAAGCAAATGAGGTGCAGAAAGAGGCAACAGACATGCAGAAAGAAGAGGGAAGTGAGGTGCAGAAAAAGGCAGAAGAGGTACATAAAGAGAAAACGGGGGTGCAGAAAGAGGCAGGAGAAGAGTAGAAAGGGAGCAAGTGGGGCACTGCATGAGTACTTGGGTACTGACTGAATGATTAGAGTACTGCAAGGAGAGTGCCTGGGTAAATTTGTAAGTGTTTGAGTTTTGGCGCAGTGTTTGGATTAGTACATGGTGCTGGATGGCTGACTGGAGGAGTGGATGGCGAGTGACAGGGTGATTGCTGGAGTGTATAGGTACTGCCTGGTTAATTGAAGGTATGAAAGACAAGTGTGTATGTGGTTAGAGGACTGCATGCATAGTGGACAGGGGTTTGTAGCGGTGCAAGTGTTAAGACCTGGGTCACTGCATGACTACTTGAGTATTGACGGAATGATTAGAGTACTGTAAGGAGAGTGCCTGGGTGAATTTATAAGTGTTTGGGTTTTAGCCTATTGTTTGGATAAGTATATGGTGCTGGATGGCTGACTGGAGGAGTGCATGGGGAGTGACTGGGTGATTGAAGGTGTGAAAGACAAGTGTATAGGTGGTTAGAGGACTGCATGTGTAGTGGACAGGTGTTTGTAGCAGTGCATGTGTTAAGGCCTGGGTCACTGCGTGACTACTTGGGTACTGACCAAATTATTAGAGTACTGCAAGGAGAGTGCTTGGGTGAATTTATAAGTGTTTGGGTTTTGGCGCAGTGTTTGGATTAGTCCATGGTGCTGGATGGCTGACTGGAGGAGTGCATGGGGAGTGACAGGGTGTTTGCTGGAGTGTATAGGTACTGCCTGGGTAATTGAAGTTGTGAAAGACAAGTGTGTAGGTGGTTAGAGGACTGCATGCGTAGTGGACAGGGGTTTGTAGCAGTGCTTGTGTTAAGGCCTGGATCATTGTGTGAGTACTTGGGTAGTGACTGAATGATTAGAGTACTGCAAGAAGAGTGCTTGGGTGAATTTATAAGTCTTTGGGTTTTGGTGCGGTGAATGGCTTAGTACATGGTGCTGAATGGGTCACTGGAGGAGTGCAAGGGGAGTGACAGGGTGATTGCTGCAGTGTATAGGTACTGCCTGGGTAATTGAAGGTGTGAAAGACAAGTGTGTAGGTGGTTAGAGGACTACATGCGTAGTGTACAGGGGTTTGTAGCAGTACATGAGTACTTGGGTACTGACTGAATGATTAGAGTACTACAAGGAGAATGCCTGGGTGAATTTATAAGTGTTTGGATTTTGGCGTAGTGTTTGGATTAGTACATGGTGCTGGATGGCTGACTGGAGGAGTGCATGGGGATTGACAGGGTAATTGAAGGTGTGAAAGACAAGTGCATAGGTAGTTAGATGACTGCATGCCTAGGGAGCAGGGGTTTGTAGCAGTGCATGTGTTAAGGCCTGGGTCACTGCATGAATACTTGGGTACTGACTGAATGATTAGAGTTCTGCAACGGGAGTGCCTGGGTGAGATTATAAGTGTTTGGGTTTTGACGCAGTGTTTGTATTAGTCCATGGTGCTGGAAGGCTGACTGGAGGTGTGCATGGGGAGTGACAGGGTGTTTGCTGGAGTGTATAGGTACTGCTTGGGTAATCGAAGGTGTGAAAGACAAGTGTGCAGGTGGTTAGAGGACTGCATCCATAGTGAGCAGGGGTTTGTAGCAGTGCATGTGTTAAGTCCTGGGTCACTGCATGAGTACTTGGGTACTGACTGAATGATTAGAGTACTACAAGGAGAGTACCTGGGTGAATTCATAAGTGTTTGGGTTTTGGCGTAGTGTTTGGATTAGTACATGGTGCTGGAGGGCTGACTGGAGGAGTGCATGGGGATTGACAGGGTGATTGCTGGAGTATATAGGTACTGCCTGGGTAATTGAAGGTGTGAAAGACAAGTGTGTAGGTAGTTAGAGGACTGCATCCATAGTGAGCAGGGGGTTTGTAGCAGTGCATGTGCTAAATCCTGGGTCACTGCATGAGTACTTGGGTACTGACTGAATGATTAGAGTACTACAAGGAGAGTACCTGGGTGAATTTATAAGTGTTTGGGTTTTGCCGTAGTGTTTGGATTAGTACATGGTGCTGGATGGCTGACTGGAGGAGTGCATGGCGATTGACAGGGTGTTTGCTGGAGTGTATAGGTACTGCTTGGGTAATTGAGGGTGTGAAAGACAAGTGTGTAGGTAGTTAGAGGACTGCATGCGTAGTGGACAGGGGTTTGTAGCAGTGCATGTGTTAAGGCCTGGGTCATTGCGTAAGTACTTGGGTACTGACTGAATGATTAGAGCACTGCAAGGAGAGTGCCTGGCTGAGTTTATAAGTGTTTGGGTTTTGGCACAGGGAATGGATTAGTACATGGTGCTGGATGGCTGACTGGAGGAGTGCATGGGGAGTGACAGTGTGTTTTCTGGAGTGTATGGGTACTACCTGAGTAATTGAAGGTGTGAAAGAGAAGTGTATAGGTGGTTCGAGGACTGCATGCGTAGTGGACAGGGGTTTGAAGCAGTGCATATGTTAAGGCCTGGGTCATTGTATGAGTACTTGGGTACTGATTGAATTATTAGAGTACTGCAAAGAGTGTGCCTGGGTGAGTTTATAAGTGTTTGGGTTTTGGCGCAGTGTTTGGATTAGTACATGGTACTGGATGGCTGACTGGAGGAGTGGATGGTGAGTGACAGGGTGATTGCTTGTATAGGTACTGCCTGGGTAACTGAAGGTGTGATGACAAGTGTGTAGGTGGTTAGAGGACTGCATGCGTAGTGGACAGGGGTTTGTAGTATTGCAAGTGTTAAGGCCTGGGTCACTGCATAACTACTTGAGTGTTGACGGAATGATTAGAGTACTGCAAGGAGAGTGCCTGGGTGAATTTATAAGTGTTTGGGTTTTGGCCTAGTGTTTGGATTAGTATATGGTGCTGGATGGCTGACTGGACTAGTGCATGGGGAGTGACTGGGTGATTGAAGGTGTGAAAGACAAGTGTATAGGTGGTTAGAGGACTGCATATGTAGTGGACAGGTGTTTGTAGCAGTGCATGTGTTAAGGCCTGGGTCACTCCATGAATACTTGTGTACTGACCGAATTATTAGAGTACTGCAAGGAGAGTGCCTGGGTGAATTTATAAGCGTTTGGGTTTTGGCACAGTGTTTGGATTAGTCCATAGTGCTGGATAGCTGACTGGAGGAGTGCATGGGAAGTGACAGGGTGTTTGCTGGAGTGTATAGGTACTGCCTAGGTAATTGAAGTTGTGAAAGACAAGTGTGTAGGTGGTTAGAGGACTGCATGCGTAGTTGACAGGGGTTTGTAGCAGTGCTTGTGTTAAGGCCTGGGTCATTGTGTGAGTACTTGGGTACTGACTGAATGATTAGAGTACTACAAGGAGAGTGCCTGTGTGAATTCATAAGTGTTTGGGTTTTGGCGTATTGTTTGGATTAGTACATGGTGCTGGATGGCTGACTGGAGGAGTGCATTGAGATTGACAGGGTGATTGCTGGAGTGTATAGGTACTGCCTGGGTAATTGAAGGTGGAAAAGACAAGTGTGTAGGTAGTTAGATGACTGCATGCCTAGGGGACAGGGGTTTGTAGCAGTGCATGTGTTAAGGCCTGGGTCACTGCATAAGTACTTGGGTACTGACTGAATGATTAGAGTACTGCAACAAGAGTGCCTGGGTGAGATTATAAGTGTTTGGGTTTTGGCGAAGTGTTTGTATTAGTCCATGGTGCTGGAAGGCTTACTGGAAGAGTGCATGGGGAGTGACAGGGTGTTTGCTGGAGTGTATAGGTACTGCTTGGGTAATTGAAGGTGTGAAAGACAAGTGTGTAGGTAGTTAGAGGACTGCATGCGTAGTGGACAGGGGTTTGTAGCAGTGCATATGTTAAAGCCTGGGTCACTGAATGAGTACTTGAGTACTGACTGAATGATTAGAGTACTGCAAGGAGAGTGCCTGGGTAAATTTATAACTGTTTGGGTTTTGGCGCAGTGTTTGGATTAGTACATGGTGGTGGATGGCAGACTGGAGGAGTGCATGGGGAGTGACAGGGTGTTTGCTGGAGTGTATAGGTACTACCTGGGTAATTGAAGATGTGAAAGACAAGTGTGTAGGTGGTTAGAGGACTTCATGCGTAGAGGAGAGGGGTTTGTAGCAGTCCATGTGTTAAGGTCTGTGTCACTGCATGAGTACTTGGGTACTGACTGAATGATTAGAATACTGCAAGGAGAGTGCCTGGGTGAATTTATAAGTGTTTGGGTTTTGGCGCAGTGTTTGGATTAGTACATGGTGCTGGATGGCTCACTGGAGGAGTGCATGGCGGGTGGCAGGGTGATTGCTGGAGTGTATAGGTACTGCCTGGGTAATTGAAGGTGTGAAAGATAAGTGTGTAGGTGGTTAGATGACTGCATGCATAGTGAGCAGGGGTTTGTAGCAGTGCATGTGTTAAGTCCTGGGTCACTGCATGAGTACTTGTGTACTGACTGAATTATTAGAGTACTGCAAGGAGAATGCCTGGTTGAATTTATAAGCAAGCTTAGCATGAGCCCCAGGACACTTTACACAAGGTCATGTCCATCTGTTTTTGTGGCACGAGGAGATGAAGGGAATTGCCCAGAATCACACGATACTTAGGGGACACAGGGGCCGAACTTGGTTCCACAGTTCCACGCTGGCAGGTCTTACCCGTAGGGCGGCTACAGGTTCTCGGTTTATACTGGAAATCTAGGCGTACACCTGCTGGTCAGACCCATGCCTATGCTTAGATATGCGCCAGGCCTAGCACTTTCACAATCAGTGCGTTACATCAATGCACTACAGGCCTGTTTTTAACGAGGCGTATTAGCTCAAAAATCACGCAAGGAGTCCTGCTGACTACAAGCCTTGGCCTGGGTGAAGGTGTTACGCATCAAGAGGGCAACTTCCAGCCTGACCCGTGGGTGACGAGTGATGCTAAAATTAAAATGTGCTGCATTATCTCAGTTTATTCAAATCATTTTTGTTACTGGTAAAATGAGGCACACACTGCAGGAAAACAAACTTAATTTTTTTTTTTATCTAGGTTGGCCTCAAAGGTGAACACTTTAAAAATGGAGCACTACCTAGGTTGAAAGGGGCGTGCCAAGTCATGTTACCTGTTTTTTAGCTCAAAGCATTAACATTGTGCCTCACTCCCACCCACAGCCGCAGCCAATGGTTGGGTCTCAAGATAATCCCTCAGCCCAGGCTGGGACTGCTGCACGAATCAGGGGCCATACGTCAACAACAAACTGAGCCCCTCCCGCAGGGGGGCTCAGCCAGGTACTAGAAAGCCCCTCCCACTCCATCCCCACTTAGAGAAGGCTCCCATTTTCCTGAAGTTGAGCCCCCAGGAGGTCAGCCATGTGAAAAAGCCCCGCCCCCAATAGGAAGGTGGACAGTAGGGCGCATCCAGCTGATAAAGGATCCTGACCCACCGGTGTACCCTGACCCCACAGGACGGTGACAGAGAGGCTCTGGTGACCTCCAACCAAGGGTGGCTCCGGTCCCTCCAGGAAGAAGGACCCCCGTGCCCGGACATGTCTAGCACTGCGACGCCCCTCGCCGGACAACACCAGGCGCACCTGCAGCTCATCAAGGACTTCCTGCTGCACGAGGAGCTGTGGCCGGTCTGGGTAGTGCCTGTGGGGCCGGGGGAGCTGCTGCAGGACCTCCTTGACATCCTGCGCGAGGACGTGACGGGCTCGGGTAGGTGGCACGGTCCTACAGGCGTTTCATAGGCTCTCATTGGCTTACAGGCCTCTCATACTGTGCTTGTACAGGGGCCTCCTTTATAGGCATCTTACAACGAGCAAAGGTGGGGGAGGGGGTTTCTCTTACAGGCACCTCCTACCGCGCTCAGACAGGGGGTGGGGGGCTCCCTTACAGGCAGCTTACACCGTGCGCAGATGGGGGAGGGGTTTCTCTTTTAGACTTACAGGCATGTCATACCTCAATCAGGCATGGTGCACAATGCCTGCTTTACAGGCATTGTGCACCATGCTGGGACAAGGAGCCTGTCTTACAACCTTACAGGCATGTAAAACATATCTGTGGCGGGGGGTTGTCTTACAGGCATCTTACACTGAGCTCGGCCGGGTGTGTGTGTATATGTGTGTGGGGGGTGTTCTTAGATGAATCCTATAGGACTGGGTGTCTGTTTCTCCTGTTATGGGATATTTTACACAGAATTGTGTCTTTTCAAGGAGGGGACAGGTGGGGGCAGTCATTAAAAGTCACCTTTATACAGAGAAGTGCAGAATAACAAGGAATCCCGTGGTTGGCGCTACAGATTAACTTTACGCATCGTGTAGGAGGCCCGCGCGCATTTTTTGTCCTCCCTATGATATAGTTTAATGTACACCCCCTTGAACTTGGCAGTGAGCTGGGAGGCGGCCTGAGATATGGAATTAACTGTCTCACTGCCGGTGTTTTAGTTAACATTAAATGGTGACATCGGTCCCCTGTCTTGGCCTCGTTCATATTCCTTCTCTATCTCTCATCTCTATGGCTCTTTTCCCTCGCCTTCCTTGCCATCTCCCTCTCTCATCCTCCTCCGTTCTCTTCTTTCTCGTCGTCTTTCTACCTTTCTGTCGTCGTCTCCCATCCCATCTCTCCCTCTCATTCTTTCCACCCCTGCTCTCTTTTCATCTCACCCCCTCCTCTTTTTCTGTCTCTCCTTCTCTCTTCTCGTTCTGTCTTTACCGCTCTCTTCTCATTATCGCTCTATCTCTTCCTACCTCTGTATACGTTGTTCCTTCTCTCTCTCTTTTCTTCTCTCTCTCTTGTCCTCTTCCTCTCCCACTCTCAGCCCCGGGACCTTACACTGTCTCCATTTGCAGAGCCTTCTGCACTCACCTCCAGCCCCGGCCAGGCCCGCTGGAGCTGCAGCCCGCGCAGTGCGCTCCCCGCTTCAGCCTCATTGATCTGCTCCTGGGAACACCCCGTACATTCTTATAACCACTGCCGCCAATTAATATTGCATTAACCCTATTTAAAAAAAAAAATGTCAGATCAGGAAAGGACTGCACCCCAGCAAACCAATCTATTATTAACGAATGTGTAACCCGAAAGCGGGCTGTGTGCAGTGCGTGGGTTCCATAACTAGGAAATGCCGAACACACAACAGGGCCCATCTACGAGGGGGCGAGGTGTATACCCACGGTCGGCAGCCAGAGCCCCTGATTCCAGATCCAAAATGCGACAGATGTGTTTGTGGCGGGCTGCAGTTACAATATTTAGGCCCTCGCAGACACGGCTCTCTGCATGCATGCACCGGTGTGGGAAGGAGGGAGCGGGCACTGCTGAGAGCGGGCGGCGAGCTCAGAGACACCGCCCCCTGCATCCTACCAAAATCTGTGAAGCACATGACAGAGGCAAACAGTACTCGGATGTTAGGATGCTACTACCTATTCTTCCCATTTTACATGCACAAGTATATTTATATATCTATCTTTGTCTTACCTTCTTATTTCTCCCTGTCTGAGGCACAAGATGGCTGCCAACACTTCCTGGTTTGAAGTGTTGGCAGCCAATCAGAGGCAAGCTTGTGCTTGTGTGGTTAGGCTCCGCCCAGATATCTAAACTTTTTATTATTTGAATATCTCAGGAACTACTGAACGGATTTACACCATTTAACAAAAAGGTCTCTTTCTGAACCAAGGGCTACCTTTTTGCCAAATTTGGTGTAATTCCGTTCAGCAGTTTGGGCTGTAGTCGTGTCTAAAATTTCCTATGGGAAATAACATGGAGAAAACATGTTTTAGGACCCCCCTTTTTTCTCGGGCCCCGGTGGGTGAATCACCCCGAAACTTTCAGGATAGTAGCTGACCAGAGCGGGCCATAAGTTTTGAAAATTTAGCGAAGATTTGTCAACCGGCGCCAAAGTTATTGGGAAAACAAAAAACGAGTTTCCTATGGAAACTAGGTCCTAACTATAACTACCTACTGGTGACCGCCAGTAGGTAATATATATATATATATATATATATATATATATATATATATATATATATATATATATATATACATATATATATATATTCACTGAAAAACCATAGGTTTCACACATGTTCTAGTTAGCTGGACATTTCACTCGTACAAAACCATTGAAATTCCCCCGTTATAGTTAGTTCAGCTAACTATAACTCGCGCGCCCGCAATCCACTGCTGATGACGTCACATATTACATCACTCATGACATGGTCAGTGACATCAATCATGACATCACTGATGACATCTCAAATGACATCATCCTTGTGTAGGAGTGACAGACCTCCTCTTATCCGAATATAAACTTTGATACACATATTGAAAAATACAAACTAAGGTTTTGAATACTATAGAGATACAAATACCAGTTAGAACAACCTATTCAGTAATTCCAAAATCTACATATGCATCCACTCATTCATCAACACTTCTATATAGTCACTCATACATGTACTCAGTCATCATATGCACTCATACACCTATACATCCTGTTACACACCTACACTCATACATAATTTATGAATGTATTATTATATTTTTTAAATATTTATCTTACAATAAGCTACCTATGTATATAGTTATAGATTGACTATATCCTGTAATATGGAATGGCTCAGCTCTTTTAATTTGGATAAAGTTGAACAGCATAGTTAATATCTTCTATAAACTTATAAACACTTAAATTATTTTTTTTTCTTTTTGAAGGGTTTTTGACCATGCGCGCACGGTGCGCGCATGGTGCGCGCATGCGTATGTGCTCCGTGTGCGCATGCGTATGTGCTCCGTGTGCGCATGCGTACGTGCTCCACGTGCGCATGCGTACGTCATGCGTGCTCCGTACGCGCATGCGCGCGTGCTCCGTGCACGCACCGTGCGCATACGGTGCGCGCACGGCAAGTCATGTGATTAAGAAACAACACTTTTCATTGGTTTATAGTAGTTTCAGGTCATGTGATTAAGAAACAACACTTTTCATTGGTTTATAGTAGTTTCAGTTCCAGAAACTTCCAACACCACACCCACTCCCCTCATTATTTCTTCTGATTCCCTGGGAGAAGGAGCTGAGCAGCTTTTCCAGTACTCCAGTACTTGAGAATGGCAGAGCAGCAGTCATCTTCTGGGAGTGAGCAGGAGACCCTTGTGCCACAGAGACAGAGGACACAGAAAGACTCTTTTATATGGCAATTTTTTACATTTCCAGAGGGGCAGAAGAAGGTGAATGCTCCGAAAGTCACCTGCACTATTTGTGGTGTTGTCTTATCAAGAGGAGATCCTAAAAAGAAATACTCTTTAGTATTTTCACTATGATCAGGCACGTTAAAGGAGTACATCCTGTGCCTTATGCTCGAGCTGCTAGAGACAACTCTCCAGCAGCTCAGCCGAGCACATCCACAGCAGCTCAGCCGAGCACTTCATCTGCGGCAGCAGCTTCACCTGCTTCTGTTCCTCTGGATATGCACCCTCTGTTCAAGAGGGTGCATATACGGTGCAATGTGTGCAATGGTCTTCTCTCTTATGGTGACACCAGCATTCCCCTAATAGAGAGCAAGATACAGCAGCACACATGCGGCACCCCATATTTTTTTTTCATTTTTTTGTTCCTCTGTTCCTCAATTAACACAACAGCTCTTTTTAGAGCCACCTAACATCTAAACACTTAAATTTGATTTTTAATTCTATTTTTTTAATGATTTTTTTCCGCCGTGCGCGCACCGTGCGCGCACCTCGCGACGGGGCCCACACGGTGCGCGCACCTCGCGATTTTTTGATAATAAAATAAAATGTTTTTTTCACCCTTCGGGGTCCTTCAGGGACCCCCTGACAAAAGCTAGGGGGTCAGGAACTCTGAACCCTGCCCCCTTTTCACGTTCTCCACCTTTCTTTTCCACTGTCACACACAAAATGGCGGACGACACTTCCTGATTTCAACCGATTCGAATGTTGACTGACATGTAACCACCAATCACAATCACGGTGCGCGCTTATAGATATTTATGTACTTTTAACTGCAATTTTCTCAGGAACTACTGAACAGATTGACACCATATATGCAAAAGGCACATCCCTGACCTGAGGACTACCTCTTTGCCAAATTACAAGTAATTCTGTTCAGCCGTTCGGGCTGTACCTTCGACTAAAGGTCCTATGGGAAAATGCATGGGGAAAACGTGTTTTGGGACCCTCCTTTTTTCTCAGCCCCCGCTTGACGAATCACCCCGAGACTTTCAGGGTAGGAGCTGAGCGGAGCGCCCCATTAGTTTTGAAAATTTCGCGAGGATTCGTCAACCGGCGCCAAAGTTATTCAAAATAGAATTTTGAGATTTCCTATGGAAACTCGGTCCTAACTATAACTATCTACTGGCGACCGCCAGTAGATAATATATTACCTACTGGCGGTCGCCAGTAGATAGTTATAGTTAGGACCTATTTTACATAGGAAATCCGCAACATTCTATTAGGAATATCTTTGGCGCCGATTGACGAATCTTCGCGAAATTCTCCAAACTTTTGGCCAGCTTCACTCCGCTCCTACCCTGAAAGTTTTGCGGTGATCCGTGAAGCGGGGGCCGAGAAAAAAGGGGGTCCCAAAACGTGTTTTCCCCATGCAATTTCCCATAGGATCTGTTGTCGCAGCTACAGCCCGAACCGCTGAACGGAATGACACCAAATTTGGCAAAGAGGTAGTCCTCAGTTCGGACTCGTGCCTTTTGCATATTTGGTGTGAATCTGTTCAGTAGTTCCTGAGAAAATGAGGGTAAAAAAGTTAGTGATATCTATGTCCGCGGAGGATCCGTGGACTGTACCCGCACCATAAGTGCACCCTCCCCGAACGGAGCGTGCACCCTCCCGATCGCGCACTGAATGCTAATTGGCTGTCGAGCGTCTCTCTACATTCGAAACCAGGAACTGTTGGCGGCCATTTTGTGCCTCGGTAGAAGCGAGGCTGAAGATGGAAGGGGAATAAGTGGGTAAAAGATATAAAGGGGGCAGAGTGGAAATACTCTGAACCTCTAGATCTGCTTAGGGGGTCCCAGAAGGACCCCCTGTGGCCCCCCCTTTGTTTTTTTTAAAAAGCGGCGAAATGCGCGCACGGTGCGTGCATCCTATCGCGTTGGATGCACGGATTCTCTCGCGGTGGGTGCGCGGATCCACGGCAACGTTTTTTGAAAAACGACAAGAAATCATTGGTTGTATAACAACTTTCTACACTGAAAGGTAGGGTGTATATTTTTGTTTTTTAAAGATATTTTTGTTATTGATTAACAAAAACAGATTGTAAGGAACATTATATATGATAAGCTGATATGTTGAAAAGTCAAGCACACTTCCTGTCTTGTGTAGGAACATTGTGTGCTGAACTTGTGACCTGTGAGCTCAGTGCAGTGTTCCATTACCTGTTTCTATGGTAACAGGCAGAAGGCAGATTGGGGGAAGGGTTGAAATGTATTTCAGTTGGAAAGGGTTGAAATGTTTAACCAATAGAAATGTGTGTTTGCTTTTGAGTTTATGTGCGAAGGATTGTGATTTGATGTTTACATGTATATGTGTGGAAAATGAAAGGGAAACTTTCATTCTTTGCTTTTGCTGAGAGGTGCACAGTGAAGAGATTCTGTAAAAGAAAATATGGTGAGTGATTGATATACTCCTTAATCTACAAAAGAACTTGAAAGATGAGTTATTTAATTGTGAGGGGATGTATGTAGACTATTTTGATTTTAATCAGACTAATGTATTTTTCCTGCTAAAGTGTAGGGAGTACTTTTTTTCTCTACAATGTATGTGCATGTAGAAACCATTCTGTGATAGGCATTTGTGTTTTTCATATGTTTGTAGACAGATAACTGTGCAGTTTTTATATTTTGGTAGAATTAGAAACCAGTCACTGTTTATGAATTTGTGAAATGAGTTATGTTATGTTTCTATACTAAAATGTAGTACTACTTCTAGATAAAGAAATGTGTTTTGATATAGTGCAAGGGATAGTGTTGTTTGTCTAGAATCACACAGTGAGTCTGTGTGCATTTGGGAACCACTGTGAGAGAAGCATTTGGTAACATCATGTATTTGCTGACAGAGAACTGTTTTAAAACCAGTCAGGTTGTCAAGTTTTAGTAGCATTAGAAGACAGTTATGGCTTATGCTTTCATTAAATGAGTCAGGCATTGACAGTAAATTGCAGTCGTGAAATATGTGCAGTTCCCTTACCACTTGCACTGTAGTGAATGAGTTTTGGTAAACTCATAGGGATAGTGGTGCTTGTCTAGAATCACACTGTGAGTTAGTGTGTATTTGGGGTCAGTGTGAGAGAATCATTTGGTAACATCATGTATTTGCTGACAGATAACTGTTTTAAAATCTGTCATGTTGGGAAGTTTTAGTAGCATTAGAATCCAGTCTTTGCTTATACGTTGATTAAATAAGTCATGCTTTGACACTGATGTGCTGTACTTAAATATGTAGATTGTGTGCAGTCCCCTTACCCCTTCCACAGTAGTGAATGAGTTTTGGTAAAGTCCTAGGATAGTGTTGATTGTCTAAAATCACACTGTGAGTCTGTGTGCATTTGGGTAAGGATTGTGAGAGAAGCATTTGGTAACATCGTGTATTTACTGACAGATAACTGTTTTAAAACCTGTCATGTTGTCAAGTTTTAGTGTCAAGCCAGTCTTTGCTTATGCGTTGATTAAATTAGTGAGGCATTGACATTAAAGTGTAGTCGTGAAATATGTAGATTGTGTGCAGTTCCTTTACCACTTCCACAGTAGTGAATGAGTTTTGGTAAACTCCTAGGGATAGTGTTGTTTGTCTAGAATCACACTGTGAGTCTGTGTGCATTTGGGAACCACTGTGAGAGAAGTGTTTGGTAGCATCGTGTATTTGCTGACAGATAAGTGTTGTAAAACATGTCATGTTGTCAAGTTTTAGTAGCATTAAAAGACAGTTATGGCTTATGCTTTCATTATATGAGTCAGGCATTGACAGTAAATTGCAGTTGTGAAATATGTAGATTGTGTGCAGTTCCCTTACCACTTGCTCTGTAGTGAATGAGTTTTGGTAAACTCATAGGGATCGTGGTGCTTGTCTAGAATCACACTGTGAGTTAGTGTGTATTTGGGATCACTGTGAGAGAAGCATTTGGTAACATCATGTATTTGCTGACAGATAACTGTTTTAAAACCTGTCATGTTGTGAAGTTTTAGTAGGATTAGAATCCAGTCTTTGCTTATGCGTTGATTAAATGAGTCATGCTTTGACACTGATGTGGTGTACTTAAATATGTAGATTGTGTGCAGTACCATTAAGTCTTCCAGAGTAGTGAATGAGTTTTGGTAAACTCCTAGGATAGTGTTGCTTGTCTAAAATCACACTGTGAGTCTGTGTGCATTTGGGTAAGGATTGTGAGAGAAGCATTTGGTAACATTGTGTATTTGCTGACATATACCTGTTTTAAAACCGGTCATGTTGTTAAGTTTTAGTAGCATTAGAAGCCAGTCTTTGCTTATGCTTTGATTAAATGAGTCAGGCTTTGACACAAAAGTGCAGTCTTGAAATATGAAGATTGTGTGCAGTTCGCTTACCACTTCCACAGTAGTGAATGATTATTGGTAAACTCCTAAGTATAGTGGTTGTTGTCTAGAATTACACTGTGAGTCTGTGTGCATTTGAGAACCACTGTGAGAGAAGCATTTGGTAACATCGTGTATTTGCTGACAGATAACTAATTTAAAACCTCTCATGTTGTCAAGTTTTAGTAGCATTAGAAGCTAGTCTTTGCTTATGCATTGATAAAATGAGTCAGGGTTTGACACTAAGGTGCAGTACCATGTACTATTCTGTTCACTGTGGCAGAACTGAAAATTTAAAAGTTTTACCTAAGCACTGTCCTAGAAGTAGTCTGATTATTTAGTCAGTTTCTAAGTACCAAATAGACTGCTTCAAATGTCTATGCAGTATGCATGTAGTGTTCTAACATACTATAGACTTGTCTTTTACACCTTCAATTCCCTAGTCAGTATCCATACACTTCCAGGAAACATCCTGTCACTTCCTTTGCAGTCCTCTAGAGACCCATTCAACAGTATGTACTAATCCATTCACTCTGCCAAAACCCAAACACTTATAAATTCACCAAGACACTCTCTTTCCAGTACTCTTATGATTCAGTCACTGCCTAAGTATTCATGCACTGAGCCAGGTCTTAGCACATGGACTTCTTCAAACCCCTATCCACTATGCATGCAGTCCTCTAAGCACCTACACACTTGTCTTTCACACCTTCAATTCCCCAGTCAGCATCCGTTCACTTCCAGCAAACACCCTGTCACTCCATTTGCACTCCTCTAGTGACCTATTCAGCATCATGTACTAATCCATTCACTGCGCCAAACCCTAATAAATTCACCCAGGCACTCTCCTTGCAGTACTCTAATCAATCAGTCAGTACCCAAGTACTCATTCAGTGACCCAGGCCTTAGTATATGGACTGCTTCAAACCCTTATCCACTATGCATGCAGTCCTCTAACCACCCACACAATTGTCTTTCTCACCTTCAATTCCCTAGTCAGTATCCATACACTTCCAGGAAATACCCTGTCACTCCCTTTGCAGTCCTCTAGTGACCCATTCAGCACCATGTACTAATCCATTCACTGTGCTAAAACCCAAACACTTATAAATTCACCAAGATACTATCTTTGCAGTACTCTAATCATTCAGTCACTGCCTAAGTATTCATACACTGAGCCAGGCCTTAGCACATGGACTCTTTCAAACCCCTATGCACTATGCATGCAGTCTTATAACCACCTAGACACTTGTCTTTCACACTTTAAATTTCCTAGTCAGTATCCATACAGTCCAGCACTTGTGACTGCTTTTGCACTCCTCTAGTGACTCATTCAGTACCAAGTACTAATCCATTCCCTGTGCGAAAATCCTAGCACTTATAAATTCACCTAGGCACTCTCCTTGCTGTACTCTAATCATTCAGTCAGTACACAATTAGTCATGCAGTGAGCCAGGCCTTAGCACATGGACTGCTTTAAATGCCTATGCAGTATGGATGCAGTCCTCTAATCACCTACACAGTTGTGTTTCACACCTTCAATTCCCTAGTAAGTATTCATACTCTTCTAGCAAACACCCTGTCACACACCCAGTGTGTCTCCTTATAGTACTGTAACCATTTAGTCAGTTAGCATGTAGTCTTTTAGTGAGGTAGGCTTTAGGGCATGAACTGCTTCAAAGTAGTATGCACTATACATGTAGTGTTTTAACGATCGACACACTTGTGGTTCAGGGCTATAGTTTCTTAGTCAGTTTTTATATAACATGTGTTTGTACAGTAATGGAATAGTATAAATTTGAAAGTTATTAATATACATTTATTTGTGATTCTTTTTTACAGATACAGAACAGGAGTGTTTCTCATCTGTTTGCACTCTTCTCGTGCAAGATCGTTTGGATGAAGGGTCCTTAGGTGTTTCATCATACTTGCTGTGCCGCACGAGTATTTTTTGTTAGGATCCCCTCGTAACAGAACTCTTTGGCAAATCTTGCGAATGAAGAAGGTGGCATTGGTCTTTGTTTGCCCCTTGGAAAAAGTTACAAATATATTCACCACTGAAGAAAAACGTTGTGAGCGTGGTGCCTTCTGCAAAAAAAATTCCTCAGATTCGGTAAATATTTTAAAGCGGCAACATTTACAGTTTTTGTAAGTTAAACTTATAAAATTTTGTTAGCTGTATACATTTTATATATCTGTTATTTTTTTTCTTGTGGTATTTTGTTGAGAATACCATGTTGGTTTTTTTTAACAATCTTTCTGATTTTCCAGGTCTGTCGTCGACATCCGTGGTTCCCACAGGAGTGTTCCGCCTTGTTGTTTTGTATTTTTGTTGTTACATTTTGTTTATTAGTTTATTGTTAATAAAATAATAAAGTTTGAAAATAGTTTATCGTTTATATATTTATTATTATAAAAAATAAAGTTTGAAAAAAATAATAATGTTTTTGGTTGTTCTCTTAACTGCTGTGTGACTCTTTTTTGTTCTTATTACTGTTATTTGATGGAGTCCACCATGGTGTTAAATTTGGAGGCACTTATCACTGGAATACTGGTGATATCTGCAGTTTGCACCAACTTCTGAATAGTGTGTTAGATTTATCTCAACTTTACTTTCGTTAAAGTGCTGATAATGAAATGGAGAGCAGCCGTTCCCATGCAAAAAGACACGAGGTGCACCTTTGCGATTTATTCTAAATACTAAAATCCTGTATTGTATTGCACTGAGGTATTGGCTGCACTTACAGTGTACACACAAAATCTATTAAGAAATCTCATTGTATTTATATTGATTGGGAATAGTGCGTCAGGTGCTGGATCTTGACGAGATATACTGCTCAGTTCGTATATTGTTGTGCACACGAAAAAAATCACATCACAACTTTCACACCAATTGCAATGCGAAACAAATTCCGGCGATAAGACACGTAAGCACCAGGGATTTTACACCTGCTTTCTGCTGGTGTTAAGCAGGACAACTACCTGCACCATGAAAGGGAACACAGCCAAGAGCCACACCATAACACCCACAGGTGCCATAGAGTCAATGAGCATGACACAGGGATACCCATGAGGGCCAGAAGACTCATCTCAACAACTGCAGGACCGCCAATGCCCCCCAAACCCACATATTAGTAAGTGTGTCCCTGTGGTCATTGTCTTAGCATGATAGGCACGAGCCCTGCAACATCACAGTGTGCTGTCACCTCAGCGTTGGTAGTGAGCCTGGATGTGTAGCTACGTACGCATTCTCCTGCATGCACAACTGGCGTGTGCTGGTGTGTCGTTCACAGGTCAGTGCAGGGGTGTGCCTATCCGGCAAAGGGAACGGGGTGTCTCGGACATGTCCGTGTACAGGAAGTGCGGTGAGTGTGTCTCTGTGTTCTGGTGTGGCCTGTTACAAGAGCCGCAGCAGTCGATGTTGTAAAGTGGCATGCACCACCTCCAAACGGCACTGTGTAGTTGTAGTTGGAATGCAGCAGGAGATGCGCAAATAGGCATTACAATGGCGTGCAGTACGAGTGCACGAGATACAACAGCTCACCGTACAAAAGTGTGGGGGCTTGTGGGAGGGAGGAGCAGCCGTTTGGCAACATATCACACAGTGAACTCGACCATGTGCCACATGCTGGGCATCTCATCCATGATGACCACGGTCGCAGATATCCCACAACACCAACGACTGGCCTTTGTACACATCCTCTATGAATGCAGCATGGTTTTCACTTCTATGCTCGTTCAGTGGTGTGATGTTGGCAGGTTGTGTGACTTGTGCTCCTTGTTGGTGTGTTTCATTTTGGCCATTGTTAGTCTATATGTGTGTTGTACTTATTTGTGCATGTGGACCATTCTGCCCATCTCCCCCCCTCTCCCCCCACTCCCTGCTTCTTCCTTTTCCTAGTGCTGCACACATAAATACATGTGAAGAATAAATTAGAATAGTTCCTTGATTCTTTTACGTTTCAAAACTTCTCTATTGGTTTCTTTTTAATTTTCCATATGAACCGTTTTTTAAATATTCAACAACACATAGAAGTCAGAAGTGCAACGTATTCTATCAACACACTTTCTAGAACATTCTACAATACGTGCAGGTTAAAAGTTCATCAATTTTTTAAAACTTTACGATATTTTTTTGTAACATTTTCTTGAACATTTAACAACACGTGCAGGTTAAAAGTTGACGTTTGTTTTAAGTTCAAACAGTGCCTTCCAAATGCAAGTAGCAGGTGTGGTTGAGCTGAGCAAATTTTATCCTATGATATGTACTCCACGTTGAAACTGCTTTTTCTTAACCAATCACAAAGATGCTTTTCCACAAAACTAATGTGTACCCTACTTTTAAAAAAGAATGCTTTTCATGATATCTTCAGAGATAAGTTATAGATAGGTATTAGCATTTAAAAAACCTTTGAAATTCACTGAAAACCCCATATGTTTCATGCACGTTATAGTTAGGAATTGGCATTTAAAAAACCTTTGAAATTCACTGAAAAAACCAAAGGTTTCAGGGGCGTTATAGTTAGGAATTGGCATTTAAAAAACCTTAGAAATTCACTGAAAAAACCATAGGTTTCAGGGGCGTTATAGTTAGCTGGACATTTCCCTCGTACAAAACCCTAGAAATTCCCCTGTTATAGTTAGTTCAGCTAACTATAACTCGCGCCCTCGCAATGCACTGCTGATGACGTCACATATTACATCACTCATGACATGGTCAGTGACATCACTGATGTCATCACTGATGACATCTCAAATGACATCACTGATGACGTCATCCATTGAGTATGTGTTTCTGAACAGATTTAATATGTTTAATATATATAGGGAAAGGCCTGTTGAATAATAAGTGGGTGTACAAGTGTGTGAATGGGTGATTTTCTAGGTGCGTAACTGACTCTATAAGTGAGTCATTAAATGTATCTTACTGCAGACTAGTGACTAAACTGTGTGAATGTCTGTATCTGTCTGTCTGTTGGTGTATAAGTGGCTGCATGGGTTTGTGAATAGCAATATGAGTGTCTCTATGGGTTATTGATTGGTTGTCTGAGTATCTGTATGGGTGCCTGAGTGTATGTGTGGGTGGGGTGTGTGTGACTCTGTGCATAGATGTGTGAGTGGGTGATTCTATGGGTGCATGGTTTTAAGAGTGCAACTGTGATGGACTGTATGGTTGGGTGAGTGTATGTAAGGGTGTGTTAGCGATTGAATGTATAGCTCAGTTCTACATGTGACAGTAACTACATAAGTGAAACACAGTGTATATGTGTATAAGAGTAAATAACTATCTATATGTGAGAGTGTGTGATTGCGGGACTGGCTGTATGGATGAGTGTGTGCTTGTACTAGTTATTGAATTAGAGTGTCAACATTTTTTAGTATTTTTATGAGTAAGTGAACTTGAGTGTGTTTAACTGTATAGGTGAGTCAATTGGACTGTGTTTAATTATTTGCACAACTGACTTGGTGTGTCAGTACCTCAATGGATGATTGGCAGTGTGTGAGTGTCTATATATGTGTATACATGCATATGATAGTTTTGTACGGAGTGACTGTAAGTATGAGTGACTGTACAGGTGAGTGAGTGGAGGTGCATGTAGACCTAAGAGTCAATGAGTGGGTATGTAGTTATTGGTATTGGAGTATCTATGGTTTTCAAAATGGCCGTCTGAAATTTTGAGTTGGTGTATCAAAAGTTATATTAGGGTGTGAGAAGGTGCACTAATTTATCACATAGATGATGTCATCAGTGATGTCATCAGTGATGTCATTTGAGATGTCATCAGTGATGTCATCAGTGATGTCACTGACCATGTCATGAGTGATGTAATATGTGATGGTTTTTTCAGTGAATATATATATATATATATATATATATATATATATATATATATATATATATATATATATATATATATATATATATATATATATATATATATATATATATATAATTGATTAAAACAACATAGTTTACATTGTATTATGCTTACCTTGTTTTTGATGATATTTCCCTGCCACAATATTTTTGACAGTATTTTTGTCATTGCTATTATATGCCTAGGAAGACGAAAACCGATATTTATGTTCACTATATTTTGAAACAATATATTTCTGTCTCAAGATTTTTTACTCAATATTTTGTCTGGAAGCCTTTGCATCACTTGAATTACGCATGGTATTAAAGTATTGTCAATGGTGGGGAAGTGAATGCATTTTGCCAGGAGTTAAATCACAATATTAATGAGTATTCATGATGTTACAGCTAATTAACTTTGTACATTGCGACTCTTTCAGATAACAAACTTTATTTCTAACTTGCAGAAGTTAGCTGTAGACATAAAAACACGTGCATGGCATTTCAGGTTATTTCATACATTATTTACACATTTTATTTATATCATTCAGCTTTAAGAAGTTATTACATTTTCAACAACAACAGAGAGCAGGTTGTAAAAAGCTTGTCACTAGGTATATCAGATGTTCTAGTAGTAATAGTGATCTGTAATATCATTGACCAAATGCTTGTAGATATACTTCTCTCTCTCGTGTTCCATTCCCCTTTTTTCCAATCTTCTGCCCAGCATGATATATATGCTTTGCATGGTTGTAGATTTGTAGGCCTTGCTTCTCTAGTTATGTGTTAGAAACTTAGACCATGAAGGCACGAGACATACTCAAAGTGTTTCCTGCACAGTACGCCATATTATATAGCACCAGACGGCAGCAGCCACTTGACCTAGCTCTATATTTGGATGATGTGGCCCTAGGCTGGTTGGGGAATTCACAAAGAGAGTTTTTAGAGGCCCCCCTTGAAGAGAATGAAATCCATGCCGTAATAATGCAGATTAAATCTGGCAAGGTACCTGGCTTGGATGGCCTCCCTATAGATTTTTATAAAGAGTGTGTAGATCAGCTCACACCCCTATAAAAAACCATCCACGAAGAAGCTCAAGAAACTGGTACTGTTCTACAATCAATGAGAGAGGAACTCATAATTTCGCTCCTAAAGCCTGGGAAACCTACGGATCAATGTGATTCGTATAGACCATTATCTCTCATCAATAATGATGCAAAAATTCTTGAAAAAATATAGTCTAATAGTCTTAGTTTGTTAATGGAGAAGCAGGTACTACCTGATCAGGCAGGCTTTATCCCTGGCAGAGCAACATCCCACAATCTTCGTACCCTGTTCTCCATTCTGCAAAACATAGATCCGTAATTGGCAGTCATGACAGTCTTCCTTGACGCCACGAAGGCCTTAGATTCAGTGGAATGGGACTATTTATTTGGAATACTACAACGTATGGGACTGCCAATAGGCTTCCTGTTCTGGATAAGTCTTCTATATAACTCTTCAGAAGCCAGAGTCCTGATTAATGGACAGACATCGCCACGCTTCTTCATTACGAGGGGCAAGCGGCAAGGATGCCCGCTTTACCCCTCACTATTCTATTATAATGATGTGGGAGGGGGTTGGACCTATCAAACAGAGGATTCAGCGTCGTGTTGAAGCCACCTCCCCAGATTAAATGTGTAGACCCAATCTCCAGTATCTTCCCCCATAACGTAGTGTAGAAGCCTATATCAGCTTACTAATGTGATCGAGTCAGAGCCCAATCTCCCCCACATTATACAGTATCTCCCTAATTGGTCCTGAGACATTCCCAGTAAGGTGTGCGGAGTGTTTTTCTTAATCAAGATCGCTGTCCACTGCTGACATGCAGCTCCCCTTGTGGAAAAGCAATCCTGCTTTGCTTCACTGAAGCGAGAGCAGGTTTCCCTGCCCTCGCTTCAATGAAGCAAAGCAGCGTTTGGAATGACAGGGCGGGCGCCATATGGCACCCGCTGTCATTGCAAACAGCAGTGTCCCTGGGGTGGGCACCCCGGGACACTGCAGGTGCAGGCCCTGGGGGGGTGGCGGTCCCCAGGGCCATCTAGGGCACCAGGAGGGGGGCCGTGCGGCCCCCCTCCATTTTTCAAAATAGTCCCGTGGAGGTGGTGGTCCCCGGGGCTGGGGTTCCGCTACGGACCCCCAAATTTAAATAAGTATGTGCCCCGGGGAGGTGGAGGTCCCCGGGGTTGCGGGGGAGCTGTGTGCCCCCACATCCAATTAACAATACCCCAGGGAGGTGACAGTCCCCGGGGCAGCGTGAGGGGGGTTGGGACCCCTCCACGCATTCATTTAGCAAAAAGCCCCGGGGAGGTGGGGGTCCCTGGGGTTGCGGGGGCCCCTGCAGGCCCCTGCTATTATTATAATTCTTTTTTAACTCTGTTCATTGGCATTTCTGTTGATATTACAGTACTTTGAAAACAACCATACTTAGTGGGCATTTCATCTACAGTGCAAGCATTTCCCCAGCCCATGACTCTCCAGCCTCTGCTTGGCAATTAGTTTGCCCAGGTGTCACGTTGGCATCCGTTTCCCCTTCTGTTTCTTTCAGCAGGCATGATGTGAGGGGTTCCCAGATGTATTGGAGTCTCGATCGAACAGGGAGTAGTTCTGCGTAAATGACATTTTGCTCCTGGCAATAAGTGAGGTCTCAGCTAACCAGTCCTTAAATTTGGGAGCCCTGCCCCTTCCCCATCTGCAAGCAATTTTACGCTTTGCTAAGAGGAGGACCAATGCCGGGAAGTGCTTAGTGTTGCTTTTGTGCCCAGGGAGGTATCCCAGGAGACCCATTTCAGGTGTAAGTTCAAGCCTCCCCCGATCATGTCCCCCAGGGCCTCCGCTACCTCGGTCCAGAAGCACGCCACAGATCTACATTCCCATGCAACATGCAGGAACCCCACCCATTCTCTCCCACAGCGTTCGCATTTATTGGTTGTCCCACAATTGAAGTTTGTGCAGCTTTGCGGGGGTGTTATAAATGCGGTGAAGACATTTAAAGTGTATGATCCTAAACCTGCTGGGACGCGCTTTTGTGGACCCAGTCAGTCCTGCCACTACGGTGGCTTTGTATATGCATGATACAGCGTGTGGTGCCTCGGCCCGCAGTGTCAGATGCAGCGGGAGCAGTGTGGGAGGCTCCTCTGGGAACGCAGGTGTAGCGGCCATGACGTCCTGTCTCAATCGTATGTATAGGAAGCGGTCCATGGTGGTGGGGGGTGTGTCGTCAAAGAATGCCTCTGCTCCTTTGAATCTCCCTTCCCAGTACATGTCCCCCCAAGTATGTATCCCAAACTGCAGGAACTTGCAGATGCCTTCTTGTGTGGCAGGTAGGTTAGGCTGATCTTGAATAGGGAGCAATGGGGAATAAAGCATAAGGGTCTGGGATTGTTTGGCGATGGCACGCCACGCGTTATTGGTGCATGCCACTGTGGATCGCGAACCCCCAGCCGTTTTGTTGTCTACGCCTAATAGACCTGCAAGTGAAGGGGCCGCCGTGAGCCCCTGTTCGACCGCCAGGTGAGTCATGAAGGGCGGGGGTGCAATCCAATATGTCGCATAGTGCGCCTGAGCGCTAATATAGTAGAGTTCCAGATCGGGTGCTTCAAAGCCGCCTTGGGCGAATGGCAGCGTAAGGGTGCTCCATTTGATCCGAGGCTGCTTCCCTCCCCACGCCAAGCGGATAAGCTGACTCCTCAGTCTGGAGAAGAAGCTGTGGCCGGGTGAAAAGGGGATGTTTGTTAACAAGTATAGGAATTTGGGAAAATGACCATTTTCATTAAGGCCACTCGACCCGCAAGGGAGAGTGGAAGAGCTATCCATCTGGTGATTAAGCATTCTACCTTATCAAGGGCTACTCCATAGTTTGCCCTTATTAGTTCATCTTTATCTTTATAAACGGTGACACTGAGTTATCGGACCTCCTTGTCGCACCACTGCAGCAGGTACTCCATTGGGAACGGGGCAGTGCTATTAGTAAGCTGCAGGACTTGAGACTTTCCCCAATTTATTGTGATGCCCGAGTAGGCCCCAGATTTTATTTTTTCGCGGAACATAGCGCTTAATCCATTGATTAGGTCTCACACATACAGCGTGATATCTTCCGCGGAGAGCGTAATTGAGACAGCTCATGTGGAATAGTCTAGCACATATTGTTTGTGATGCTGGTGCAGCATGGCAGCCAACGGCTCCATCGCGATCGCAAACAGCAGGGGTGAAAGGAGACACCACTGCCACGTGCCCCTGGATATAGCGAAGGCTGGGGACCGCTCCCCATTCAAGAGTAATGTGGCAGTATTGAGATGGTACAGTAATTTAATCTATTGGAGGAACCCGGGCGGGAAACCCATGTGGGTCGAAACCGCAAATAAGTAGCCCCATTACAGGAAGTTGAACGCTTTGGTGGCGTCTAAAAAGACCGCCACTGCCTGTTTGTCCTGGTCTATACCATGCATGATGGAAACCAGAGTGCGCAGGTTATGGGAGGTGGACCGGCCCGGTATAAAACCCGCTTGGTCCGGTATGATCAGGAGTGCAAGCATGTTGGCCAGCACTTTAGCCAGTATTTTGGCATCGCAATTTATTTAAGACAGTGGCCGGTATGAGTCTGGGGAGTCCGAGGGTTTCCCGAGTTTTAACCCCTTCGCTGCTAGGCCTTTTCCCCCCCTGTGCTAAGCCTTTTTTTGGCTATTTGGGGTAGTGCACGCTTAGGCCCCTGTAACGTTTTGGCCACATAAGGTATCCACCCCAAATTTGCATCCTTTTCTTCCAACATCATGGGGATTGTAAAGGTACCCAGGGTTTGTGGATTCCCCTGGAGGGGTCCCTGAAATTAGCGAAAATACAGCTAAATATTGTTTTTGTGGGGAAAAATGGGAAAAAAGAGCTGCAAATGAAAGCGTCTGGGTTTTTCCCTGCAAATGGTATCAAAAAAGGGTTTGTGAGGCTGAAATCACCATTTCCCAGCTTTTAGGGAATGACAGACTTTTGTCAGAAAACCAAAATGTTTTACACAGTTTTGGCATTTTTCTGGGACATAGCCTATTTTTGCTATTTTTTGTGCTTTCAATCTCCTTCCAGTTAATGGGAGAAATGGGTATGAAAGCAATAATAGATCCTGGAAAGCTATACATTTCAGAAAAGAAGACAACATTCTGAATTCAGCAAGGGGTCATATGTGTAGATCCATCAAGGTTTCTTTATAGAAACTAAGAGTTAAAGATAGGAAAAATTGAAAATGAGTTGAAAAAAACAGCCTTTTGTGTCAACGTTTTCACTTGTAACTTCTTCTAATTATGACAACTTTTTGAAAGCAATATACTGTTACATCCGCTGGACCTTTCTGGTTGTTGGTTGTGGGGATATATAGGACTTGTAGGTTCACGAAGAACCCAACGAACCCAGAGTCAAAAACTGAGCAGCAATTAGCAATGCCTTTTTATTATGTACCTGGTATATATTAATTATTGTGGGAAAATGTATACATGGAAAAATCGATATGAAAGACAACTATGTATTTCTGAAATGGGAACAACTTATAGAGTTTAGAAACAGTAGATATTTGCACATTTTCGAAATTGGGAATACTCATACTAGCATGAGAATTATCGGTCATTTTTCAAAATGACTTATTTTTTACACAATGTCTTTCATTTGTAAGGCAGACATGCATCGAAAGTCAATAGGTAATAACAGTGGCTTTACAAAGCTGAATTACCCTAAGTCTCCCAATAAAAATGGTACCTCACTTGTGTGGGTCGGCCTAGTGCCCGCGACAGGAAACGGTGCAAAACGCAACGTGGTCAGACCTCAATTTTGCTGTGAAAAATAACCCTTTTTTGGCAAAGTGCCTTAGCTGTAGTTTTTGAACCCTAGCTCTGCTGACACCTAGGGAAACCTAGCAAACCTATACATTTTTGAAAACTAGACACCCAGGGGAATCCAGGACGGGGTGACTTGACTGCCTCCCACCAGGTTCTGTTACCCAGAATCCCTTGCAAACCTAAAAAAGTGGCAAAAAAACACATTTTCCCCACATTTCTGTGGTGGAAAGTTCTGGAATCTGCGTGGATCCACAAATTTCCACCCACCCCGCATTCCCCAAAGTCATTCGAGAAAAATGGTACCTCACTTGTGTGTGTCGGCCTAGTGCCCGCGACAGGAAACGGTGCAAAACGCAACGTGGTCAGACCTCAATTTTGCTGTGAAAAATAACCCTTTTTTGGCAAAGTGCCTTAGCTGTAGTTTTTGAACCCTAGCTCTGCTGACACCTAGGGAAACCTAGCAAACCTATACATTTTTGAAAACTAGACACCCAGGGGAATCCAGGACGGGGTGACTTGACTGCCTCCCACCAGGTTCTGTTACCCAGAATCCCTTGCAAACCTAAAAAAGTGGCAAAAAAACACATTTTCCCCACATTTCTGTGGTGGAAAGTTCTGGAATCTGCGTGGATCCACAAATTTCCACCCACCCCGCATTCCCCAAAGTCATTCGAGAAAAATGGTACCTCACTTGTGTGTGTCGGCCTAGTGCCCGCAACAGGAAACGGCGCAAAACGCAACGTGGACACACCTCAATTTCGCAGTGAAAAATGGCCCTTTTTTGGCAAAGTGTCTAGCTGTAGTTTTTGAACCATAGCTCTGCCGGCACCTAGGGAAACCTAGCAAACCTATACATTTTTGAAATCTAGACACCCAGAGGAATCCAGGATGTGGTGACTTGACTGCCTCCCACCAGGTAATGTTACCCAGAAACCCTTGCTAACCAAACAAATTGTCAAAAAAAAAACATTTTCCCCATATTTCTGTGGTGGAAAGTTCTGGAATCTGCGTGGATCCACAAATTTCCACCCACCCCGCGTTCCCCAAAGTCTTCCGGGAAAAATGGTACCTCACTTGTGTGGGTCGGCCTAGTGCCCGCGACAGGAAATGGCGCAAAACGCAACGTGGACACACCTCAGTTTCGCTGTGAAAAATGGCCCTTTTTTGGCAAAGTGCCTAGCTATAGTTTTTGAACCATAGCCCTGCTGGCACCTAGGGAAACCTAGCAAACTTATAAATTTTTGAAAACTAGACACCCAGGGGAATCCAGGAGGGGGTGACTTGACTGCCTCCCACCAGGTAATGTTACCCAGAATCCCTTACAAACCTACAAAATTGTAAAACAAAAACCCACATTTTCCCCACATTTCTGTGGTGGAAAGTTCTGGAATCCATGTGGATCCACAAATTTCCACCCACCCCGCATTCCCCAAAGTCTTCTGAGAAAAATGGTACCTCACTTGTGTGGGTCGGCCTCGTGCCCGCGACAGGAAACGGCGCAAAACGCAACGTGGACACACCTCAGATTCGCAGTGAAAAATGACCCTTTTTTGGCAAAGTGCCTAGCTGTAGTTTTTGAACCATAGCTCTGCCGGCACCTAGGGAAACCTAGCAAAACTATACATTTTTGAAAACTAGACACCCAGGGGAATCCAGGATGGGGTGACTTGACTGCCTCTCACCAGGTTCTATTACCCAGAATCCCTTGCAAACCTACAAAATTGTCAAAAAAACATATTTTCCCCACATTTCTGTGGTGGAAAGTTCTGGAATCTGCGTGAATCCACAAATTTCCACCCACCCCGCGTTCCCCAAAGTCTTTCTAGAAAAATGGTACCTCACTTGTGTGGGTCGGCCTAGTGCCCGTGACAGGAAACGGTGCAAAACGCAACGTGGACACACCTCAATTTTGCAGTGAAAAATGACCCTTTTTTGGCAAAGTGCCTAGCTGTAGTTTTTGAACCCTAGCTCTGCCAGCACCTTGGGAAACCTACCAAACCCACACATTTCTGAAAACTAGACACCCGGGGTATTCCAAGGAGGTATGGCTTGCATGGATCCCCCAACGTTTGCTTACCCAGAATCCCCTGCAAACCTCAATTTTAGCTGAAAAATGCACTTTTTTCACATATTCTTGTGTGGGAAAGTTGTGGCATCCCCGGGCTGACACAAATTTCCTAACACCCAGCGTTCCCCCGGATCTCCCGATAAAAACGGTGCCTCACACGTGTGGGAGGCACAAGTACCCGCGACAGGCAAGGGCCCAAAATGTAGTGAGGTGACATCAAAATTGCCTATCACAAAACTACCAAGGTTTTGCCAAGGGGGTACCCTGGGTTTTTGACCCGGTGCTCGGTGGCCACCTAGGGAATCCTACCAAACCCACACATTTCTGAAAACCAGACACCCAGGGTATTCCAAGGAGGTATGGCTTGTGTGGATCCCCCAACGTTTCCTTACCCAGATTCCCCTGCAAACCTCAATTTTAGCTGATAAAATAACTTTTTTCACACATTTTTGTGTGGGAAAGTTGTGGCATCACCAGGCTGACACAAATTTCCTACCACCCAGCGTTCCCCCGGGTCTCCTGATAAAAACAGTGTCTCACACGCGTGGGAGGCACAAGTACCCGCGACAGACAAGGGCCCAAAACGTAGTGAGGCGACATCAAAATTGCCAATCACAAAACAACCTGGTTTTGCAAAGGAGGTACCCTGGGTTTTTGGCCTGGTGCTCGGCGGCCACCTAGGGAAACCTACCAAAACCACACATTTCTGAAAACTAGACACCAGGGGGATTCCAGGGGCGTCTGGCTTGTGTGGATCCCCCAACGTTTCCTTACCCAGAATCCCCTGCAAACCTCAATTTTAGCTGATAAAATCACTTTTTTCACATATTTTTGTGTGGGAAAGTTGTGGCATCACCGGGCTGGCACAAATTTCCTATCACCCAGCGTTCCCCCGATAAACACGGTGCCTCACACGTGTGGGAGGCACAAGTGCCCGCGACAGGCAAAGGCCCAAAACGTGGTGAGGCGACCCCCTTTGCAAAACCTGGTTGTTTTCTGATAGGCAATTTTGATGTCGCCTCACTACGTTTTGGGCCCTTGCCTGTTGCGGGTACTTGTGCGTCCCACACGCGTGAGGTACCGTTTTTATCGGGTGACCCGGGGGAACACTGGGTGGTAGGAAATTTGTGTCAGCCCGGTGATGCCACAACTTTCCCCTGGTGTCTAGTGGGCTTTTGCCCCCCCCAGGGGGCAGATTAGGGGCTACTGCCCCCATCTGCCCCCCAGGGGGGCAAAAAGACTAAATTATGCCAAAATGAATTGGGAGGAGCAAAGGCCCTTGCCCAAGGGGCCGCTCCCCCCTCCCTGGTGTCTGGTGGGTGAACCCCTGCTTGGGGATCACCCTCCTGTGGCGATCCCCAAGCAGGGATCCACTGGGGAGGGGTACCATTGGAAAGGGGAGATTCTCCCCTATCCAACGATACCTCTCCCGTCTTTCTACGTAGTCAGGGTGCCGAGATAGCCCCCTGAGCACGTAGAAAGGGAAACTAAAATTAGCCTCTTGGCTCATTCCAGTTTCGTTTTCACTGAAATGACGTCAGCGCGACGTCCGCGCTCCCGAGGCTCTTTTGGCAAAAAGGCAATCCCTCTGGTGCCCGCACCAGAGGGATTTCCGTTGCGATGTTTCATGACGAGCTGGACTCATCATGAGCACACGAGCACTGTGTGCCATGACGAGTCCAGCTTGTCAGGAGCATGCAAGGGTTTAAAAGGGAGACCAGCATGGCTTCACGTATTGTGGGTGGGATGATCGCACTTCAACCGCTTCTTTGTATAGTGCTTTAAGGAAGGGAGCGAGGGTGTCTATGTAGGTTTTGTAAAATTCGATGCCTAGGCCATCTGACTCTGGTGCCTTCCCATTCCCTATTTGCATTATGGCCTCCCAAATTTCGTCTAATTGGAACTTGGACGCCAGGAATTCCCTCTGCCGTTCGCTGAGCCAGGCCAATTCTATCTGCTCTAGGTATTGAGGCGTCTCCTCTTGGCGCGTTGTACATGACTTGTATAGTGCCTGGTAATGCGTGGTGAACACTCCCATTGGTTTGGGCTGCAGGCCCGGGGGGTTCAGCGTCATGAGCACTGGGGAGTGATCAGAGTAGGTGCGCGTTAGGCAGCGAGCGGAGAGAGCATGTACTGCCATACCCTGCGATGCAACCCACATGTCTAGCCGAGACCAGTTGTTATGTACAGCCGAGTGAAATGTGATTCCCGCTACGTGGGGTGGAGGTGGCGCCAGACATCTACCAGCAGGTTGTCTGCTAGTATTTGCTGGAATTGTCGTTGTGCTTTGGTATAGTGGTGAGTTAATGGGTGTGTGGAAATGTGGATTTTCCTGATCAGTTATGTCCCCTATCTTGGACCCCAACGGTTCTATATGCATGTTACAAGTACATGTATGTTCCCTCCAGTTCCAGTTTCTAAGACGCAAACATATGTGTGTCTACCGTCGACATGTTCTCTGTCAGATCCGCCATCACAGGGTTGGATATTCGATTTCTAAGTATGAAAGGCCACCGACTTTATATGGCTAAGTTACTTCATTTTTACAGTTCAGGCAAGTAGGCCCGATTCTGTCCTCAAAGCCTTTCCCTGCTCTCTGTCTCTGACAGCTTCAGCTTGAGCTCGCATCTGTATCCATGAACTTTGTCCTACTCCCTGTGCAGCTAACGGTGCCTGCCTCGGCCAGTTTTCGCCTGTCTGCCAAGAAGCTGTATTTCACCTTCGAATTATCTATTTTGCTCTCCAGCCGATGCATTCCTGTCCAGTGATTTAGGTAAACATTTCCTTTAGCTCACAAGCAAAGGACTCAGCCTTTCCGTCCTCCTGCAAGTGATTCATAGCCCTGCTGCCATGGAAAGTTTTCTGCCCCTCGCATCTCATATAGACACTTAGACGCTTGTACACGCACACACAGTTAGTATAGAATAGATTCTGTCCGAGAGTCCTTCCTTGTGGATAACATAGTTCTCTAAACATAGGATGTTAGATATGATTTGGGATTAGGTTGACTTGACCCCTCAGACTTTTCGTCTCCATATGTAGAGTTAATGTCAAGTCCCCTTCACCCCCTAGTTGCACGTCAATTACACGTCATGCTGCCGCGCGCGCATCTATGCCAAGTATTATCTTATAGATCCACCTATGTCTGATAATTCTAACCAATCATGTTTCTTTTATTCCTTATTACGCCTAGTTTCGATTATGTCACTGTTTTGTCACTTTTCTTATCAAATGTTACGCCTTCTACATTCGTTTCATTGTAATGTACTTATTATAAAAATACATGTCTGTTAATAAATTATTGTACTTCACTTCCTGAACCCTCGTGGTGACGGAACCTGAAGGCCGCGACTCGAGTCGGCCATTTTGAATGGAATAAAGCCCATTAGAAAACCTCTTATACCACGGATTCTGCCTCTTGTTATTTTGAGCTATTTACTTTATTTTAAGATTCCGTATGAAATTCAGTCCGGTATTTTATTTACCACATAATGGCGCCCGAACAGGGACACTTTCTCATCTCACGCGCCGGCGGTGCGTTGCAGGCCCGGTCTCCTGCCACAGCTGGACGGACCATAAACGCGTACCAGCAGGATTTCCTGTAAGCTCCCTCCGGTCAAGCGGGGGCGACTGAGGCTGCGATCAACCCAGACGAGGCGGTGAGAAGTGCGAAGTATCCCGACCAGAGTCTAGCTGAGAGAGCAAGATCCGAGGTATACAGAGGCCCACCAGGTTTTCCGAAATCCCGATGTCCAGAGGGTCCGATGTCCGCAGTTATCGAGTCCTGTCCATTCTCTGAGGCCTTCCGTTTCAAGGAGCTACTCGGTGAGTACCATCGCCGGGGAGGCGTGTTGACGCGCACATAGGTTGTGCCGGTCAAGACGGATTTGGGTACACAAATCCGGTCTGCACTGTTTAGCAGTGTATATGTACTGTTTAGCAGTATATCAAGTATTCCGAAGTATTCAGTTATTGTCAAGAATTCAGCGTGGTGATTAGTTAGGCAGACTGTCATCATTGTCGACCATTATTAAATGTTTAATGTTTAATGTTTAAAGTATTCAGAAAATGTCTTGCATATTGTGGTATGAATGACTGTTCATTGTTCACTGTTCATTATTGTGTTTCTCGTATTAAGCAAGTTCAAGAGTAAGTATCAGATCAGTTGTCAATATGCCGTTCTTCTCGAAGTTAAGACAGATTACTACCAGAAAAGGGGTGCTTGAAGAAGCAGTTCCTATTCCTCCTAGGGACACCCCAGGGCATTTTATGTACCATAAACATGGCTTAGATGCCATATTGTTTCTTGATCTATGGGTAGATTATACCAAGGGATTACCGGAAAGTCAAAGGTGGCCCGCAGCGGGAACCTGGGATGCAGAGTGCATCATGAAAGTGGAGGAAGAGTTATGGAAAAGAAGGGTCAGACAGTCACAGAAAGACGCTGTTGAGTTATGGCGTAAAGAATCTCATAGACGAACAGAAAAAGCACGTAGACAAGAAGAGAGGAGTAAAGAAAGTTCAAATAAAGTTCAAGAAAATCTATTAATTGAGGAAGGTATCCGAGTGAAATCAGAACAAGTGAATAGACAAAGAAATGCTCTTATGAATGGTATGTATCCCCTTCTAGCCGAAGGACTACCTAAGGCTGTTACAGAGATGCCAAAAGACTTGCCACCCCCATTATTTCCAATTAAGGTACATCCAAAGGGGCATCCCAGAACCGCAGAAGATGTTTTTCTTTCCTCATATCTAGATGACGCAGCTCCCGAGTATGCTAACGCCGCACCACATAGACCATCTGGCAGAGGGGTTCAACGTCAGGATCAGGTATCTGTCCCCGTGCAACAGCAAGTTCCGACACAAGCGTCGGCAAGCACATCTGTTTCCGCATCTGTCTCCGCAGTCGACTCTACAGAGGTATCAACACCCATAGTTGCTGTGTCACGTTCGACGAACCCTTTCACACCCGACGCCCCAGATGGGGCCACGGGAGGTGCTAGCAGTACTTTTACACCACCTAGAATAAATAAACTTGTCTTTCAAGAGTCAACACATTCACGTACACCAAAATTCGTAAATGAACGTACGCTTAAGGAACTCCTTGTAAATTGTAGATATGACCCCGTGGTCGGTAAAGAGGACGAAATGGTCCTGGCATCATTACGTATCAGGCGAGCCGCAGAGTATTTAGCAAGGTTACCAGGGATGACTACGCATCTAGATAACATATATAATTTTGTTCAAACAGGACGAGATCCAGGATGTATTAACAGAGCTATGGAATTCCAGAAAGTAGAGATACAGGGGGAACTGTTACGTTTCCTCATAAACTGTGTAATCAGAAATCAAGATCGTCCGGGGGTAGACCCGAATGCAATGCTTATTCTTACAAGATGGAGTCAGAATATATCAGAAGGGAGACACGATAAGCAAAATTGTATAATAGCCATGTGCCGAAAAATACGTAAAGAAATAGAGCGTATTCATGAAGAGAGATTGGGAACAGACGAGTTTGAGCAAGATGAAGTGTCCGAATCAGGGAATTCCGCAAGACAGTCAGAGACCATAGCCTATGTAGGCAGAGGAAGATACTGTGAAAATACTAGATGTTTTTCTGATCCCATACACTCTGTATGTCCAAATAATAGCAGAACGTATCCGACGCCTGTAATAAATCTGAAATCTCCTGAACATTCGTTTCAAGCCGCAGATAAAATACTACGAGAACGAAGGGGTTATCACCTCCTCGATTCCATAGATGAGCAAGAATTAGCCAGATCAGCCGTTCACTGGATTGTTAGTCCTGAAAAATACGGTGATGAGACCGTAGCACACACGTTTCTCAACCTCAGTACAGATGAACAACGTTTAGCTGGAATCTATATGATTCAGCAACTCCTCATATTATATAAGAGCCAACATACTGACCCTGGTCCTTTACCTGATATATTAACGGAACTACTTACGTACAGATGGAGAGGTTCTAGTAACAAGCTAATTAAAGAGATATTAGTGTCACGTAAGCAGTACGTCCTTTTTGTAAATCCAGATTCTCTCTCCTTGCCCCCCAGAGAAAGAGCACCGTACTATATGGATAGACAAAATCCCCTACGAGAAGTGCACCCAATAAAAGGCGAAGACAATGAGTTTCACCGTGTATTTGTTTACACACCCATATCAAAAATGGAATTATTAGAAATGAAAAAAGTAGTACCTAGTCATGACAAAGACCCAGCGGGTTTCCACCGAGAAATTAAAGACATGTTACTGATGGGAGAGTACACCTTTCCTGATATTATGACGATATTAAAGGTGCTTTTGCCTGCTGGCATTTATGAAAAACTGAAAGAAAAAGAGTGGGAAGTGGGAGACCAAAAGATAGACTGGACAGCATTAGCAGAGGAAGAAAGGAGCCGAACTGCAGGTTCGGGGCTCGGGGATAAAGTTAAACTATTACCAGGTTTACTAGTACAGGTACTGCCACGTTTATTAACTACAAAAAAGGAAGATTGGGGTGCAATCACAGCCTGTAAACAAAAGCAAGATGAAGACACAAGCGATTATTATGCTCGATTTGAAAAATGTTTTGGTATAAATAGTGGTATAAAAGCAAGTAGTGACTCATATCCACATCTATTTGTGACAAAATTAGTGGAAAATGCATTGCCCCCAGTGAAGAATAGAATATTGAAATTCGAGAGTACCTGGCAAAGTAACACTCCGTCGCAAATGCTACAAATGTTACAGTATCATCACAATAGAATTAGGGATGAACAAGAACACGAGCATAGACGCATGAAGGATACAAAAATGAAAATGCTAGTTTCTCAGACAGTACCAGCAGATGGTCACAAAAAGGGTGTGACACATTCTGGTGATTCTGCAGTTCCTGTAAAAGGAACCTGCAATTACTGTAAACAACTAGGCCATTATGTACACGATTGTCCAGTCCTGAAACGTAATATAGCTACAGGTATTGCAAAAGAGAGACCACGATTAGTTAGACAAGATCAGAATGAACAAGGAGCTATGCAGCATGGACAGTCCATGCCAGTTCAGCAACAGTCCATGCCAGCCTCACAGCAACCCATACAGTTTGTGCCAGCTGCACCACCGTTGCCTGCTACTGCCACACAAACCACAACACGACAAATGTATCAGACTGCACAGTATGAATACCCTGAGTATCAGCGTTACGCATGAACCAGCCTAGAGAGGGAAGTTGACTTACCGCTTATCGAGATTCCGGTAGATCAAGAAGGACCTTATGTACATAGTGAATTATTAGGTCAAGATAGAAAATTCTTACTCGATACAGGGGCAAGTCGAACAACCATAAAACGTAGTGAAGTTCCAGGGGCACCCCTCTCAGGCTCTCAAAATGTTTCCCTTGGTTTTTCGGGAAAACCTATTGTTAATGAAGTATCACAGCCTCTACCACTTACGATAGGACCTTTGACACGAACTACAGATTTATTGCTTACTAAATCATGCCCAGAAAATCTGTTAGGAATTAAGACTCTGAAAGCACTAGGAGCCATAATATGTTGTTCTCCGGAAGGAGTAAGGTTGTTTTTACGTGATTTTAAAGGTCACTATGTGTCCAGAGACATGGATCCCCGACTACAGACTTTACCAGTACATCTATGGGCACAAGGCCCTACGGATGTTGGCTGCATGAACATTACACCCTATCGAGTTACATTGAAAGCAGGAGTGGTACTACCACGAATGCGACAATACAAGTTACCGCATGATGCTGTAGTGGCTTTGCTGAAAATCATTGATGAGCTAATTGCCCAGGGAGTAGTTGTAGAAACAGACTCCAATGTATGTAATTCACCGATAATTCCGATTCTTAAACGAACTGATCCTACTGCCCCACCAGTGTACCGATTGGTTATTGATTTGCGTGAACTAAACAAGTGTATTGTACCACAATTCCCTGTGGTCCCTGATATATCATCATTGTTGACAGCAATTGATTCCGAAGCAACATTTTTTACTGTAATTGATCTCAAGAATGCCTTTTTCAGCGTCCCAATAGATCCGGAAAGCCAATACTTGTTCGGATTCAGTTTAAATGGGCGCAGCTTTAAATTCTCACGCGCTCCTCAAGGATTTACAGAAAGCCCCAGCATCTACAGCCAAGCACTGAAACGAGAACTTGACAGTATCCACATGCCAGTCAATACTGCACTGCTTCAATATGTCGATGATCTGCTGATCACCGCGAGAAGCGAGCCAGAATGTGAAAAAGCTTCTCTGACAGTTTTACATTTCCTAGCCGACAAGGGGCACAAGGTGTCCCCTTCTAAGCTGCAATTCTGTGTTCAGCGAGTTATTTATCTTGGTCACTCGCTGTCCAAGGAGGGAAGGCAGCTTACACCAGATCGCATCCAGTTAATTGCTAACATGTCAATACCCCAGACACAAAAGGAGGTGCGGGCTTTCATAGGCCTCACTTCATATTGTAGGCAGTGGATCCCTCAGTACGCATTTCTAGCAAAACCACTCATTCAGTTAACCACACAGGAGGCAGCCACATCGACTGTTCTCCCTTGGACTCAGGAACATACACAAGCTTTTGAAAGCCTAAAGAAAGCTTTATGTCAAGCACCTGTTTTAGCAACACCATGTTATAACAAACATTTTACACTCTTTGTTACAGAACGCGAAGGTACTGCCTTGTCAGTACTCACTCAGGATCAAGCAGGATCATGCAAGCCATGTGCTTATTTTTCCAGTACATTAGATCCCGTAGCTCAGGCTTTGCCTGCATGCCTGAAATCAGTGGCAGCGACAGCTTTAGCAATCAGACAAAGCGATGCCATAGTATTAGGACACCCATTGACAGTTCAAGTACCACATGCAGTAGAGGTTCTTGTGAACCGAACACAAACACAACACTTGACCATAGCAAGACTTACCGGTTATGAACTGACATTGTTTCAACCACACATAGAGATCCGACGGTGTAATACATTGAATCCTGCTACACTATTACCTGTAATTGGAACAGACCCACTAGCTCATGATTGTGTTGAAATCATTGAAATAAAGACGAAACCTAGACAAGACTTGACAGACGTTCCATTGTTAGATCCAGACCTGACGTTGTATGTAGACGGATCATGCATGAGAGCAAGTACAGGAGATTTAGTGGCCGCGTATGCAGTCACAACAGACACTGAAGTTATTGAGACACATTGTATAGATACTCTGTCAGCCCAAGCAGCAGAACTTATTGCTCTAACGCAAGCCTGTATTCAAGCCACAAATAAGAAAGTTAATGTATACACTGACTCACGTTATGCATTCGGAGTTGTACACGACTTCGGCGTGCTGTGGCGAGAGAGAGGTTATTTAACGTCCCATGGTGCCCACATTCAGCACGGGCCCCTCATTCATGCTTTGTTAGACGCAATACATCTACCCACTGCTATATCGATTATGAAATGTAAAGCACACACGAAGGTTACTGATACCATTTCTTAAGGAAATGATTTAGCTGACCGAACAGCTAAACAGACTGCTCAGAATCGCACATTAGACATGACAAAGCCAATAGTTCAGACCCCAACACAGTGTATGACAATTAAGGATCCCGCACTTGACGTAATTGACATACAGACACATGCCACAGCAGAAGAAATAAAGAAGTGGACGGAACTAGGAGGGATCCAGACAGATCAAGGATGGATGACGAAGGAGAAATCTGTATGGTTTCTCCCTGATTCCATGGTTCAAGCCATTATAGCTACAGTTCACAGTCCAGCACATTTGGGAGAGAAGGCTATGCTAGACAGCATTCAGCACATTTGGTTCAACAAACATTTACGAGCAGCAGCTAAACAAAAAGTTCGTACCTGTATGATATGTTGTCAGTTTAATCCAGGAAAGAGTGTTCCCGTAGAGCAGGGTGGATTTCAGCCTCCTGACCATCCTTTTGAAGTCCTCCAGATGGATTATATTCAGATGGAACGTTGTCGAGGATTCAAATATGTTCTCGTAGTTGTCTGCGCTCTCTCCCGTTGGACAGAGGCGTATCCCGTATCAGATTACACTGCCCCGACTACTGCCAAACAGTTAGTTCGAGAATTCTTCCCACGGTACGGTTTACCACGTGTTGTATATTCAGATAACGGCCAGCCTTTCTCATCCGAATTAATGAAACATGTCTCACTCTTGTTGGGATATCAGTGGAAATTCCACTGTGTCCGACACCCCGAGGCAGCAGGTCTCGTGGAACGACATAATCAACTTTTAAAAATCAGACTGTCTAAAATATGTCAGGAAAAGGGTGTGGACTGGATAGTAGCCTTACCAGTTGCGCTATTTTACATGAGGATGGTAGCACACTCTCGAACAGGGCTATCCCCGTATGAGGTGATCTTTGGTAGACCACCGAATATGTGGGGGACGCCTATACCCCGTAAAATAACTGATGTTGACTGTAATATGCTGACAGATTACCTGGCTTCCTTGATGTCTGCACTACAATCTTGTCGTTCACAGGTAATCGCAGCTTTTCCCGACAACACCGAGGTGAAACCTCATGATGTAATTCCTGGCGATTATGTCCTCGTCAGGAATTTTGATCGGAAAACCCAACTGGAGCCAAGGTGGAGACTTCCTAAGTTGGTCCTGCTGACGACCAGAACAGCTGTGAAGATCGAAGGAAGGAAAGGCTGGGTGCATACCAGCCATATCAAAAAATTTCATGGACTTCCTCCTGACACAGACAGTACTTCCCGTGTGTCTTCCCCCATTGACTCAAAGCTACCTTTGGCTGAGGCCAGTAGCACCGAACTCTATAAACAGAAACTCAGGTCCAGATCCAAGCTGTCGGACGATTTGATTGTTTAAGTCCTCTCCAAGGTGAAGCGGTTGAATCTGTCCCGACATGTATCCCTTAGGTCTGAATCATGTAGAGTCCAGAATCATAATGAAACGACATGCTTATTGTAAATTACTGCGTAACCACTGTATTGTGACTTTATTAATTTTGTCTTCCTTGAGTTTTTTAATAGTTACTGCAAGTATATTGTTGCATATGTATTATCCTGTTTCTAAACGTGTTTTCAATATAACTGATGAACATTCTTTTAGTGACCTACCCCCACATGAGTTGTCCTATAGACTTGCGCTGCGCAATAACACTTTCATTAGTATGTTACATCATTCCCATCAGACTAGTAATGCGACCAATTGTTGGGTGTGTGGCCGACTTCCTCCCTATCAGAATAACAAAGGAGTTCTGCCTTTCTTTCCACATCCGTTCACACACAATGGCTCCTGTGGAGCATGGTTTAGTTTATTAAATTCCATAGACCCAGACACAGCAGTTTATCAACAACATTGGATATGGGGAAATCTGAATCTAGTTTTATTCAAAGTCTGTCACCCTAATAAGGAGGGTCACCCCAGTAGAACAGGAACTGATTTAGAAAATGAAGTGTATAAATTAGGTAATTTTACGCCTAATCTTATGATTTTGAATGTCAAATCCGAAGTTGAACTAATTCTGCCCACTATGTCAGTATTCCCAGTAAAGGGTGAATTATGTGTAAGAAAAGTTGGTTCCATACACATGGGCCATAGCCAATGCGTTACTACAGTAGAATATAGTGATCAAGGTAAATCTTCATTTAGAGCTTCTCGCCATTCTTACTTCATATGTGGTCAGACGGCATATATGCGTCTGCCTCTAGATTGGGATGGCACCTGTTACATAGCATTCCTCCTACCACCTGTTTTCCTAGCTCCCCCTGATTATTATCGAAATGTTCATTTAGTACACAATAGAGAGCAAAGAGATCTCCCAGTTGTTGATTATACTGAGACAGCATGGGACAAGTATGTAGATTTCAATAAAGGTATCTTTCCCTATATAGGTACAATATCAAATAGTAAGCTGATACGTAGACTAACCAAGACTCTTGAAGCTGTAGTAAACGAGACTATAGCCGCCCTAGGCAATCTGACAGAGGAACAATCAGTGATGAGAATTGTTGTTCTCCAGAATCGTCTTGTCCTTGACGTCATCCTGGCCGATAGGGGCGGAGCTTGCAGGGTCATCGGATCCAGCTGCTGCATATTCATACCAGAAAATTCGCCATCTGTATATAAAGCTATAACACACCTTCATAAGATTGTAAGCCAGATACACGAAAATCCAGGCACTTGGACGTGGTCCGGGTGGTTTTGGAGTGTGATATCAGCCTGGGGATGGAGAGTTTTATCCTTCCTAGGTATTGGCCTTCTTATGCTCTTCAGTTGTTGTTTATGCCTGCAAGGTGGACCAGCGATTTGTGGTCTGTGTGCCACATCATGCATTCCACATCACAGGTCCCGTTCAGAATGCCGGAAGGAAGAAGAAATGATGCTCCATGAGCAAATCAATGGAATGATGAAGATTGATGTCTCGTGAAGGGCAAGAAGGGGACAAGGAGGGAATGTGGAAATGTGGATTTTCCTGATCAGTTATGTCCCCTATCTTGGACCCCAACGGTTCTATATGCATGTTACAAGTACATGTATGTTCCCTCCAGTTCCAGTTTCTAAGACGCAAACATATGTGTGTCTACCGTCGACATGTTCTCTGTCAGATCCGCCATCACAGGGTTGGATATTCGATTTCTAAGTATGAAAGGCCACCGACTTTATATGGCTAAGTTACTTCATTTTTACAGTTCAGGCAAGTAGGCCCGATTCTGTCCTCAAAGCCTTTCCCTGCTCTCTGTCTCTGACAGCTTCAGCTTGAGCTCGCATCTGTATCCATGAACTTTGTCCTACTCCCTGTGCAGCTAACGGTGCCTGCCTCGGCCAGTTTTCGCCTGTCTGCCAAGAAGCTGTATTTCACCTTCGAATTATCTATTTTGCTCTCCAGCCGATGCATTCCTGTCCAGTGATTTAGGTAAACATTTCCTTTAGCTCACAAGCAAAGGACTCAGCCTTTCCGTCCTCCTGCAAGTGATTCATAGCCCTGCTGCCATGGAAAGTTTTCTGCCCCTCGCATCTCATATAGACACTTAGACGCTTGTACACGCACACACAGTTAGTATAGAATAGATTCTGTCCGAGAGTCCTTCCTTGTGGATAACATAGTTCTCTAAACATAGGATGTTAGATATGATTTGGGATTAGGTTGACTTGACCCCTCAGACTTTTCGTCTCCATATGTAGAGTTAATGTCAAGTCCCCTTCACCCCCTAGTTGCACGTCAATTACACGTCATGCTGCCGCGCGCGCATCTATGCCAAGTATTATCTTATAGATCCACCTATGTCTGATAATTCTAACCAATCATGTTTCTTTTATTCCTTATTACGCCTAGTTTCGATTATGTCACTGTTTTGTCACTTTTCTTATCAAATGTTACGCCTTCTACATTCGTTTCATTGTAATGTACTTATTATAAAAATACATGTCTGTTAATAAATTATTGTACTTCACTTCCTGAACCCTCGTGGTGACGGAACCTGAAGGCCGCGACTCGAGTCGGCCATTTTGAATGGAATAAAGCCCATTAGAAAACCTCTTATACCACGGATTCTGCCTCTTGTTATTTTGAGCTATTTACTTTATTTTAAGATTCCGTATGAAATTCAGTCCGGTATTTTATTTACCACAGGTGGGAGCGGTCCCATGACGGATTCAATGTTAGGTTGTTATCCCCTCCTCAAATAAGGTGAGTCGATCCAATATTTACTATGCGCGCCCAGTCTTCGTTATCTGTGTTGGGTCCATAGCTGCAGACTAATAATGTGACTCTGACGTCATCCTTCCCCATGTCATGCAGTACCTCCCCTGCGGATCTAGTGCAGATCCCTCTTCTGTGTAGGGAACTGTTCTTTTAATAAGAATTGCTGTGCCCCGCGAGTATGCTGAGTATGAGGAGAAGTACCTGTGAGAGGCCCATCTAGAGGCAAACTGGGGTTGTTGTGTAGGCAGTGTGTGTGTTTCGTGCAGCATGGCCACACTAACGCGGTGCCTGTCCAGGTAAGCTAGGAGGTGTCATTTTTTGGGGGGGTTGCCCAGCCCCCGCTCGTTTCATGTTAAAAATCCCATGTGTGTCTCTGTGTGGACTTGCTGTTCCTCACCCACCATTCCCCAGGGTATCGTGTGCAAATGTAGAGACACATGCAGCTATCTCTGAGTTTGTGTGATTCACGTATGCCCAGTTGTCCACTGTGAATTTAAGCATGCCCACCCAAGATCCCACCCACTCCTTCCACAACGGTGACCCCAACTTGCCGTGCACAGGTCCCTCCCACTTAACCCTTCCCAACATCGCTATGAATACTCGCGCTCCCTGCGCCGTCAGTGCCCCAAGTGAACTTTGAGCTAACAGTGCTATGGTATTGTGCAGTAGCGACTCCACTGCAACATATTTATACAATGACATATAAGCGCTGTCAATCAGGAGAACAGATAATGTTCGGGTCTCAGTGACTCTGGTGATGTTTCCTTGAAATGCCCCCAACAAGTAACAACAAAGGCAACAGCCCAAAAGAACAATCCCCAATAGTAGGGTAGGGGGGAGCGCCCTAAGAGACGTTTGCCCCAAGGGGTGTGACCGCACCTCCTGCACCACCATGACGGGCAGGAGAGGGCCCCGGAATGCACATTATAAGGTCTTGCAGGGTTCTCACTGTCCATGTTCACTTGAGCAATAGTTCGTGAGTTCATACAGGAACAAACATTTAACGTTACCTGCTGCTCCCAGTCCACAATAGTACCTACAGCGTCCACAGACAAACCTGAGGGTGTATCCCAAGTGTCTGATCTTTAGTTTCAGTCCTCGTCCCACTGTGCAGAGTTCTCCCTGTCAACCGATGCGGGCGATCCACTCTTTGCAGCCAGCACTGTTTTTTAAAAAGTCCGGCGCCTGTTGTGGTGTGTTGCATATATGGTGTTTGCCATCATAGGTGAGCCGTAGACGTGCAGGGTAGAGCATGGCGTATTCCACACCCTCATGCTGTAGCTTCTTCTTGATGGGTGCAAACTTCTTATGCGCTTCCTGGACATTGAGAGTAAAGTCGGGGTACAGTGATAGGGCATTGTTCTCAAATAACGTCTTTTAACTCCCTTGCGTAGCGCAGTGTCGCGGTCACGGTAGTTGAGCAGTCTCGTGACTATGGCCTGGGCGGTGCTCCGGGAGGGGGTTTCAGTGCTAGTGTGGGATGCACCTGCTCTACGATCAGGATTCTCGAGAAGTTCTCCTACCTGAAACATGTGATGAGCAGCCGCTCGTCATAGTCTTCTAGCCTTCCGGTGTTGGTCGTCTCCGGGACGCCAGTGATGCGGATATTGTTCTGCCTGGAGTGGGCTTCGATGTCCTCATTCTTTACCGCTATCACCTTCAGCAGTATGTTGATGTCTGTGAGCTGCCCGGCCGCCTACGCGTGGTCATCTTCAAGGGTGGAGATTTGTATTTCTGCCTCTTTGATTCTGCCGTCTTGCTTTCCAACCGTTTGTGTGATCTGATCCATTCTTGCGCACATGGAGTCCATTTTCCCCTCAATGGAGGTGAAGCTAGCTTTCATGGTGCTGAGTATCATCTTCATGTCCACTTCCTCCTCATCTCTGTTTGCCCGACCTTCGTTGTCTGGCTCCATCTCGTGCGGTTGTCCCATGGGCGTCCTGCAGGCTTCGAAAGTGAGCTTAGGCTGATTGCCGTCCACTTTCCCCATTGTGACACCAGTCATGCCCTGAGGTGGGTGTCGCGGGTGGCCGCTGTATTGCTGCACTAGATGCTAGTCATTGCGTGCACATTTTAGTCGCTTCAGAGGCTGTAATACTTGCTAGTCGGGTGTTGGAGCAGCTCGGGAGGTCCGAGATTTGTAGGACTCCTACATGACAGGTGCAGTGTGCCTCCCGCTCTCGAAGCGGTGCTGTGCGCAGCTCACTGCGCGGATCTGAGGATACGGGTCCGCACCACAGCCCTCGAGTGGCGCGAGGCGTGCCGTGTACTGATGGCCGTGAACTTCGTCGGGCTTGCTCCTTCCAGGCGTCTGCCATGCAAGCTTATGTCTCCTCTTCAAACCCAGGCCTTTATGCTGACGGAACTCTGTGTCCAGTGACGCAGAGTGCAGGGTCAGTGCGCAGGACGCCTCCCGCGGAACCTGAATAGGAGGGTCTCTAATGCAGCTGGTCATTCGCTACACTGAGTCTGCGCTTACCCTTTCACTATTGTTCTAGACGTTCTGGGTGCAGCAGTGCCTTCGGTCCATCCGCCAATACCTCACCTTTCCCCGCTACACTGGTACTGAGGATCTGGGGGGACTAGCACCGATTTTCCAAGGTCGAACGTGGCAGAAGTAGTTAGTGTGAGTGGGGTGGCTACCTGATGACTCGCCGTATTAGCAGCCAGACAGCTGGGCACCAGAGGTGCCGGGGCAAACGTGTCAGGCCTCAGGTCCTCCACCACGTGCAATGACGCATGTAGCGCGCTGGAGGATCGGCCCCTCGCTGCCACGCTGTTCCGTTTTATCTCCGCACACAGCCTTGTTTGGTGCGTCCTCGCCGCCCCGCAGCCCAGGCTAGGGTCAACTGATGTCTGTGCAGGTGCATTTCGCTGTGGGAGGCTTTTCGGGGGGGCTGCAGCAAACACGCTGGTAGGCACGGGTGTAGGCCCAAATTCCCGGCCTTGCGTGTCGGCGCTGCGGGTGGGGGTGTCTCCAGCGCAGACCGCGGTAGTGATGTCTAGTGTCTGTCTCGCAGCGTGTGTTTCCGCCAGCCCCACCGCCTCACCTGTCCGTTGTGTACTGGGTAACTCTGGGGTTCTCGAAGCAGTTATGGGTGGGCCCCCGCTGCTGCTTTGGCCTCGCTGTATCGCCCGGTGGCTGGGCTCCCTTCTTCCGCAGCCCGAGCGGCCCTGACCCGCTGTGCAGGCACCGGCTGCTTCTCTCGATGCTTTTCCGCTGCAACCGGATGTCTTGTGGCGGATGGCGAGGGGAGCAAGGACTCGGACGGGCGTACGCACCCGATCCGCGCTACTGGCGATTGGGCTTCTCCTCACGCGACCCGGCCGGTCGCTCCTCATTGTTTAGGTTTCTAATCTTTTTGGATGCTTATTTGGTCTTCTGTGGCTGGAGCCTGCTCTGCAAGCAGGCGTACCGTTGTCACTAACGACCCACTTCAATATGGCGAGGCACACAGTGAGATTGCCCTGCAGTTACAGGATTTTTGCTCGATTAGGGCTCCGGGGCTTACAGAGCCTCACTACTGTGCGGCTATCTTGTCCGCACGCCCCCTAGCGTCTCCCTCTATTATTTTTTAACAATGCCCCCGGGACCTGGCCCACCCAAGGGCCTCATTAAAATGAAGCGCGGGAGCCCGTGCTTCATTTTCTTTTTATAATTTCGGCAGGATTCGCAACACCAACGGGAATTCCGACGAAATAATTTTTTTTAAATGCTTTTTTGGGCCCTGGGGGTCCTTGTGGGACCCCCTAAGCAGGCCTAGGGGGGTCAGGGTATTTATACCCTGCCTCCTTTTCTTGTTTTTTATATTTGTTTAACTGTTTTCTCGTGACTCGGTTCTACCGAGTCACAAGATGGCTGCCAACACTTCCTGGTTTGGAGTGTTGGCAGCCAATCGGAATTGAGCTTATGCTTGGGAGTGTTCGTGAACCCTCCTCGGTGCTCAGATATCGATATTTTTCTTTTTTAAATTTCTCAGGAACTACTGAACGGATTTACACCATTTTAAAAAAAGGGCGCTTTCTAAACCAAGAGCTACCTTTTTTTGCCAAATTTGGTGTAATTCCGTTCAGCAGTTCGGCCTGTAGCCTGTTCCAATTTTTCTTATGGAAATTAACAAGGGTAAAACGCGTTTTGGGACCCCCCTTTTTTCTCGGCCCCCGCTTGACGAATCACCCCGAAACTTATATATATATAGCTGTTCATTAGAGGTGTTGGACTTGGGTGTAGCAAGGTGTCATTTGAGGGACTGGACTTCTTGAGTGGCTGTTTAGGGTCCTGAACCTGCTGTAGGCAAGATGAATAAATTTAGTCAAACAGATATTTAAGCCCATGTTTTCTGCATTTAATGCCACTATAATGCTCTGCCTGCAGGTCTGGACTCCCAATTTATTCCACTCGGGCCTTATTTTTAATTCGTGTGAGTCTATCGTCGCTGGGCAGATGCTAAATCCATGCTCCAAGGTTTCATCTGACGTGCCAGAACCCCTATATTTGGTTTCCGATGATGGATGCCGCCAGTGAGCTAAATGTTTCAAAAAGTGCCACTCACCCAGTCTAAGCACCATAAATCTTAGTTTTAAGAGCAAAGAATTAAAAAAAAAATTCAGTTGGGTTTGGGTCCTACAGTTCCTTTGTGGACAAGTGCAACATACAGCCATTAAAAAAACGATGATGTGACCTGTCTGGTCCACTTGAACTGATGTCTGTTCTTAACCGGGACTCCAGAGAGCCCGCTCTAGCCTGTCTCAGCTTGTGGCATAGGTTAAGGAAAGCGCTGGCAACTACCGTTTGATGATTGAGAAAGCCAAGCTACAATCAGATCTGGGCTGCAGATGAGGTTTTTGGCATCCACAGCACAATTTTGTAAACCTTTGTTACGTGTTGGTCCAGCGTGGTGCTGAGCTTACCCAAGAGAATTTCGGATCCGTAGGATTATCCTATCTTAGCTCGTATAACTTCCAGCATTGAAACTAGACTTGGTCCTGTCCCTTTTTTGAAAGTTTGGATAAGCTGACTTGAAGGGTCATGGCTTTTGTAGCGATTTCTCTCCAGTGCTTAATAAAGGCACCTTTTTCATCGATGTGGATCCCCAGGTACTTATATGTCTGTTCTACTGTGATCTGGAGTTGTAGTCATTTCTATCTCAACTTACCAACAATTGGCATATGGTTAGTGTAACATGCTTGTTGGCATCATGCATTTGGGATGGACCATACCTTAACATTTTTGCACATATCATGGGTCCTGGGATGATATTTGTCTAATTGTACACATACAGGCAGCATTGCAACATTTGGCATGTAATGGAGATTGATACATTTGATCTTCTATTCAACATTACACATTGAATGAATGAATTAATGAATGAATGATGGAATTTGTAAAGCGCCGGAATCTCCCCTGAAGAGGTATGTCTGCACTAGAGGTGCAGGAATTCTTGGCTAGTAGGGTCAGTTATTGAAGAGTTCTGTTTTCAGGAGTTTTCTGAAATAGAGAAGATATGAGCACTTACGTAAATGTACAGGTAGTGAGTTCCAGTGCCGTGGGGCAAGGTAAGAAAAAGCTTTGCCCCCTGCACTGAGTTTCCTGTAACTGGGATAATAAGAAGAGCTTTCTCCCTTTAACGAAGAGATCTGCCAGGTTGATAGCAAATATGTTTTTCCGCAAGGTAGCTTGGACCAATGCCATTAGGTGCTTTATGGACAAAACAGCAGATTTTGAACTTAGTTCTTTGGCGGATCGGCAGCCAATGACGCCTCAGCAAAGGAAGTTAAACTGTTCTTGGGGGCATATTAAGAGCCAAACGGGCTGCCGTGTTCTGAACCACCTACACCCTATTCAGCAAGGATTCATTTGTAGCCACTAGAAGGGCATTACAATAATCAAGGTGACTAATTACCAAGGCTTGAATCAGGGTCCTATGTACCGCTAGAGGAAGAAGATGGAACACTCTACGTAGAAAACTCAACGTGTAAAAACAAGTACCTGATATGGCCGCTATTTGATCTCACATTAACACTGACAAACTAGCATCTCTGATACTTTGAGTATTGTAAGTTAGAAAAGTAGGTAGACAACACAATAGCAAAAGCAGAGTTGAGAGCCAACAGGGCATTGAGATATTGTGACAGTTAGTTGAGTGTAACTTACCAGACTCCACTCCCCCAGGTATTCCTGTCATGCCCTCAGTATGCAGAATGGCCAAGATCTTCTCCTCCCAGGACAAAAGTTGTAATGGGCCTCTGGGAGGGCCACCCCCAGTTCTCTAGGCCTCCTGGTGGTGCTTGGAGGCAAGGGTATGCAGCTTCAACCTCAGGTTGCGCCACCTCTTCCTAATTTTGCGGAATTGAGGTCTGTGACCCCTTATGTGCAATTTAGGAAACTGCTCAAGACCTGGCTGTTTTCCCAGGCATATGAGTAAGCTAACTGTCCTGTCGATGCAGCATCCCCTTTGCTTTTAGCGCCATGAAACCGCTTGGTGAACGCGCGCTCAATAAATACTTTAACATAACATTTAACATATAACAGGGTGGTACAGCATTCATTCTGTGGACTATCCTGTCCACAATTCCATTTTCCTACTGAGAGGAGTATGTTGGAAATGACCTCCAAATATTTGTGGCTGTACTCTAATAATTTCATCTACCCTGACTGACAACTCAGCCTCTATGAAATGTGGAGTTTTTGGAGCACTTCATGACTATAAAATAAAGTGAGTGACTAATGAACAAAAAGCCCAAGGGATATTAGTAAATAGGCTACAACAAAAAAAGGTTGTCAAAAAAAGGGAGAGAGTGCTAAATGGGAAGATTTAAAAAAAAGTGCTGCCTTAGCTCCAAATGCACAAAACGGTGGTGCCTGTCTCATTTGCTACATTTAAGAAGCGAAGAATAATGGTCAAGGATGGGGTGTGTTTTATGCTCTGATTTAAAGATGTCTCTACTTGGCCAAAGGACATCAGCTGTGTCGTTTTTTAATTCATACAATAGGCATTGTTGTGGTGCTTTGCTCCTTGCGTACCGCTGCTGTGTACTGACGATTGGGGAATGGTCTTCTAGGGACCACGGTGGTTGGACTGCCAAACTCGTCATCAGGGCCCAAGTTTAGAATATACCACTCACAGCCAATTCACCTTCGGAGTAAAAAAATGTATTGCACTAGCCTACGTCCCTGTCACAGAGGTAGTAAACCACTATAACTTACTAATAGAAAGACCTTTCTACTAACAAAAAAAAGAAACTAAGGGGCTCATTAGGATGGCGGGCGGAGGCACATCCGCGGTGTTGGCAGAAAATGTCCTTTTCCACACTCCAGCGACGGTCCACGCGCCCGCCATATTACACTGGGCAAACATAGCCCATTTTTTCGTCCACTGTGGAGTTACGTGAACCGACAGAAATTTCCGCGCGCCACCACGGCGGAGGGAGCCAATAGACACACCGCCGTACAAATCATGATGCCGCAAACATCCCATCACACCGCAGCGGAGAATCCACCAACCTGGAGACGGCGGAAGCATGATAGCAGAGAGTGAAACCCGACTCCTGGTCCCCTCCACCCGGTCCTGACCGCTATGGATCCAGCTCTTCAAGCCTTTCCGCTGCTGTACCTCACCCATTACCAGCAAATAATACACTGTCGCGGACAAGGCTGCAGGTACGCAAATAAACAACTCCGCATACACCCACAACACACAACTCCTGTGCTGACATACGGTTCCTGTCAACATCAGACATGCTGGTGGGGACAGGAGCATATCCCCCAGTGTCCCACACATGTCCTACCTGTCTGAAACTCACCCCTCTGCATCCGGGTCACCCATCAACAATTAAATCACTGCAATGTCCCGGGAAAGTCACCACTGCGGTGAAGACGTGGGAAAACCTGCGCACAATGTATTAGGCTTGGCCTGCACCAGGCATAGGCAGTCCACCCAGATTCACAGGGCTCCACCTTCACCCTTCCCACACTACGCATCACACACCCATTTGGGCACATGCTGTGTGCTCTTCCTGTGCCCCCCTGCACAATTAATCAGCCAAGTGTAGCCGGACCTCGCACCTCACACATCAAAGGACAAGGGAGATTGACTGGGAATGTGGGGGTGAAGAGGAACACCCTGCACAGAAGCTCAGGGGCTGGACAACCCTTCTCCTCACACCTACCTTCCACTCATGGGAAACAAACTGAGTATAATTACAAAATGAAGATGCACACTGCATATGAACATCCACTGAACTGTCTACACTGCCTGTCAATTCACTCAGAAACACCCCACACTGACACCCAGCCACATACTCATACCATAGGTCAGCAGCAATGGAGGACAATAAATGGGCCAGCCAAAAGTGAAGTGAACAGTGCTGGAAAACCATGGAGCAAGCCACATTGCATGTGTACATCACATGCAAGAGAAGGAACATATCACACCACCCTTAGGCCATCAAATCAGACATGGGTGGCATAGTGAGAGAAATTAAACCAAAGTGACCTCTGTGAAACAACTCCGGGATACATCAAAGCAAGCCATGAATAGGCACAAGAATGATAGGAAATGTCATACAGTGACCAGCCACATATCTATGTTAACTTACTTGACATGTGTATGTCATCAGCACAACACACGTGGCTCATTGTCACACTCCTTGACCGTCAGACACAAGTAGGACCTTCACACACCCCCCCAACTCTACCCACCTCACACATGCAACACTCAACACCTGTGAGAAACACGCATAATGGTGCAAATGATGTCCTGGAAGTTCACTGACAACCAATCACACTCCCTGTGGTGCAGCCTCAAATATCAGACTCACACTCAGGGATGCCTGAACCAACGCTGACACAAAAACAATAGCCAAACACAAATCTCAAAAACAACATCCACAGAAGTCCAACAAGCCTAGACATGTGGAGCCAAACTGGAAAGGCAATGTAACCCTAGACAGAACAGGAATACACAACATTGTCACTCTGGACAAATGCAGAGACACCATTCCCTAACACAAACAGGAATTGCATCATCAAAGCCAATCATGAACACTAACTGGGATCAGTGGGACAAATCAGCTAACACAGACAGAGACACCACACCAGTCATCAAGTGAACATGTTGTCATAGTGTACCACAAGCATGCACATGCACAATCCTGACAAGTGACAGGTCAAAAATAGGACGACAAACCACCATTGTGCACTCAAAACAATCTCATGAAAAAGAATCCACCTTGCTGCATGTGACAGACACACAAGTAATGCACACTACACTTGCAACACACTCTGAATATATAACAATGCACAAACTACTCACACACAATGTCATGCAAATAGAACATCACACACACACACATAGCATCTGTCAGTAGAAAGAGCCAACACAGGCCAAACACTGCATACATCTATAACAAAAACTCAACAGATGCACATGCCAATCAATCACATTGCAAACTCAGCTGGACATCAGGGGGATGCACACCAGGCAAGTAAAAGGCAACATACACTGACAGCACTGCATGCACACCAAGCAGTGTGTGCACACCAACCAAACCAGTAGCACACATATCTGAGTACCACATCATGAACTCCCACAACACAAATCATCACAGCACACAGATAACGTCACACTCAGGAAGGGTAGCAGTACCTCAGCAAACACACATAGAGCTTACCCATCACCCACAGATGCACAACTCAGGGAAACCCAGATGCAAACAACATGACTTGAGGACTGTCCTGCTCAAACATATGCACTGCCCATGAGCAACCATGACTGCAAAATAGTAGAGGAAAATAATACATAACTAATTGTGAAACAGTCCTGAGTTGCACGTTGTTCCTGTCCACAGATCGGCCTCTCACAGTATAGTGTCACACTATGAAGTGGTAGGGAGGCTCATACACTGGCAAGCCATGGGGTGGAAGACATGAGATTGAAGTGGTGTGTACTTCAATAGTGGACAGGTGAGGAGTGTACCGTACACAAACACATAGAGGAGTTACTCACAATGTGTAGGCATCAGAAGCACATATAGGGGATGGCATGACTCCACATACCTTACCGGAGCCAAAAATGGGTCAAGTGACAGCAATGCATGAGAAAACGCACAAATAATGTCTGTGTGGCTGAGCAGGTCTGCACAGTGAGCCCACACAGTAACAAGACACATGGCTGATCAACAAAACACAACACAGACTTGGCAGTCACACACTCTGCATAATCACAACTGGCAGCGACAACAAGTAGGTGTCCCCCAGGAGTGCAAGGACACACCCACACACTGCACAGTGCCCAACCTACAACTCCTACATGTGCCCACAATCTGAAGCACATGGCAGACAATTGAAACAAACAGGCACTCATTACCTGTATCATACATGTGTGCAGTTGGCATTGCACACACATCAACACTACTGACAATGACAGCCCATTCACACTGTATGACCACTCAAGTTCACATATTCAAATGTACACATGTGACTAGGAAGACAGGCCTACACAAGCTGACAACACATCAGCACTGCTGTTCACACATCAAGAAAGATCACACAGATATGAATGACCCTGGCCAGCCCGCAAGTAATCCTGTGGATAGAATTCACCTCTGTTGTGGTATTGCATCATAACATGACATGTGTACAATTTAGTAAACCTGACCATAGAATGATTAGGAGAAGAGTAGATCATCACAAACAACCATCATTGCACCCTCAAGCCTCAGAGTCAAGAAGAACTAAAGTGCCTGTCACCTCTGGCAAACTTTGAAAAAGGTAAAACAATCATTTGGCATTGTTAAAGTGGCATACAGAACATGTGTCACATGAAACCATACCCATCCCTTGACCTTTATTTAGCAAGGACATTGACAAAGCAGACAACAGGAGTAACTGTCTTTATTACATGATCCATAGATAGGCATCAAAAGTAGAAAACAGCAAGGCCATTGGGCAGTCCATAGTTCAAAGTATGTACATTTGTGCATGAGAAACTGCACAGGGAATGGACATCCACAGTAACAAACAGTAAGGCCATTGGCCAGTCCATTGTTCAATGTACATGTGTGCATGAGAAACTGCACAAGGAATGGGCATCCACAGTGACAAACAGCAAGGCCATTGGCCAGTCCATAGTTCAAAGTATGTACATGTGTGCATGAGAAACTGCACAGGGAATGGGCATCCAAAGTGACAAACAGCAAGGCCATTGGCCAGTCCATAGTTCAAAGTATGTACATGTGTGCATGAGAAACTGCACAGAGAATGGGCATCCAAAGTGACAAACAACAAGGCCATTGGCCAGTCCATAGTTCAAAGTATGTACATGTGTGCAGAAGAAACTGCACAGGTAATGGGTAACACCGTACACTGCCATGGAAATCACCACAGCTCCAGGGATAGAAATGGGTAGTCCAGGCACCGCTGTGGAAGAGATGGGTTTGGGAGGGGGACTTTGCCTCAGACTTGGCTGTCAGTTGAACTGGGAGGTTGCCGATTGTCGTGCCAGTTGAAGGACTGGACGTGGGAGAGAGAGGACCAGCTGAGGTAGAGGCATCAGTGGCTGTGGGAGCCTGAGGGCTGCTTGGACCAGGTGGCATGGTTGCACGGGGAGGTAGAGACATGCTGCCGTGAGACACAGTGTGTGAGGGTGAATGTGGAGGGCTGGGTCTCCACTTCTTGGGGATTCGATAGGAAAGAATTGTCTTGGCAGGAGTGGGATGTGGGGTGGGCCCAACAGCCTCACTCTCCACCAAAGGTGTATCAGGTGCAGGTGGCTCTCCCTGTGGGGATTTGCTGGATCTGGTGGTGCGCTTGGGGTGGCCTTTCCTTTTCCCCTCCCTCCCCTGTTGTGCAGGTAAACCCCCCACTTTGCTCTCCTGTCCCATATTCACAGGGGTGTGGGTGGGAGTTGACATTGTGGGTGAATCTGCCCTATAGAGCTGTTTGTGCTGACTCTTTGCAGGCACCAGCTTCACAGCAGACAGGGCAACTGTTTGTTTGTCTTTGGGAGCAGGTGTGGGGATGGGAGTGTCCTTGGATATGGGTGATTTGGATGAATGTGAGCTTGAGGCCTGCTTCTTGGCCTGTTGCCCCGGAGTGTCACGTGAAGGGCATTTACCTTTGTGCTCCTGTGTGTCTGTGTATTGTTTTGGGGATGGTGTCTGTGCTCTGGGCAGCTTGGAGTGCTGCTGTTGTGTGCTGGGTGTGGAGTACTTGGCGCCTGAGGGCTGTGGTGTGTGGCCACTCTCGTCAGGTGGTGCCACTGGCAGGGTGGTTGCTGAAGGGACTGGAGCTGGACTGGGAGCCTGTGACAGCTGAATGGCTGCCTTCACTGTGGAGGTCAAAGACCGGACAGTTCTGTGTAGCCCACCCACGTCAGAATGAATGCCCTCCATGAAGGCAACTACCTGTGCCAGCATCTTGTCATGATCCTGGAAGGCATTCAGGAGAGAAGTTTGACCCACACACAGCTGGAGCAAAAGGTCCACTGCCTCCACACTGAGGGCAGCAGGGAACACAGGGGCAACGGTGCCTTGGGGAAGGACACTCTACCCTTCCTAGGGCTGCGGGCATGGACAGCACTAGTGGTAGTAGCCGGGAGGGTGGGCACTGGACGATGTGTGATGGAATAACAGGCAGATTTTGGACTCCCTGTGCCCTCCAACATCGAGAAGTCACTGCTGGAGTCAGAGGATGTTGAGGTTGGTGTTTCTGGTGTGATTCTTCCAGGGCACTCCTGTCCCCCTCCGAGGCGCTGGTCACATCAGTGTCAGTGAGCTCATGTGTAGCAGTCGTGCCAGAAGCTTCACCCCTGGTGTCCGTCCCCTGTCCTTCCGTGCCCTCGGTAGATGCTGGAATAGAGAGAGATGTAGGTTCAGTATAGTGCCATACTCACAAACATCATATGCAAGCAAAGCACAAAACTAAAATATGATACCCCCATGTTGCCCACCACCCTGTGCAGTCTGCATGTGCAACCTTTATGCAAAACTCAGAAGATGCATGGAAACATGCATAGTTGACATTAAGGAACCATGTGACATTCACACAGCCAAATAGCTGGTCCGTGCCTCCTTGTAACCGAACATACTGATCTCTGTAAGCATACCTACATGCATGTAGGTGAGATAGATATACATCCCAACATGTTGTCTCAGTCACATATGGAGTCACTTTAAGGGAACAACACATATACTGACTCCAAAACGTCCTTTTACAATGGCCATGAGCTATTGATATCCACCATGTTGTTCTTTGAAGCAAACCAACCGTTGCACATTGGTGTCAGATGTGTAGTTCTCACAATTTCCAAGTCAGGCACTGCACACATCGGCGAAAGCACACTAAGATGATGCACACTGCTGTTCACTACCCGGTGATGTCTATGACACCCATAATGCAGCAGATGTCATAAGCCCACATCTCATCTTGCAATGTCAAGGGCCATTGTATTAAACACATGAGAAAGTACATGTAGCGAAAATGCAGTACAGCTGCACTCAACACAGAAGTCACCTAAAAGCCATTGCATCACACTAGAAACATCACAGAGCTCCGCACTGGCTCAGGGTTGGGATACATGCAGTCACTCACACCCAAAGTCACCCTTCGCAGAATGCTCACCCCCAACTTGCTGCTGATGGGCCCTCAAACGTCCACCCAGCTCTGGCTGTGTCACTGCCAAGATGCTGGTCATTAGTGGTGTCATGCTCCTGTGCGCCAACCTTCCAGTCCGAGGGAGCATCCCCAGCGTCATCTCTTCCATGTTTTTGCTCAGCCGGCAGATGTCATCCCACCTCTTGTGACAGTGTGTGTGCCGTCGGTTGGAGACACCCAGAGCCCGCACCTTGCGTGCAATGGCCCTCCATAAGGCCTTACGCTGGCGGACTTTAAGCTGCAGACATGGGAGACAAGCTGAGGAAGTTTCAGTGACACTGTGTTATGTACCACTGTGTGTCAGTACAGGAGCATGCAAAAACATAGCACACCAATACAGAAATGTTGAGCAGAGGCCATACAGCATGACATGTAGTACATTTGCATCAGATAATCTCATAGAAATGTATGCAGGTATGATGATGGACACAGTACCTGGCCATCTCATACACATGCAGAATGCCAACACAGAAAGCAATGTGAAGAGAAGAAGGCCCTCATATGTGATGCAGTATGTGAGGGAGCAAGACATACAATACATTGGAAATGATGTGTCGGGGCAGACTCACTGTATCCAACACTACACACCCCTCAATGTCCTTGGCCTGTGAATGGCTTCCTCTGTCATGGAGGTCCCATTTAGGGACATGATCTTAAATTCTCACACTCTTATCACAAGGTCTGTCCTGTGCAATCCTCAGGCCTAAGATAGCTCATTGAGAAATAGGGTGGCAGACAACACATATGTTTCACTCTGTCCATTTACTGATGGGTCCTTGTCAAATTGGGCAGTATCTGTGCAGGCCAGGGGGACTCACACTGAGGTTAAACGTGAGCCATCAGAACATTCACATGCATGAATATGAGAGGGCAAACAGTGCCTACACATGAGTCACAGCACATAATGAAAACAATGGAAGGATGATATTTCCTAAGTACATTAATCTTATGTGTCATTGGTGAATTTCCACCAAGAGTGTTACACTTAGGCATTTCAATCTTGTGCATAATGCATGAATATGCATGGGGGCAATATGAAAATTGTACACACATCCTTCAGTACCCTCTGGACGAAACACATTTGTAATGTCACAAATGAGCATGTGAAAACCTCATGGACTATGACATCCATTAGCACAGGCAATGTTTGTTCAGACTTCCACTTTCCAAACCAGCAGTGTTACTGTATGGCTGCAGAAACACTGCATGTCCCTCCCATCCTTAAATGCAGCCATGGATCTGTGGAAATAAGGCTACACACCCCATTTACCTGAAGTCAGCATGCTATGCAGTGAATCACACAATTACATTACCCAGTCTCAGATCAACGTTTGTATTGTTATTGCTGAAGAAGGGATGTAGAAATGTCCATGTTGCCATCCTCCCCAAATACTCAAGTGCAATATTTACTAGGCCATGTATGGAGCATGGTGTATCAAAAATGAGGCTGCATCCACATTAACTTGCACTCACAGGCACATACTACAGCAGAGCAACATCATGTGAGCACTCTTTGCACTCTCAAACTTTCACTCTGAAACACTTACCATTACATCAGGAGCACCATATCTCCGATACTGTGAAAGCACCTTGTCCACCAGGATCTCCAGCTGCTCTGTGGTGAAGGGACGGGCCCTGATGTTCTCAGTTCTCGCCATCACTGGGTCCAGGAAACAGGAACAGCAGCAGTTGGGGATGAAGAATGGCAGACAACAGTGTCTGGATGCATTGGAAATGTGTGGCTCTCTCCAAGACATAGATAGCCCCCAGGAGTTGTTTCAGTGGTACTCAGCCACTGCAATTGGTTTTCCAGGTCAGATTTTTTCAAATGTAACCAATGACCGGGACCACGGTGGCGGTGCACGCCTACCGCGATTTTCAAATGTGTATTTCACTACCGCGATCGAAGTTCCCATTGGCTGAAAAGGCATGGGCGGTGTCATACCGCGGGACCCAGGTGGTCACTACCGCAATCGTGCATCTTTAAATTGTACCCAATGACCGGGCCCGCGGTAGCGGAGCACACCTACCACGGGTTTCAAATGTGTATTTCTGTACCGCGATCGCGGTTCCCATTGGTTGAAAGGGGATGGGCATTGGCGGTGTCACACCGCGGAGCCCAGGCGGTCGCTACCCCAAATTGGCATTTTTCAAATGGTGCCAATGACCGTGGTTGCGGTGGCGAAGCACGCCTACCGCGGGTTTCAAATGTGTATTTCACTACCGCGATCGTGGTTCCCATTGGCTGAAGGAGCATGGCATTAGCGGTGTCACACCGCGGGGCCTAGGCGGTCGCTGCCACGAATTGCCATTTTTCAAATGGTGCCAATGACTGTGATTGCAGTGGCGGTGCACACTTACGGCACCTATGGACATATCATGCTGTAGCAATGGCCAGTTCTCATCATTGAACAGTACACTCTTACTATGAATCATGCCACCAGATAGCAATTGTGCATCTCTAAATTGTACCCAATGACCGGGCCCGCGGTAGCGGAGCACTCCTACCGTGGGTTTCATATGTGTATTTCACTACCGCCATCGTGGTTCCCATTGGCTGAAAGGGCATGGGCATTGGCGGTGTCACACCGCGGGGCCCAGGAGGTCGCTACCCCAATCGTGCATGTTTAAATTGTACCCAATGACCGGGCCCGCGGAGGCGGAGCACACCTACCACGGGTTTCAAATGTGTATTTCTCTACCGCGATCGCGGTTCCCATTGGTTGAAAGGGCATGGGCATTGGCGGTGTCACACCGCGTGGAGCCCAGGCGGTCGCTACCCCAAATTGGCATTTTTCAAATAGTGCCAATGACCGTGGTTGCGGTGGCGAAGCACACCTACCACGGGTTTCAAATGTGTATTTCACTACCGCGATCGTGGTTCCCATTGGCTGAAGGAGCATGGGCATTAGCGGTGTCACACCGCAGGGCCTAGGCGGTCGCTACCGCGAATCGGCATTTTTCCAATGGTGCCAATGACCGTGATTGCAGTGGCGGTGCACACTTACGGCACCTATGGACATATCATGCTGTAGCAATGGCAATGGCCAGTTCTCATCATTGAACAGTACACACTTACTATGAATCATGCCACCAGATAGTTAAATTCAATGCTAGTGTGACATTTAACTCACTGATGACTACACATGCCATGTCAGTGCACAGGATTTCATGCATTGGCATGTACTCCCTCACATGTCACGTATGATGTTGTTGAGCATGTACACAGATCTGTTGTGTGGTGGACTCTCAAATATGTAAACATGTCAATGTGTGAGATGGCTAACCAACCCACAGTAATGATGGACTGACTACATAATGTTCCTATTTCACTGTGCAGATTGCTGAAATCATGTTGATACTTGATCTTTATGCACACTATATGCTCATTTTGTTGTTAATGTGTGCCCTGTCTGACTCACGCAAGAAGGTGCGGCAGGTACAGTAGCTACGTAGAAGCCAGCAGTGTTGGTGTTTCAGACATGTGCTGTGTCAACTACTCTCAGGGCTGGTGACACAAGATGTCGGAATGTACCATTTTACATTCACATAGTCTGAATCTGTTTTGGGGGTACTCACTCTGTACATACTGAACACGTGTACAACTACTTTAGATCAAGGTGCCTCTGCATGTGACTTGTGCTGTAAGCTGTTGTATCAGGCCAGTCATTGTTGGCACTGTGTCAGTCAAAACGTACGATGTTGTACACATCTCATAGGGGAATTGAATTGACAAGTGTTCCCTTTTATCTTATGTAGGAGACGACCAAATGTGCATCGTCCATTCACATTGCTGGCGGACATGGAGGATGAGGACATCATACGTAAATTCCGTTTCGATCGACCTACCATTCAAGACCTATGTGCTCAGTTGGAGCCCCATCTGAGGCCTCGCAGGACCTATCTGACTGCTTTGACACCAACATGTAAGGTGATGGTGGCCCTGCATTTCTTTGCAACTGGTTCGTTACAGTACACCAGGGGTCTCCAACCGGTCGATCGCGAGCTACCGGTAGCTCGCCAAGGCCCCGTGAGTAGCTCACGCTGGTAGTGTCGCAATTTAATAGCCCATTAATATCGTTAAGAGTATTTCGGCCTTTTATTATGTTGACCGCTCTCACCCAAACCAGCTGCTCAGATTAGCTTAACTGAGTTTAGCTGAGAAGGGGTGGTTGGGCCAAGGAGGATGAGGTTGTTCCTCCAGTAGTCTCGGAGCCACCTGCCTTTCACATCCTGGCACCGCGCGTTTTCTGTCCTGCACGTCGATTGCCGGTGCAGAGCAGAAGGCATGGCAGAGCAGAGCGGCCAGTGCTGGAAAACGTGCAGGTGGTGAAAGCAGTATTAAACTGCCACCAAGATCCGTACCACCTGCCTTGTTCCACATGCGACCAGTTTGACCGGAGCAGCAGGTAAGCTAAAAAGCCCTATGCAGGCCTCATCAGCTCCACACCCGTAGCGAGCCCCTGCCCTGGCCTGATAGTTGTATAGGCGAGGCGGCTCAGTGGCAGTTCAGGTCACATGAAACCATTAACAAAAAAAAAAGTGAGTTAAACGCTGCAGATTCTATTTATTTGATGATCTCTCTCGTGTTTAAATTAACTTGATATTTGCACACTGCAACGAAACAGAAAGTGATTTATTTTACCGCTTGAAGGAATAGTTTCAAGAGCTGAAAAATTAAATCGTACACATGCAATTCTTCATTTGCAGAGAAACACTTCAATTGCATAAAATAGGCAGGGTATGTGCTCACATTCCCAGGTTTAGCTGAAACGTTATAAACAGTGTTTCATATGAGTGCAACTTTCAAATGCTCGCTTAAATAAAACATTAGGCATGCTTGCTACTATGTTTGTGTTCAGTCTTATGCCAGATCATTTTTAAGGTGACACGATGCTTGTTAGAATGTTAAAAAGTGTCCACCTGTGGGACGTCGAGGGAAGTTACATCATGAGCCATTACTTACCAAGTGTTCCTGATGACAGGGGGTGTTACACTTCACATCCATTATGTACCAAGTGTTTGTGCTGTCAGGGAGTGTACAGTGCTCATCATATGCATTACCTCTGCCATACTGGAAGTAGCAAAGGTCGGAGGCCCCAATGCACACTCTGCCCCACTGTAGGGACACTCTGCCCCACTGTTATCTTACAAATCAAACATCGTTACACAGGAGATGGGTAGTGTTCTCAGCTGTCAGAACAGATGGCAGTCGAGGAGGGTTACACATGGTGGCGGTTTGTCTGGCCAAGTTCACAAAAACAAGCCCATTCTCTGCAGCTAAGGTACATGGACAACAACACAAAATGAAGTTTTAAAGAGGTATATTTAAAAATAAAAAAATAGGAATGCTTTGAATCACAAATAATGTCATTTAAGTAATAGACTAAAACAAAAGAAGGCTGGAAGAGCAAGGTGTAAATGTGTCTTCATGAAAATATATGTCCATCTTCCATTTCCAGAGATGCCAGCTGACATGTCACATGGAACTCTCATCCAATCTTGGCTTTCTACCCAATAGCAAGTTACATTCTGGGTCTTGTGAATGTGCTTTTAGAATTGGAAGTTTGGGCTCTAAATGTCAGCATGCAAAATTTAATCTAAAAGCCAGGACTGTCTGAAAGTGTTACAACAGATATGAGGTCACTTGGCTAGCCATGATATTATTGTAGTAATGTTAGTACAAATATTACCTTCCTGCCCTCAACAATACACAAACAACAACAGTCAACAGTCAACTGTAGTTCAAATACTGGTGTAGCCCTTACAGATGGGCGTAGGGGGAGGTCTCTCAGAAAAATGCGCAAGCTGCTTGGCCTTTAGTAGCTCAAGACGATTTTCACTGATTAGAAGTAGCTCTCACTACAGAAAAGGTTGGAGACCCCTGCAGTACACAGTGGCCAGCGCAGGTGGGATGTCTCAACCAATGTTCAGCATGGTGCTACGTGATGTCCTGTCCGCTATGATGACATACAAGGACCACTACATCCATTTTCCCAGGAGTCATGAATTGGCAGCTGTGAAGGGTGATTTTTATGACCTTGCCCACATCCCTAATGTTGTTGGTGCCATTGACTGCACACGTGTTGGCCTGGTTCCACCAAAGGCACGTGAGCACATATATAGGAACAGGAAGCATTTCCATTCCATTAATGTGCAAGTGGTATGCCAAGCAGATATGATAATCTCCCATGTCTGTGCCAGATTTGCAGGTTCAGCACATGACTCCTACATACTACGTAACAGCATCGTACCACAGCTGATGGCAAATCTGCTTCTGGAGCGTGCGTGGATTGTGGGTGAGTACACAGAGTCAAGTAGTGTGCTGTATGTGTGAAATGCTGTCCTCAGCTACAGTTATATAAAAAAAATTGGTCTGTGTATCTCACACCTAGGTGACTCTGCATATCCCAACCGGCCTTGGTTGCTGAGCCCACTGAGGAATCCCAGGACCCCGGGTGAAGTCCACTACAATGATGCCCATGGGAGGACACGTCATGTGTTTGAGCATATCTTTGGTCTTCTGCAGTCTAGATTCCGGTGTCTAGACAAGAGCGAAGGTGCACTACTCTACTCTCCCCAAAAGGTGTGTCAGATCGTAGTTGCATGCTGCATGCTCCACAACCTGGCCTTGCATAAAGAGATCCCGCTGCTCCTGGACGATGATGAGCAGCAGATGGCCTCTCCTGCAAGCTCACACATGTCCAGTGACAAGGATAGTGGAGAGGAGGAAGCTGTGCCAACAGCTCATCAACCGCTACTTCCCTTGATTGTGAGTGACATTGTACAACAGTGCCATTGTCTGCTGTTTTTGATGGTAGTGAAAAGGCCTAGAGTAGTTTTTTGACTCCTGCCTGTTGTTGGCTCTGTGCTGATGGCTGATGTTTGTGGCACAGTGTAGTAATGACCAGGCACATGATGTCTATGTTGATATTGTTTTGCATTTTAATGTGTGCTGGTTTGTCTACCTTGATGACTAGTGTTGTGTACTGGCTGTGATGCCATCACCTGACTAGTAAATGTCGCTCTCTTGTGTCTTTCTAGGTCCCTTCAGCCTCTCAATGCTTTGTCACAATCAGAGCTTCTGGTACATTGGAATCTGAGTCAACATTGTACATATTGTGATAAACATGGAGCTGACACAAAGGTGTGTAAAGAGTGTTTATTTACAAAGAGTGTTTGTGACAGACAAGTGATGTTTCAGAAAATGGTGCTAAGGGAATTAATGAGTTGTCAGTGATGGTAAACGAGACAATTGAGTAGTCACCACATTGATGAGGTGACACATTCCAACAGACACCTGCTATCAACATGGCAGTGTGGGTAAGGATAGTCAACAAAGTCAATGTCAAGGTGAATGGAGGTGCCATTATGGCTGGCTCTTTGACTTGCATTTGGCTGGTGCTTTGCCAAGTGATCCTCCTGTGGTGTTTCTCGGACGGCCCCTTTTGCTTTTTTCAGGGGGAGCAACTGCTACGGGCTCAGCGGTGTCTGAGGAGTCATCCTGCTGCAGCTCACCCCTCTCTATGGCCGCAACTGAGGTGGTGGGAGTATAATCCTACGGGCCACTGGAGGGGGGTTGAGCTGTCCTTTGGGCCACATGACTGTCCCTCAGAACACCCACACGCTGGCCCATGAGGTCCATTATTTGGCCCATACGCGTGTCTATGGACCTCAGCAGCAGGCAGAGCTCACGCACTTATTCCAGAACCTGGCCTGTGTGTCTCTGGATTTGTTCGTATGCCCCAAGAACTCTGGCAATGTTGACCAGGGTTTCAGTCCCAGGGTCCTCTCGATTTGTCCCCCAGTTTCCCTCCCACCTGTCCCGGACCTGTGGCGTTGCCACTCAACGCACCCGCAGACTCTCCCTGCCCTCCTCTGATTGTGTGATGGTGTTGGTAACCACTGAGGCAGGGAGAGTGTTGCAGCAGCACTTGTGGTGGTGGTTGAGGCTACACAGGTTGTTGCAGCAGGAGTCAGCACGGTTGTTGTTGCTGAGGTGGTGGTGGTGGGGACAGTGGGGGCCTGGGACGTGGTATGCCCTGGCCGCCCGGACGGGCCAGGTTCGGGCTCCTCATCCGAGAAATGTAGGGAGTCTGCATCCGAGGGTCCATGTTCCGAGGGTGGAGACAGGCTCTGCAGGTCGGTGTTGTCTTCTGCAACCGTCAATTGTTGATCTCCTGTTGAACAGAGGTGAAATGGTCATTGAAGTGCCCCCCACAAGCTTGGTGTTAGACGTTTGGATGTTACATGTGATACACCACGCAGTTTACATTGATATCACTTTCTATGGCTGCAAGGTACTGCGCATCATGACATGATGTGGAGGTACCTACATTACTTGTCCATGGTGTGACATGTAAATAGATACCATATTCCACGTACAGATTGTGTGATTACAAGTACATGTCATCATCTAACGACTTGCAGCACAACAACTTTTATGTGATGCGTCTTTTTGGTTTGCTCTACCTAAAATACGTTACATCTGAGCAAGAAGCCATTGTAATCTTATATATACCTTTGTCATGTCATCTACTTTACTGTCTTTTACCAACTGACCATGCATAGTTTGTGTTCATATGGGCCTTCATGCTCTGCCACCATGGCACTTAAACATAGCATTCAGTGCTGTGCATGATTGTGCTCTGAATTTCTTCAACATGTGACTTTGTGGTTCAAACTTAAATTTCTGTGACAGTTACATATGCTTAGCTGTCTGCACACTGGAAGTGGCTATTGGATCTATTGGGTGACATGTGAGGGCTGATGTGGTCATATGGGTCCATGCTTTTTGAGAGGAATGGCAGGGTGCATGCACTGTCTACCTACCTATTCTGTGACACAGTTGAGGGAAATTGCTGCCACATGGTTCTGGGTGCGAGGGGTGTACCATCTTGCTGAGCTAAGGGACAAGGCCTGGTGGGAGTTGTAGTACAGGCTTCCCACCCACAGACACCCCTCCCTGTTAGGATGGCTGCCTCCCTGTGAAGTGGAGCAGAGGAAGGGAATAAGCTACCCATGGCTCTTGGATTGTGGAGTGTTCCATCCTGCTCAGGGGTGGGCCAAGAGAGCAGAAGATGGCTACCTACCTGTGAGTTTGAAGGGAGCAGTGCAAAGGCGGACACATGGTTGGGGGGACTATTCCATACTGCTCTGCTGTGGGACAAGAGGGCCGGTGGGAGTTGCAGTGCTGACTTCCCACCCACAAACACCCCTCCCTGTTAAGATGGCTACCTACCTGTTAGGTGAAGGTGAACAATGCAATGGCTGACACTCGGTGGTGGGTGTGGGTTGGAGTGCTCCATCCTGCTGAGCTGTGGGACAAGGGAGCCTGGTGGGAGTTGTAGTGCAGGCTTCCCACTCACAAACACCCCTCCCTGTTAAGATGGCTACCTATCTGTTAGGTGAAGGTGAACAATGCAATGGCTGACACATGGTGGTGGGTGTGGGGTGGAGTGCTCCATCCTGCTGATCTGTGGGACAAGGGGGCCTGGTGGGAATTGTAGTGCTGGCCTCCTACCCATAAACACCCCTTCCTGTTAAGATGGCTACCTACCTTTTAGGTGAAGGTGAACAATGCAATGGCTGACACATGGTTGTGGGTGTGGGGTGGAGTGCTCCATCCTGCTGAGCTGTGGGACAAGGGGGCCTGGTGGGAGTTGTAGTACAGGCTTCCCACCCACAAACACCCCTCGCTGTTAAGATGGCTACCTACCTGTGAAGTGGAGCAGAGGAAGGGAATAGGTTACATATGACTCTTGGATGGGGGAGTGTTCCATCCTGCTCAGGGGTGGGACAAGAGGGCATAAGATGGCTTCCTACCTGTGAGTTTGAAGGGAGCAATGCAAAGGCTGACACATGGTTGTGGGGACTATTCCATACTGCTCTTCTGTGGGACAAAAGGGCCGGTGGGAGTTGCAGTGCTGACTTCCCACCCACAAACACCCCTCCCTGTTAAGATGGCTACCTACCTGTTAGCTGAACAATACAATGGCTGACACTTGGTGGTGGGTGTGGGGTGGAGTGCTCCATCCTGCTGAGCTGTGGGACAAGGGAGCCTGGTGGGAGTTGTAGTGCAGGCTTCCCACTCACAAACACCCCTCCCTGTTAAAATGGCTACCTATCTGTTAGGTGAAGGTGAACAATGCAATGGCTGACACATGGTGGTGGGTGTGGGGTGGAGTGCTCCATCCTGCTGATTTGTGGGACAAGGGGGCCTGGTGGGAGTTGTAGTGCTGGCCTCCTACCCATAAACACCCCTTCCTGTTAAGATGGGTACCTACCTTTTAGGTGACGGTGAACAATGCAATGGCTGACACATGGTTGTGGGTGTGGGGTGGAGTGCTCCATCCTGCTGAGCTGTGGGACAAGGGGGCCTGGTGGGAGTTGTAATACAGGCTTCCCACCCACAAACACCCCTCGCTGTTAAGATGGCTACCTACCTGTGAAGTGGAGCAGAGGAAGGGAATAGGTTACATATGACTCTTGGATGGGGGAGTGTTCCATCCTGCTCAGGGGTGGGACAAGAGGGCATAAGATGGCTACCTACCTGTGAGTTTCAAGGGAGCAATGCAAAGGCTGACACATGGTTGGGGGGACTATTCCATACTGCTTGCTGTGGGACAAGAGGGCCGGTGGGAGTTGCAGTGCTGACTTCCCACCCACAAACACCCCTCCCTGTTAAGATGGCTACCTACCTGTTAGGTGAAGGTGAACAATGCAATGGCTGACACTTGGTGGTGGGTGTGGGGTGGAGTGCTCCATCCTGCTGAGCTGTGGGACAAGGGAGCCTGGTGGGAGTTGTAGTGCAGGCTTCCCACTCACAAACACCCCTCCCTGTTAAGATGGCTACCTATCTGTTAGGTGAAGGTGAACAATGCAATGGCTGACACATGGTGGTGGGTGTGGGGTGGAGTGCTCCATCCTGCTGATCTGTGGGACAAGGGGGCCTGGTGGGAGTTGTAGTGCTGGCCTCCTACCCATAAACACCCCTTCCTGTTAAGATGGCTACCTACCTTTTAGGTGAAGGTGAACAATGCAATGGCTGACACATGGTTGTGGGTGTGGGGTGGAGTGCTCCATCCTGCTGAGCTGTGGGACAAGGGGGCCTGGTGGGAGTTGTAGTACATGCTTCCCACCCACAAACACCCCTCTCTGTTAAGATGGCTACGTACCTGTGAAGTGGAGCAGAGGAAGGGAATAGGTTACATATGACTCTTGGATGGGGGAGTGTTCCATCCTGCTCAGGGGTGGGACAAGAGGGCATAAGATGGCTACCTACCTGTAAGTTTAAAGAGAGCAATGCAATGGTTGCTACATGGTTGGGGGAACTATTCCATACTGCTCTTCTGTGGGACAAGAGGGCCTGGTGGGAGTTGTAGTGCAGGCTTCCCACCCAAAAACACCCCTCCCTGTTAAGAAGGCTACCTTCCTGTTAGGTGAGGGTGAGCAATGCAATGTCTGCCACATGCTTCTGTCTGGGGGGGAGTGTTCCATCCTGCTGAGCTTTGGGACAAGTGGGCCTGGTCAGAATCGTAGTGCAGGCTTCCCACCCACAAACAGCCCTCCCTATTCAGATGGCTACCTACCTGTAAGTCTGTGGAGAGCAATGAAATGGCTGACACATAGTTGTGGGTGTGGGATGGAGTGCTCCATCCTGCTGAGCTGTGGGACCAGGGGGGCTGGTAGGAGTTGTACTGCTGGCTTCCCACCTACAAACACCCCTCCCTGTTAAGATGGCTACCTACCTGTAAGTTTGCGGAGAGCAATGCAATGGCTGACACATGGTTGTGGGTGTGGGGTAGAGTGTTACATCCTGCTCAGCCTTGGGACTAGGGTGCCTGGTGGGAGTTGTAGTGCTGGCTGCCTGTACACATTCCCCCATGGAAATATTGCTAGCTACCTTTGGGGTGAATCAGAGGGAGTGCATGTTGGATCATGTGAGACATGTGTTGGGGAGAGTGAGGTGCACATGAGTACATTTGGGCCAAGGAGGTTTTTCTTTGTGGTTGTGCAAGACAGTACATAGCAATGTAATGAGAGCCATTTGTTGGTACTTACCAGCCTCCACTCCCCCGGGTATTCCTGTGAGACTCTCTGGATGCTGTATGGCAAGCACCTTCTCCTCCCATACGGTGAATGTTCGTGGTGGAATGGGAGGGCCACCGTTAGTCATCTGAGTCAGCTTACAGTTCTTGTTGTTACACTCTTTCACCTTGGTCTTGAGGTCATTCCACCTCTTCCTGATCTCCTTCTGGGTGCGCGGGATGGTCCCTACTGCATTGACCTTGTTGACTATCTTTGCCCACATTTGATTTTTGGTGCCAATGGTGTCTGTTGGACCAGGTTTCCAAACAAATTCTTTTCTACTCTGATTACCTCATCTACCATCACTGACAACTCATTGTCGGTGAATTTGGGCATTTTCTTCTGTGACATGGTGTGTGATGTGCAAATAGGTTAAAGGTGCAGGTGTGAAGGTGGTGGTGGTGGTGATATGTCTGGTGTGTGTGTGGTTGTGATGGTGTGATGAGTGTAGATTTGCCTCTCCTTTGTGCTGTGGGGTTGTCCCCTCAGTTGTGGAGTAGTGCAAAGGATTCTGAGCAGGCAAGGGGCTGGTTTTATACTTGGCTATGTGGGTGGGTCAAAATGTAGTATTCCTGTCAGGTGTGTTGTGTGGGTTGACCTAGGATTTGTATTGTTTGGTTGCCATGGGAATGTGTCATTGGGGTGTGTTAGGTGTTTTTTGAGGCTGAGCCAGATTAATGGCCACACTTGGCAGCCCTGTTGTGTGTTTGCTTTCTACTGCCATTACTCTTCCGTAGCAACCGCGGCGGTTGGAATACAATAGGCCTTCCGCCGGCTTTCCCATTCATCAATAGTTGCGATCGCGGCGGTCGGAAACAGACGATCGCTGTCACTGCAATCGTATCTTGATTTTAGGTGCAGTCAATCCGCTGGCCATGCGGCGGTTTGGGTCTTTCCGCATCTATTCCAACCGCCGCAGGCGGATTTTCACCTGCTCCGCACGCTCCCGGCGGACTGTCGTGGAATCTGCCTGCCGCGGCCAGATTACTCTGGCGGTTCATCCTAATCTGACCGCCGGTTTTCCCACGGTACATGCGGACAGTTAATTTCCTCTACCACGGCAGTCGGAATTCTTTTCCGACTGCCATCCTAATCGACCCCTTAGTCCCCTAATGGACTATTTCGAAGATACATGGATTGGCAGACTACATCGGTGAGGAAACAGACCGCAAGCAAAATTCTACATGCCATGATGGAATGTCTAAGACAGCACCCTATCACAAGCAGCCAAAACAAACAACAAAGTAGAAGAATTGCATAATGCCTTCTAATCCACACTGGGCAGAACTCAAATTGCATTTTACAAATTTATCGAAGCATTGCAAAACGAACAAAGCTACCTAGAACTGACAATAGAAAAAGTGGTCCTAAACTTAGCAAAACAAACTAAAAAAAGTATGACATGCTATAAAGTAAAGTCAATATTTTAATAGATAACCAAGGACTAGACTACTCACAAGCAATAGCCAAATCTTTCCTCTAAAATAAATATTAATCTACCAAAATCTCAAAAAACAACAACATACTCTAACACAACTAACCAAAGAGCTTCTTTTTTTATAATAATATAAATATTTTATCTCATCAATGAAAACATTATCTAAAATAGAGCAATAATTAATCACTGATATAAAAAATATTAATAATAAAAATATATAATATACTAGCCAACTTAAAAACGAATTCAATCAGTAATGTCAAATCAATAACACATAATACAAACAATACCACATACACAACCATAAACATACCATAAAAAATGCAATATAACATTTCCCACCCACAACAAAAAATGTATATAAAACTTTCAATTCTGTAGCTGCAGATCTGTCGCCATATCCTCATAGCAAAAAATAGTAACCCACCAAAATCAAAGAAAATGAATACAAGCAGGTCCCAAAAAAATGCAAAAATATTAACAATCCAATCAAAATCCTTTCAAGCAATCCAAAGTTAGTAGTTTCCATAAAAAAGCCCGAAAAAATATTTTAAATAAAAAACAGCTCCAAGAAACCCAAAAAATAAGGAAATCCAAGCAAAAACAATTGGTTTATAATGAAACCAAAACAGATTTCCTTAAAAAAAATAAAAAGAAATTGTAAACTCCAACTTCCCATTGAAATGTTTCATAACACAAACTTGTAAAAGAAACATTAAACACCCACCCAATACGTTACAGTTCCTAATAAATACATACATAACACTTAGGGACTGATTACAAGTATGGCGGTCCCAAGACTGCCGTACCCGCAGTGATGATCTGACTGCCGCCTCCTTGTAATTGGACGGTCGGACTGCCACAAGCCCAAAGGTATACCGCTGCCACCCCCAGGATCACTACTTGCCTTTCTACCGAACTGTTCATGGGTGGGACCCACCATGAAAAGGTCAGTGGAAAGTCAAGGAATGAACCCCAAACAAGGCCCCAGGGTGCATTTGCCCATGAGGGTTGTACATGGGGATACATGTTATGACCTCCTCTGCTTGCACTGTTGTGCGTGCACTGTGTGCCATGCACGACATGGTGCATGGTACACAGTGCACTGACGTGCAAGGGGCGCTGCTGCGGTGCCAGCATATGCTTCAGGCTCTTTCTGTGGCACCGCCGACACAACACCGCCAGCCAGGCGGTGTTCTCGTAATACGGCAGTCGGGATGCTGCTGGCTTGGGGGCGTTCTCTCGACCACTGCAACAGCAGTCTGACGTCGAACCGCCAAAATCGGAATCAGGCCCTAAAACATCAAAACATAAGTAGTGTCACATATTTTAGCAATAACATAATTATACATTATTAATACATTTTAAAAAATGTGACACAGCAATATAGTTCAAAACAGTAACAAAAACCCATCTAAACAAACCAACACTTTATCCAACTTTTACACATCCATAGGCCCTCAAAAACGTTAAAGAAAGCCCTAAAAAGGGCTTTCCTGTTCCAACGAATAGCAGCACTTAACCACGACTCGTCTCCTGTAAAAAACGACCCAAAATAACACCAACAGACTGAAAAATAGAAGCTAGTGGTAAAACAAATGGCCACCAAATGAAACAAAAAAAAAGACTATGGGGCTGCTTAGGATGGGGGTGAGACAGCCCGTCGGTGGTGGTCTCACTGCCATCTAAAGCAAGTTTCCTGCCCGCCACATTAGGATGGCGGGTGGTTTGTTGGCTGTCGACAAGACCGACCGTCATGCATCCGACGAGCTCTTTGAGCCCGCCTGTGCGACGGAGGCAGATAAATGCCTACAATGGTGGCGGTGCCAGGCACCGCCGTAGGCATTACGATGTTCCCTTCCGCTGGTCCTTTCATGGCGGTGATTCTGCCATGAAAAGGCAGGCAGAAAGGGACATTGGGGACCCGTAGCGGCCCCCCTTGCCACCCTGGGCTTCTGATTTGGTTTTGGGGGCACCTAAGGTGCCCCTCTACATATCCCTGCACCATGTGGCAGGCAACGCAGGGTGCCTGCCACATAGTGCAGGTATATGTACAGGGTGCATTCTTTGCTTTGCAGCGGTTGCTGCACCAGCAGCATCAGCCGCAATGCAAAGACTACATGGCCAGACCACCTTCCAGGCAGTCGCATCATAATACCTATGGCGGGAACGCCGACAGCTAGTTGGTAGGTACAGTTTTCAATTGGGTGTCCGTCTACCATCCTAATCGGGCCCTATGTCTCCTTAAAAAGTAATGGGAGATATAGTAAAAATGTTTAATAAATGTTACATAAAAATGTAAAAAATTACAAACAATTTTAAACATGTTCAACAATGTTGTAAAAATGTTACAAAAATTTGGAATTATAAATTTAAATACTAGTATACAATATATACAATGATTTATTAAATACTAATGATTAATATGTTAAATAATGTATGCAAACAAGTGTAAAAAATGTGTAAAAATTATATTGACTGTAAAATAAAATGTGAAAATGTACAAAACACAAATATGTATCAATTCTGATGTATTTCAGTTTTTTTACAATTATGAATTATTATATTTACTTCACTGTAAAATTGCTATTATTTTTGTTTTAGAAAATATATTTGACAAAATGTAAAATTATACAGTAGTACATGGTCAAAAAATGTAATGTAAAAAATATGAGCAACATCTTTTTATTATACTAAATTTGAGGAACATTTAAACACTAAAGGGTTGACATTCACTATTCCCACGTCAATCTAAACCAACTTGGGGAAGGTGTTAGACACTAAAGTGGTGACATTTACTATTCCCTCTCCAATCTAAACAAACTTAGGGAAAGGGTTGTACACTAAATGGGTGGCATTTGTTATTCCCACTGCAATTAAACCACCCAGGGAAGGTGTTGGACAATAATGGGGTGACATTTACTATTCCTACTCCAATCTAAACCACTTTGGGGAAGGTGTTGGACACTAAAGAGGTGACATTTACTATTCCCACTCCAATCTAAACAAACTTAGGGAAAGGGTTGTACACTAAATGGGTGACATTTACTATTCCTACTCCAATATAAACAATTTGGGGACGGTGTTGGGCACTAAATGGGTGGCATTTACTATTCCCATTCCAATCTAAACAAATTTTGGTTAGGTGTTGGACACTAAAGGGATTACATTTACTATTCCCACTCCAATCTAAGCCATGTTCGGGAAGTTGTTCAACACAAAAGGGGTGACATTTACTATTCCCACTCAAATCTAACTAAACGAATTGAAGGTGTACAAAACTTAAAAATGAAAATTGATGAAATCCAATTCAAAATAGAACTTTTTACCTACAACATAATATTTTACGAATACAAAATACATAATAAATACTACACATTATCACACTCAAGGAAATTATATATTTTTTGAAAAATGTTATATTATAACACACTAATCTTAACTATTTGTATAAAAAATTAAATGAAAACTAAAATGTATTTTGTATTTATCAATAAAATTACAAAAATTGAAATTAAAATGGTCTACCATTCAATTATGTTTTTCAAAAAACCTATTTTTCAAAAATAATTTCACAAAATTATTACAAGTTTTGACATTATAACAATATATAGTTTTTTCCTTTCTCAATATTATTTTTAAAGTTTTTAATACAATTCCATACAGAAAATTACCAATTTTAAATAGATACAAATATACAATTATTAAAAATAATTATTGAATATTTTTAAATATTTTATGTTTAAAAATTGAAACATTTTATTTTGCATTAAATTTAAACATAACAAAACTATACTATAATAAAATACATGTGAAACTTGATGAAAAAATCTGCATATCTAACAAATTATTAATTCAAAATTTTAAATTATAATACACATTTTTTAAATCGCCCCACCCTTATCGTCTATTAACCCAAATTCCCACTACAAAAACGAAAATTTAAATTCTTTAAAAAAAAATTCAAACAATTACAATGAATAATATATAACCATTGATTAAATAAAAAAAATTATAAAATCAAAACATATTAAAAAAGAATGTAAACACATAGAATAGGAAAAACAATATATTACATACTATTTTACAATAAAAAATAATATTATATCCAATGATATTTTCTACATAAATATTTTTTACATCCATATAAAAAACAACACTTAAAATCATATAAGTAATATTTTTACCCTTGATATTCCTGTCTGTGATATATATGAGCTCCCAATATTCTTGACACTATATTTCTGCAACACAATATTTTTTATCCAATATCTTGTCTAAACACCAATATTTTAAATGCAAGATTTGTTATGAAAAAGTGGCAGTATTGATAGACTAAAAGGGGGTTCATCCCTGAGGAGAGGTCATAGGAGCCACCTTCTAATTTGCTCCACATTTGGTATGTGCATTTTATGCTAAACATACAGGTAAAAGAGGAGCACCACTACAAGACATTGACGATGGAGTGCATTGTCATCAACCATGGTTTACCTCTCCAGATGTATGCATCATACTTTGAGTGCAGTTAGCTCTAGTGAAAAGAAGGAAGGGAAGACTGAAGATGTACAAAGAACTTCTGTGGAATTTGTTGAAAGACTTCACATCTTGGGAGGAGGCACTAGATGATGGCACTACGCACAAACTATATTGTCCATGATTCTCAAGCTCTTTTATTATATTGGAAAGCAGGGGCCATCTCTAATGTTGAGAATATGTTTTCTCTTGGGCCAGGTGTCATTGCTGGACAGTCAAGATCTTTATTTACTGAAGCTGGTATCTTGCTACTGAAACCCACAACAACTTGAGGAGCGTTGTTTCCACATATGTCTCACATTCTGGAACCCATCACTATGTTCAGAAATGTACTCTAAGAATACAATTACATTAAGGGAATGACTTAACATTTAAATTCAGAGACTAGTCCATTTGATAAGTCGTGAACTGGAAACAAAAACATTGTCAATTTAAAGGGCTTTCAGAAGTATTGTTTCTCAGTGCATTTGGGTCCATATTACGTGAAGTTAAAGTATTTGCTACTTAAAGATCAAGGCATTTATAATGCTTACAATGTGCAGACTGTGTTTAAGGTAGTGATAATTGCTTCTCTGTCCTGCAGAGCTGATAAGTCAGAGTGGTGATCTCCATTGTCTGTTTTATCTCTCTTATCACATCTCCCTCCCCCCGGTCTACTACCATCTAGCACGTGTTACTGTGTTGAGTTGGGAGTGGATATGGTAAAGTACAGAAGCATACATTGCTCACGTTGGATCCAGACTGCAAGATGAATTATTTCTCACAATCTACGGGTATGTTCCTAGGTTTTGTCCAATAGACTCTGTGTTGCAGTGCCCTTGAGTGACTGTAGCTCAATGACTCCTTTGCAGAGACAAAGATCATGCAGACATTTTGATTCAACGTGCCCATGGAGTAAAGTGCATTCCTGACAGCGTCAGGATCAGGGCATGAAGGCTGAATTGAATTTGGTGTGCTACTGAAGCACGCGCTCTGTCAAAGGCCATGCATTATTTGTTCTTCAGGCACATGAACAGGGTGTATCATTTAAACACCTTTCAAATTCACTGACTAAACTTTAATTAAGGTTCTGTTAAAATAGACCAAATGACGTTCTCTAACAAAAATGTACAGATGCACATATATCATCAAAAATGACATAATTGATGACATCACATGACATCTCCACTGATATCATCAATGACACCACACCATTAATAAAATCAATTACATCACTCATTCTGCTTTAGAGCATAGTGGCTGAGTTCTTTGTGCAGTGTCTGGCCTTTAGTCAGGACTTTCATCTAGAGTTTTCCACACATAGTGAACAATTAACAGAGTGGGCTATAGGGAAAGCAGTGCAGAATCAGCATTGGGATTACCACCGCGGTCTCTTCTCATCCTCATGAACCTTTTCTATTGCCTCTTTGGTGAGTAGTGTCTGAACTTCTTTGGTCAGTATGGTTGTATGGTCTGCCAGTCCACAAAGTTGATGAACTTCGAGAAGGGTGGCTAAAAAGGAGAGGGCATAACTAAATTGAACAGCCTGCAGAACCCATTGGTCTGAGGTAATCATGCACGCCCCACGTAGATAACATTTTATTCTGCCCACTACCAACACCAGATGACTTTTGGAGGGGTTATTTAAGTGGCTTAGCAGCAACTTTGGCAGGTGGAGAGGAGGAATGCTACATATGCTGGTGGTACAGCCTCTGCCCACACCTCCTACATTGGAGCCGCAACAGGGTTAGGTGGACACCTAGAGAGGCTGGCAGGCATGTCCCTATCAGTAGGCCAAGCCCCAAAAATAGCCTCATAATTTTTAGGACTGGTAGTGGAACTGGCAGGTATGGGAGAGTAACCCCAGTGAGTGGGCTGTGCATCAGCTATCCTTAAAGTCCTCCAGTGTCGAGTTCACTTTCTTTCTGAAGAACCTGGAGCCGTCAACCGGATGTTTATCAAAGCAGCTTGAACATCCCCAGAAATCCTGTGCCACGCATCCAGGAATGAGTGCCCATGGCTTGGATGATACATTCTATGGTATCAAGGTCAAATCGTTGGATATACTCGGCCGCGACCTGCCCATCATGCACTATGTTTTATAAAGTGTTAGAAAACTCTTCAGGAATGGGGTGCAAAATCTCACTCGCTTTGTCCCAGAGCATGTATGTAACAGCCCAAAAGGCACACCGCAATAAATCCCTGAGATCCAAACTGGCAGAAGAAAAGAAAAAAAATTCTCCTGCCAAGGACATCAATTCTTGCTTCAGCTGGAGCACTAGGTAAGGCATTGGGATTCATCTTATTTATGGAAGCCTGGAACATCGACTCTCCTGTGTCAGGTGTTGTGTTAAGAAGGCTGGGTCACTGTGACTGGCCTGTGACATCTAGCAATTGGATGGCAAATCAACGGCATAAAGCAAGGTTTGGCCCAGGATGCTAAGGCCTCGTTGAAAAGTAGCCGAGGATTTGAGGTGGAAGGGCCTGGCTGCAAAATTTAAGTAAGCACATTTACCTTAGTCTCCATAGTAGGCAACTGTAACACCAAGATCGGTTTGGCTCTACAGACAACTACAGCAAATGAGGTGTCATCTTTGGCAGAGGGGCCGAAGGACAAATCCAATTCTGTCTCAGGTGAAGTTTCCAGACCACAAGAAAAATTGCAATCATAGATACACTCCACGATTAGTATAGTGAGAGAGGAGCAAATTGTCCTCCTCCTTGTTGCCCTTCTCATTGTGGGAACCTGTTTAAGATCTTGTACTGCATTAGAGTGCCTCTAGCTACTGATAATACTGGCATTGAGACAAGGTGCTTTTAGGGAATCTTCCTAAGACATAGGTAGCAGCTTAATGATATCATAGCTCAACATAGACCAAGACCTAGCTGAACTCAGCTCTTGATCAGACATTGGAATTGGAGCACAGTCAAGCTGAGGCTTGCACTGAATTGGCGACAAACGTGTGGAGGGATGACCTAGTTCTGTCTTGTGGCTGGGAAAAGGTCAAGCAAGGTCGTGCAGTGTTGAGGCCACACGGGGCAAAGTCATACCAGAGGCTCTAAGAGATCCTTGGGGCCCAAAGGTGCACCAGAAGGACCCAGAACCATCTGAAACAGCTAACTCCTCGATCTACTGCTCACGGCTCAGAAGACTTAGGGAGCATCGACTCCAACCCTAAAACAGGTTAAAAGTCAGACAATGCTGGTGGACTCAGGTCTTGGAAAGGCTGACTGCATGACTTCTTTGTGATATGAGAGTATCAGAAAGGAGTGGAATATTGCTTGGACTTCTTGTGCTTATGCCATAACTTCTGTTTACTTCATCTGGGAGTAACCTGAGGACAGGGACATAGACTGAGACCAGGAATGGGACTTGAACTGGGACCAACCTCACTTCACTTCTTGTGTTTAGCGACGTACAGCTTTGCTCTCCTTGATGGCCTTTGTATGTATCAGAGAGCACTTATCACACAACTTCAGGTCATGTTTGGAGCCCAAGCACCAAAGACAAATGTTGTGTAGGCCTGTGCCCGACAAGTGCTTCCTACAAGCAATGCACGCTTTACAATGGTCTTCTTCAAGGGAGACCCCTCACATTAATAAAAAGTCAAGAATCATCGTGAAAAAGTTGAGAGCACAGCTCCCATGAAAAAAGGTAAACTGAAGTCATTGTTCAGGGATGGCGCCTACATGTAGCTTCACTGCAACACTTCCAGAGGTGGTACAGAAAAACTTCACTTCTTGATGGCACCACCTGTCAGTGTGCAAAAGCAGTTGCATGAATAAACTCTGGTCTGGATCCAGTCTTGTGCCTGGGTAGTTTCAAAAGTGAGGAATCTGTGGTTAGAAATATCCATAAGAACAATCCATTTTAATCCTGCTTTCCAGGAACAAATGCTTTTTGGCTTATGTCGGAGGGAGCTGTATTACACGTCTGCTGAAACTATATAGAGCTGTCCATCTTCTTCAGACTGCCTGTTCAGATGTGAGGACAGCCATCTTCTCACAGTCATCATATTCCTACTCCAGAACTGAGTGTCCATCAAGGTTACTCATAAAGGTTGCTTTTATTTTCTGAGCCCTACTCACTATGTCATACTTATCTCTTCCCCTATAACTGCGGCCTGTATTCCCATGAATAGCCAGGTTCAGAACTTCTTCCATGCTTTAGTGCAAGGTGGGAAGAATGGGATTAGTTGCACTAACTAGCTTGGTTAGCTTAACCGAAACCTTCCTGGAGTTTTAAACAGTATTCTACTTGGCCCTGTGCCTGTCCATGTGCCGTCTGAGATTCCAAAATGACAGATTCTCATTTTCCCATCTCTGCTGATGTGTGTTTTCTCTGATCTGATTTATCTATTTGAAGATTCTCATTTCTAATCTTCCAATATTTTTCTTGATTTCTCTGCCCCACTCCTATTCATTTGTGATGGACCAGCTAGTAAGGTCTTTAGTTTTGGACTGATGCTGTTGGTTTTTCGACTCTGAGAGTGCACTGAGACCAGCTAACTAGACCTCAGTGCTAATGCTTTGACCTTTAATTATCTACGTTTGATTGGCTTGATTGGTATAACTTTACTTTCTTATAAGTCCCTAGTATATTGTTCCAGGGTTACCCAGGGCTGTAGCACTTATTGTGCCACCATGAATGTCACAACATGAAAACCTGTCTCCCAGCCTGCCACTGCAGATTGACAGAGCATTTTCAAACTGCTAACTAAACCTTGCCATTTAGACTAATGGCAAAGCCCAATCCTTTCTTCCCCTACTGCAGCCCCATCAAATGCTTTATGCGTTATGCTTTATAAAAATGTTATAGGGCATGTAATGTTATATGACCTAACAGTAAAAACCCAGAATTGGGTTTTTTACTGCAGAAAAGCTAGAAGCCCCACTGGGGAGGTCAGGTTTACACACTGACAACTCCGCTTTGCTAAAGTCTGAATGGAACTACTGTTATGTGGTCACATTAAGCCCGGGCAAGGACACCACCATTTTACATGCTCACGTTTAAAGTTGGCATCTTTCTTGAACGTTGACACTTGACAGACATTTGCTTGTGTGCCTGCATGGGATAATATTCTTTGAGGTGCCTTTGCTTACATGTACACTTCTACATAGGCATGTTATCAGAGCCTCGAACATTCTGTATGAGGGCTAAAGTCCATTGCTCAAAATGTTGTTGTTTGTTATTGTCCACTCAGCGACAGCTCTGTGAGGGTAGAATCAATAATGGCGGTCTGACTAGGGCTTTGGCATGGCAACATGGGTGAAGTTTGTTATACAAATGACATCACTCCTTGGTTTAGTTAGAGGAGCATTTCGCTGACACTGTCGAGGTCACCCCAAGCCGGAATACCAGCCCAGCTTAATTCTGTTTACGTCTTGAGAAGGATGATGCCCAACTTTACACCAAGATGGGCTCCTAGATGAAACATACCCAGAAGTAACTGGGGAGTTAGATCACTTTCAGGGATTTTGGTAGATTCACCCACACTAGGCACACTAGGATAGGGAGCACTACATAGGTGCATAAGTAATACTGTATTCCTATGCAAACATATATTCTGTGTAATTGTTAATTTTGTTTACCATTCTTGTGATGCTGATCACTCTGTTTTCCTTCCTTCTATTTATAATTGCAGCACACGTATTTTGCACAAGAATCTTATTATTTCAATAAATATTTGAAATGCCACTTTGAATATTTCTTGTGTCTCCCTTTGGACATGCATGAGTTACCAAATGAAAGGGTTTTAGATCTATTTCCATGATTTCCCTGGGGAGTCAGGGTTGTCATGATCTGAGGTTGCACATAAAACCTGTTACCTTGCTAGGTTAGGGGTACAGATGATGCACTGTGAGCTAGACAGGACTGAGGCCAACATATCCTGATGTTGTGGGTGTACTCAGTCTCGTGCCATTTTTACATTTCTGTTATCCACCAAACGCACAGTTTTACTGAGAAAGTATGAACCTTACAATACTACTAAAGTTGAGTTTGAGTTTGAGTTTGAGTTTAAAAATTCTTATATAGCGCTCTTACACCAGCGGTTTCATGGCGCTGTAACTGGCAGATCTCCTCAATAGGCAAGGAAGGGAGGTCGGGTAACAGAGGATTAGATGAAAATTTTGCTGAAGAAGTAGGCTTTAAGTTTCTTTCGAAACTGGGAATATGGGGTTAGGGATCTGAGATCAAGGGGTAATGAGTTCCAAAGGGTTGGGGCAAGGGTCGCAAATTTTGAGCCCCCCCACTTTTTCCGGCGAAACCGGGGAACTATCAGGAGGGATTGGGAAGAAGATCGGAGCTCCCTAGTTGGCAAGTAGGGGATAATCTCCGAAGAAATGAATGCAGGGGCCGTACCCAATCGAGCCTGGTAAGTGATAGATGCAAGCTTGAATTGGATACGTTCCCGAACCGGAAGCCAATGTAAACGTTTCAGAAGGGGGGTGACATGTGAGGGTTTAGGAAGGTTAAAGACCAGCCGAGCCGCCTGGTTTTGGATCATCTGCAACCGCCTGAGACTATATGCAGGTATACCTGCATATAGGGCGTTGCCATAATCCAGGCGGGAGATGACCATCGCAAGGACGATCAACTTCAAGGCCTCAAAGGTGAAAAATCGAGAGACCCTGCGGATGGTGCGAAGAGACAGAAAAGAGGAAGAAACCACAAAACTAACCTGGGAGTGAAGGGTAAGGTGAGAGTTGAGTTTAATACCAAGGGTTTTGACCGAAGTAGAGGGGACCGGAGAGGGGGCCAAAAGAGTGAAGACCAGGGACTGGAACAACCACCCGTCAACACCAACTCGGTCTTATCAGGGTTGAGTTTCAGGTGGTTGAAATCCATCCAGTCCCTGATGAAAATCATAGTGGACTGGAAATTAGAGATAGAGGCAGAAGAAGAGGACAGATTAAAGACAAGTTGGAGGTCATCCGCATAGTTGTATACGGAGACCTCCATTTGTTGTAAAGAAAAAATGAGGGGAGAAATGTAAAGATTAAACAGAAGAGGTGAAAGGGAGGAGCCTTGGGGGACCCCGCCCAGAACTTTCCGAAAGTCCGCAGTGAAGTCACCCAGGCGAACTGCCTGGGTGCGGTCCCTCAGGAAGGAGGACAACCAAACCAGGGCCGTACCCCCGATCCCCGCCGCCGCGACACGGGAAAGTAAGATGGTATGATCCACCGTGTCGAAGGCAGCAGAGAGATCGAGGAGGACCAGGAAGTTGGTACTTCAAGATGTCAAAGCAGTCGTTACATTAAACCCGACTTGAAGCCCAAGTCGAATTTAATGCAACTTTTAGGAAGTAGCCACGTTGCTGCCCACGTTTTCCAGTGGCTATTTGCAAATGCTGGCTACAAGACAGACTTCTGGCCTCAATGGGAGAGGGGTGAACGATACCCAGGAGTGGGAACAACAGAGCCCTGCAGCTGGAAAAAGTGTTACATCGCCCTGGCAGAAAGCCACACAGGGTGTAAGGATAAAAAGGCAAGCTTCAAAGGGAAAGCCAATTTGAAGGGCAAATGGTGGGCACACATGAGTGGGACTGATCCTTTGTTCAGGTAAATGGGTTGGTGTAAAGGACATATAGGAGAGACCAGTTGCCAAACAGTTTTTTTCTACGTGTAGCCCTCAGGTAGCCCCACCTCTAGGGTGGTCTACTAAGCTCCACATGCTAAGATAGTGGTTCTGCCATCTTGGGAGTGGGAAGAACAGTGCATTCTGGGATAGCTCGATGCCACACATCACAGGAATTCATCATCAGGTGGGGAAGATCCTTGTAGCCTATTAGCTAGTATCTGCTGCATCCCTCAAGGGTCCTTTCTGGGCATAACTATGACACCCCTGACACCCAGACCTCAGATCACATCTGGACTGGAGAAAGGACTGAAGAAGGACTGCCCTGCCGTTCCCTGAATCTGGCAAGAGAGGCTGTGCCAACCACTGGACTGCACATGCTGATCCTTGGGCTAGTAAAGAGAGGATTGTCCCTGTGGTGCTTGGCCCATGGAAGAGTTGCTTCGGAGCCCCAGACTACAGAAGTACTACAGTAGGAGTTAGTTGGTTGACTTCCTGTTACAACAACAGGGCCACAAAAGCTAAAGAAGCCCTTCCTGGCTAGTCACTGGCCGCAGTTGAGCAGACCAAGTCCCAATGATCAAAAGATGCACCTGAGTCTACTGCTCCTGGGAGAGCTGTCGAAGTGCAATTTGGTTGCCCAAGACCTGCACTAGCTTTCACCACAGGGAACCGTTGGTTTAGCTGTGACCAGAGACCAATATTCCAGTGTCAACTGGGCTTTTGCTCTTGAGTACACAGCATCAGCAGCATCTTACAGGGTCTACAGCATCTTGTATCCCTTGCATCAGGACCTCTCCGTTAAAGTCTATAGCGGTTCGCGCATAGAGCCTGGATTTGGATTTGAGATTGATTTGGCCTGCTTGACCTATCCCGTGCCAGAATTGATAGTCCAAAGGGGGCCGAAGTAGCGAAACACAAATCTTTAAAAGTTTTACAAAGTTTTCAAACTTTACGGGTATGAATGCTTCTTGGAATCTTGCTGTGATTTTCAGATTTTAAAAACCCATACCTGTGGAACCCTCAGATTTATTTTGTTCGTTTTAGTGTCTAAAATTCATAAAAAGACCTATTTTTAAACATTGGTATTGGATTTCCTATTGTGTTGTGTGACTTTCTTATTTCATTGTTTACTGTTCCTAAATGCTTTATGCTTGTTCCTTTGTTTACTCCTTACTCCTCAAAGCCACAGCTACCCAGGGTTCAGCTGAGGTTTATCAAATGAGGCTGATTGGACCCATGTCGGTGTCATGAGTGTATTGCATGGTGAGGTCGCACAACCATACCTTGATTTAGTGGACTAATGCGTCCACTGATGGGGCCTGTGCTTGACCTCATGGTTGCAGGCTCAAATCCCAGTAGATCCACTCAGCCTTTCATTCTTCTGAAGTTGATAAAATGAGTACCATGGAGTTGGGTAATAATAAACATCTGTTATTCAGCGCCAAGATACCCTTCTGGGTGAACGTGTGCTTTATAAATACACGTTATGAGATGTGGGATAGTGAGTCTTTTGGTTTTGACTGGGGTAATTTTAGTGAAGCGAAGGGTGGGTAGTTGGAGAGAAGGTAAACATGGATGATAGAGTACAACATTACAGTTTTGGCAACATCACTACTTGACTAGGGATCATTAGTCAAACCTTTTGCGGAAAGATAAGGTAGGCAGGTACGCAAACACCTTGGTAAGTCTTGTGTACTTAATACGATTATCAGCGACTTGAGAAATTCCATGTTACCTAAACAAATGTTTAGGGAGTTCACTTAGGAACTGTTATCAGTAATTGTTGTTGGCAATATGAACATTTTTACATTGTACTCAGGAGAGTATTTATGGGGCCCCCATTAAGGATCCACTGCCAGCAATTTTGAAAATTACAAAGTACTCTGGAAGGTACTTATGGGGGCCACTCATGGCACCCGGACCTCAGATCACATCTGGACTGGAGAGCGGACTGAAGAAGGACTGCCCTGCTGTTCCCTGGACCTGGCAAGAGAGGCTGTACCAACCGCTGGACTGCACCTGCTGATGGGTTCCACCAAGGAATGATTTTATCAGGAGTGTGTACAGCTTATTTCTTCTCAGTGCATCTTATTGAGAGCAGTGAATCGGCAACCCTGTTTCCTCCTATTTCTATTTCTGTGTATAGCGTTCCATTAAAACAGTTACAATTACAATGCTCTGTAACCAAATGTAGCACAGATATGTATATATTGTTGAAAAGACATGCACGTCAACGGCCCCTCTTAATTGGGCAGATATGGATTGGTTTCTATTGGTGAAGATGGTGGTTGTTTGGATTCTGGGAGAAGTGTGACTTGGCTTTGGAGGAGAAGGATTTAGGCCCACGACCCATCTGGGCCATAACAGGGCCAACCATGAAGTCACCACAGGTAGTTGCCCTTTACAGTGGACACCTTAATCTCAGGATGCTTGGGCACTGGGACATCCTGTGGAATATGAAGGAAAAAGCTTAGAACTTTGTAACATAAGTCACGCATATGAGTCAGTCTACTACAGCACAGAATTAGGGAGCCGACTTAGAACACTGCATGGCTCAGGCCATGAACAATTCACCACAAAAAAACGTAACTAAACAACAGTGTCCATCTTCTTGTAAGCAAGTTACAAACATAGCTCATCCAAGGACATGTTTAACTAGCAGAAATAATCAATTTTAGGCAACACATTCTAAAATATCCACTCAAGGAAATAAATTTAAACTAAACTAAAGCAAAATCCAACATATTTCTGCAGAAAAAGAAGATACCAAGACTGAATTTGAAAGTTTAGGCCTGATTCACAAATGTAACTTGCACTTTTGAGTAATTTACCCTTTTAAGTTTACTACTTTTTGGCTGTTCACAAAATCCGTCTGTAAATTTACTCCAAAAGATTTACAAGCACCTTGCGACACTTGTGCGCCGCAGTTGCACCACTTTTGTGAAGCAGTGGCGGCGTAAAACATGCAGCCAATTTACAACGTTACACATCTAGGGAAATGCGTCACTTTGTAAAGCCCTGAGTCACATTATACCTGCGTCAGGTATAATGCATGCAGGGTGGGCGTTCCAAGCAGGAAAGCCTCTTAAAATTGATGCCGTGAAATCTACAAGATTTCACTACGCCACTTCTAGGATGCCACTGCATCAAAACCTTATGCCTGCTTGAAGCAGGTGTAAGGAGTGGTACAGTACAATAAGTATAGGCCTCAACATGCATTGCTGGAGTTGCGTCATGCTTGCGACACGATCCCAGCAATGCATGACTTTTGGGCCAACAGATGTGTCAGAATTTGTGATGCATTTGTTAATCCTTGCGCCATGGTGTGCCGTAATGTAAATACGGCGCATTCATGGTGGCGGAAGGGTATCGCATGCTGGCGAAGGGAAACTGACGCATATCTACAGATACATCAGTTTCTTGTAAATCTACCTCTATGTCTCTGCCAAAGTGAATGGCGTGGGGCCTATTCACAAAGTTAACTTTAAAATTCTTTATTTCGGGTCGCATAAAACCATTAAAGATGCATCATAAATTTTCACATACAATTTGTTTAAGTACAAGTCTAACAAATTCCACTGCATTTAGTAACACTTCATCAAGGTATGGGCTGTCGTCAAGAGGGTTAATACAATTACCTAACCGCTAAAATTACTGTTAAAATATATAAAGAAATTAAAACTAGGCATGAAATACCTTAAAATTCATTTGTATAGTGTGTTCAAATCAATATAAAATATAAACTCATATTCCATTGTATATGTCTTTCAGTACTATTCCCATTTAGACAACATATTACAAATACTTTTTAGCAATACATAAGTTGCCTTATAGCGCCATTATGCATAAGTGAATGTGCATACTTTACTAAAACCATTAACTCTGTAAACACCTATTCTTAATTTGTTATGTTTTAGAGTTTTAGCCCAGTTTTTGCCCTTATAAGGCTCACACTAAATAAAAATCTGCTGACACTAAAAACAATTTTTTGTGATGTGTCAGTTTTCAATATTCTGCCCGCTTCTAGGCATAGTCTAGTATTCATGTTCCGACAAATAGGTTTAATCCATTTGTTCCTGGGTTTACTATAAGCCGGGCAGGCGAATAATATGTGTAAATCATTTTCCTTAGACACTTTTTGACATAATGCACAGAATTCATTACTAGTTCTGTCGTTGTTTGTGGCCCATTTTGATGTGTTTGTGTTAATTTGTAGGACCCCATATCTGAACTTCATATACAAGGATTTAGCCAATTGTGGGCGAACTTCATCAAAAAAGGGCTCAAAGCTTGCTACCTTTTTAAAATGAAGGAACTTAATTGTTAATGTACCATTATCCGAGTCATGTAACATACTATTTTGTATATAAGCCCAGAATGTGGATTTTAACAATTTCCTGGATGTCAATGTCAGCTGTGTCGGATGTTCCCAAAAGTGGCGCAAGCCTAATTTCTCAAATCAAGAAGAAACGTGCTTGAGCCACGGGATGCTCTTGCTCTAATCAATGTTTAAAATCTCCTCTAGACCTTCCTTATGAACTGTTAGTTCTAAGGTTGACCAGAGCCGCACCCAAAATGATAAGGGCCTTAATATTGCATGATGGGCTGTACGTTTGAAATTTAAATCCATAGCAATAGGGATTAAGGTGTTCATACTGGTAAGTTTAGCAATCTTCTAAAAAATGTGTTTTCTCCTGGTTCAAAACTCTTTTTGCAATTAGACCGCCATATTTCAGCCCCATAAAGAGAAGCTGATTGGGCTCTGTGTTTAAATACCTCTAAGGCGGGGGACACTGCCTTCGAGATACTACTCCAGTGTTTCTTTATTATGGGTAGTGAGTTTTGAAGAAGGGTGATCTTATTTTTTTCCAATTGCGGCTTCCAGGACAGCTTTGTATCCAAAGTTATACCCAACTAATTAAAATTTTGTACATATTCTAGTTTTTGGTTATTGATTGCTAAACTCTTTTTGAAAGACTTATGTGGGTTTATGGCCATATATTTTGTTTTGATGGCATTTATTTCAAGGCCCTTTTTGTTACAATAGTTGTTAAAAGAATCCAATAAACACTGTAGACCTTTCGGGGTTTGTGAAATTAATATTGTGTAGTCGGCGAATAAAAGCGCTGGCACCAAATCCCCTCCCCGTTTGGGCGAATCCTGAGTGCACCCGAGCAAATGTTTCAGTATATCGTTGACGTATAGAGAAAATAACGTGGGTGCCAGAACACACCCCTGGCGCACGCCCCTTTTTACCGAGATTGCCTTTGTGAGCTCACCCCTCGGACCCCATCTTACTTTGGCAAAGGTGTCCTCATGTAGTCTTATTATTTGCACAAGTATTTCGTCAGGCACCTCTTGACATCTCAACGATTCCCAAAGTAAGTTCCGCGGTATGAGGTCGAAAGCGGGCCTGTGGTCTACAAAAGCAATATACAAGTGGCCCTTTTTTAAATTAATGTATTTCCAGCATAAACATATAAATCTAAAAACGTGATCGATTGTGCTGATTATAGATCTAAATCCCGCCTGGAATTTTGAGATGACATTGTTCTCTTCAAGCCAATCGTTTAATCTCATTAAAATATGCCTAGCGAATTTTTTTTGTAAAATATCGATTAAACTTATTGGTCAGTAATTAGAGGGGTCATGACGATTACCCTTCTTAAAAATCGTAGTGATCTCTGCCCCTTTTCATGATTCTGGTATGGGAGAGCCCGAAGCAATAGCATTGCATAAACAATTTATATATGGGCCCCAAACACTACTGTCTTGCTTCAGCAAGTCTCCCGGAATTTTGTCAGGGCCGGGTGCTTTCCGTGGCTTGACTGCATTAACTGCCATCAGTGTTTCTTCCAGACTAAAATGGAGATGATTATTTTTGGGATTGAGTATAGGGGCTGCAGTAGAGGGTATTTTTTCAGTTTGCGCTGCCGCATAAAGGCTGGAAAAATGGTCCTCCCAAGTTTTAGCGTCAAGAAAGAGATCCTTAGTATGCCTGCCAGACTTATTGCCCTTTGTTAATATTCGCCAGAACCCTGCTTGGTCTTTGGACTTAGCTGCACAAATTAGATCCGTCCAGATATTGCCGTCCCGAGTTTTTTTTGCATGAGGAAGAATTTGCTTATAGTTAGTTCTTTTCTCCCTTGTGGCCCTTATATTGTTTTTTTTTATTGCCAAGATAAGGTCAGGTTTTGCTTCCCGACACTCTTTATTGTACCATGGGTTTGCTCCTATTCTTGAATTGCTCGCACTACCACCCTTAGTAAATCTACTCACTAGAGCTTCCAACAAAGCATAATGTGAGGCCAATATTGGGAACTCTACAGCAGGTGAGTCTATATGGAGGGAGACGATGTCTGCAAAAGTAGTGTAAATCTGCATCATAGATTGGATGTTTCCCAATATATGAGGCCACTTTAAAGCTCGACGATTATTGCTAACAAGAATATCATCAGTAGGGATGTTAGTGTCTTCATTGCTCACAATAATGTCAATGAAGGGTTCAGATACTAGTGTCAAATGTAGGGGACGGTGATCATTATCGGATCTGGAATCTATTGTCAAATCGCGTACGTTTGGCCAGAACTCGATTGATACCAATATATAGTCTATGTTGCTCTTGCAGTTGCCTCTACTAAAAGTAAAAGCATTTGCTCTATCAGAAGGTAGATGACCATTGCAAGCTCTAAGACCCTGCCCTGTTATCAATTTCATAATCTGTGCTACAGCTATGGTGCATGACACTGTCGGGTTACTTTCTAAAGGAGGGATGTTGTTTACTGTATCTTCCTCTTCGAGGAGGTTCTCAAAACCCGCCACTGGCTCGAATTTGCAATTTAGATCACCCCCTACAATTATCATTGCTCCAGGCTCTATTGAGTTTAAAAAAGAATCAAGCTGTTCTATTACCAAGGATTCTTTCATGGCTGGACTTGGTCTGTTATAGATATTAATCAGTGTGGCGGGGTTGTAGGAATAGGACGGAGGCCAGGTCTGCTTAGGTAAGTTTTTATTTTTCTAAACACATGTTTGTGTCGGCTTGTCAGCCTTTCTGTGGCGAAGGTGGCGGGATCCGTCGTGCCCGGGGCCCTTTGGCTTCTTCCCAGGGTGTTCGGTTCTGCCTCCCGGGGTCCGGTTCGTTGTTGCGGGGGCCCCTCCGTGACGATGGTACGTGAAATAAAAAGGAAAGACGTGTCAGGAATCCGTGCCGTGTTATTCTGTAAAGGGACCAGGGAGTGAAGGGGCACCACACACTCTTGTGAGCAACAAAACTAAATGACAACGGGTGAAAAGTGCTCGGGTTCGAGGGAGCAGGCAGGGACGACCGCGAGAGTCCTACAACTCCCGTTTAGCTGTTCGGGCTGTCCCTCCTCCCGACCCACCCCGAGAACTGCTCCCGTACCTGAGCAAGCCACGCTCCTCCTGGAGCGTGGCTCGGTGAAGCGTGGGGACGTTGGCCTCCTGGCTCAGCTCGGGGTCCTGATGGTCTCGTCCCTCATTACACGCTACCGTCTTCAGCTTCTCCTCTTCTCACCATGAACACTCCTTCCCTCGGGTCTTCCTCCTCCGCTCCGGTGTCGTCACACACCCACTTCCTGGATTCCTTGGTCTTTATCGCTGTGAACGCGTTGATGTCACACGAGGGCGGGGTCTCGTTGTCCTGGAAGGTCCAGTAAAAGGAGCCGTCGAGCTCTTCCTCGGTCTGTCTCAGTAAAGTGGAGTTGTGAGACCTCCAGTCGTCCTGCTGAGGGGAGATAAGAGGGAGAGAGAGTGGCGTTGCAGTCCACCAGTCTAGATTATTTTCATGTCCCTTGCTCAACAGTCCCGCCCCATCACAATCAGGTATATTACTTTTTTATCCCTTGTTTTAATTTTTACACCAACCAATCCTGGGACGGTATATCCAGCTTGGTTAGCTCAATTTGAAGGGTAATTCTTATCCATATAAGAAGAACACCTCATGGCCTACCTCTTGCTGATGGGACTGCATTGGTACTAAAAGTTTTAAACCCAACCTTATGGGGGGTGTTCTAAAGGCCAAGTCTCTTGCAGGAGGCAAATGTCACTTTGTTCTATATATTCCAGCCATTCAGTATCCCTAAGGTTCCTATTCAGCCCCGCAATGTTCCAAGAAGTAAGTCGTATTTCTCACTCCTTCTTCACTCCTGTCTTTATTATATACAGCCTAGGCTGTTTGGTTGTTACATCAGATAAAGATTTAAGAAGACTGAATGACAACCCCTGTGGCACTTCCACCCTAGTTGTTCATTCGGTTCAGATGTGTTATAACCATTTAGCTCGCCCTGTATCTCCTTGGAGTGCTGTGTGGATGAGAGGCATATCTGGGCCACACTGTAATTTAACTGGGTGATAACAGGAAGGTGTGTATCATTCCCCACCGAAGTTGGTTGTCATTCTTGGGCATCTAGGTCGGATAACGCCTGAAATCTGTTTGGGAATAATATAGGGTCGCCCTCATCAGCAGGTTTCCTAGCTTGTGGTTTGTAAAAGTAGCCTAAAGGGAGCACGCTGATACTAGTTTTTTGAAAGGATGTCTCCTCTTGCATATTTAGTAGTCTGTGAACCATCTGGGGTCAGCGAAAGTTTATTACCATACAATCGCCATCTATCCTCATCAACACCTCCTTCGACACCGCCACCTTCCCTGAGAGCTGGAAGCACGCCGAACTCAGCGCTCTACTAAAGAAACCAACAGCGGACCCCACCGAACTCAAGAATTACCGCCCCATCTCGCTCCTCCCGTTCCCAGCCAAAGTCATCGAGAAGACCGTCAACAAGCAGCTGGCCGCCTTCCTCGAGACGAATGGATCCCTCGACCCCTCACAGTCTGGCTTCCGAGCCAACCACAGCACCGAGACCGCCCTCATCGCTGCCACCGATGACATCCGAGCCCTGCTGGACAACAGTGAGACAGCGGCCCTCATCCTCCTAGACCTCTCCGCGGCGTTCGACACTGTTTGCCACCGCACCCTAGCGCAGCGCCTCAGCAACATCGGAATCCAGGAGAAGGCACTGGAGTGGATCATCTTCTTCCTCGCTGGAAGGACACAGAGAGTCCGCCTACCTCCGTTCAGATCTGCAGCCACGGAAGTCATCTGCGGCGTTCCTCAGGGTTCCTCGCTCAGCCCCACCCTCTTCAACGTCTACATGAGCCCCCTTGCGGCCATCGCACGCCAACACAACCTCAACATCATCTCCTACGCTGACGACACCCAGCTGATCCTCTCCCTGACCAACGACCCCGCCGCCGCCAGAGCCAACCTTCACGATGGGATGAAAGACGTAGCCGAGTGGATGACGACCAGCCGCCTGAAACTGAACTCCGACAAGACGGAAGTCCTCATCCTGGGCTCCTCGCCCTCCGCCTGGGACGACTCCTGGTGGCCCCCCGCCCTGGGCACCGCACCCAAACCGACAGACCACGCACGCAACCTGGGCTTCATCCTGGACACCTCCCTCTCCATGACCAGACAAGTCAACGCCGTCTCCTCGTCTTGCTTCAACATCCTGCGTATGCTACGTAAGATCTTCCGGTGGATCCCCGCTGAGACCAGGAAGACGGTCACCCAGGCCCTCGTCACCAGCCGACTGGACTACGGCAACGCCCTCTACGCTGGTACCACCGCCAAGCTCCAGAAGAGACTCCAGCGAATCCAGAACGCCTCAGCCAGACTCATCCTCGACATCCCCCGACGCAGCCACATCTCCGGACACCTGAGAGGCCTGCACTGGCTCCCCGTCAACAAGAGAATCACCTTCCATCTCCTCACCCACGCACACAAAGCCCTACACAATCAAGGCCCGAGCTACCTCAACAACCGCCTCAACTTCTACGCTCCCAAACGCCATCTCCGATCAACCAGTCACGCCCTCGCCGTCGTCCCCCGCATCCGAAGAGCGACAACAGGAGGAAGGTCCTTTTCCTACCTGGCCGCCAAGACCTGGAACTCCCTCCCGACCGACCTGCGCCTGACCCAAGACCACCTCTCCTTCAGGAAGAAGCTCAAGACCTGGCTGTTCGAGCAGTAGCGGCACCCCCTCCCCCCCCCAAGCGCCTTGAGACCCTCCGGGTGAGTAGTGCGCTCCATAAATGTCTTTGATTGATTGATTGATTGATTATCTTCTTGGAGGAGTCTCCAATCCACCCTACTCTGCGAACCATCAAAATGTCGTTTGTATACCGTGAGTTAAACTTTTTATGCTTAGTCATCCAATCAACGGTCTTATTCCACAGATTGGTCCAGGATTCACTCTGTTCCTTTCTTAGGGCAGGTACCCCAGCTAGAATTAATACATAGGGACATGAGGCAGGTGGTAAACCTAAAACATCAGTACTTGGCTTCAGAGTTATACCGTTTGAGATGTTTGTTGTGCCAGAACCAAAATGGTTAACTTGTAAATTTGGGCTACCTGTTTGTCTTGTCTTTCCCCTATTTTATCATCCGATTTCTGGGCCTTGTCCCTTGTACTTTTCTCCCCATTTTCTCTTTGCGCCATGGAATTTGCCACGGAAATACCATTGCCCATATTGCTCATTCCAGCTAAACTAAAGGTTGGGACTCCCTCTAATTGCTTTGGTTCACGCTCCCCTTCTGTAATGTCAGGGTAACTAGTATCCTTTCTACCTATCAAATTTTCTACTACAGTATGTAGCTGCTCGATCTTCTTATCTAATAGGCCACATATTTTATCCATTAGTTCACTGATCTGTGATAATATAGACCCAAGTGCTGATTCTAATATCGTTGTGAATGTAGGTGTGTGATCATGATCCCTGTTTTTTCTTTTGTTACTAAAGTAAAAAGGCGGGGGTCTGCTTATTTCTGTGTACTGGCAGTGTTTGTCACCTTTGCAACTTGATTGTCGGCATAGGGGGTTGTTTGGGGCGTGGGCCGAGATCTCCCTATACTTTTAGTTTTAGATTTTGGTAGACCCATTGCTCGTTTCTATTTTGCTCGGGGAACTTTCCCTTTGGGCTCTTCTGATACTTTTGGGGCTCGTGATCTCGTTTCTATGCCCTGTCTACTATGGTCTTCTGGTACTGGGTTTGTGAATGTTAGAGATGTGTTTGATGACCCTGGTGTCATAGGTTTATTTGGGACAATTATTTTTGGACTTATTGAAAACTGTTGTGGTGAATCATTTGAATTAAAAGTGTGTGATTGTTTATTCATTGTAAGTTGTGTAGGATCAAGTGACAAAAGTCTCTCTATCATTTGGATTTCATGTGTCAGTAGAGATTCTGCTCTAATTAGAAAGGCATCTAGAGTGCCTGCTGCACCTTACGCTTGCTCATGATCTTGGTCATATGAACTGACAGCAATCAACTCCTAAATATTTGGGTCAAATAATCAAGTACCGTAAGGACCTGAAACAATGCAAAGAGTCTTACTGAATAGTTCAGACAGTGAAAACAGTTCTCAGAGGGATGGCCCATCCCAGTCTCCTCCAGTCACGTTGGGAAGTGTGGGCGGTGAGCGTGCCACAATGGGTGCTGGGGGGCTGTAGTCTCTCCCCTCCTCACGGTTCCGGGAAGATGATGCAGCCACCCGTGGCAATAGGATGTGGGCTCAGATAAGGCTCTCGCTGTATGGAGGGGTCAGCCCCACGGGGCCTGCACTGGTGATGGGGTCACTGGAGGGTAGCAGGAGGCGTTCTCCCCTCTTGATGCTGCAGGTCCTGCTGTCCCCGTGGCTCCAGCGGTTCCTGCTCCTCCAGCTGACGCAGGACCAGCCCCTTCCACTGTTGTTCCTGCTCCTCGTTTCCGGCCCCTCCAGCTTCTCAGGGTCCAGTCCACGTGCTGGCGTGGCCCCTCTTCTGTCCCGCAGCTCCCGAGCTGCGGGTCTAACTAGTGACAGAGCACGCCCTGCACCCCTGCAGGTCTAGGGTTCGGATCCTCCACCTACAGCTGTTCCTGCTGGAAAGGCTGCAGTCTCTGCTGGGACTGCCTCTCTTCCTGCTGGGAATGCCCCTTTTGGCAAAGGTCTGGTACGGTTCCTGCAGCTCCTTAGACAAAGTTAACTTATACTTTTGAGTAATTTACACTTGTAATTTACTCTTACACGTTTACTCTTACACTTTTGAGTAACTTCACTTGGAATTTGTGAACAGCTAAAAGTAGTAAAGTTACTCAAAAGTGTACAAGTAAATTACATGTGTAAAGTACTCATAAGCATAAGTTACCTTTGTGAATCAGGTCCTTTGTTTTGTAGGTCTCGCTGCTTTGGAGTGACTCTTGGAATCACTCCGGACTTTTTTGGAAACTCGTGCATGTTCTGCACTGTTAACAATGAGCACTCGTGCATGTACGGTGTTTACCTTCAGAGAGCGAGCAGCGGTGCCATCTGTTTGCAATTATCGCGCTTGCGCTTTGGAAACAGATGGCGCCGCTGCTCGCTCCCACAAGGTAAACGCTGTACATGTACGTTTCCCTTTTGTGGTCTCGAGTTCACGTGCACCGCATGCGGGTCCTCTTTAATTAAGCTCTGAGCTGTTGAAGTCCTATTGTTCCGTTTTTATTTTCATTAATTCCAAAAGAGAACAGACTGCTCTGAAACCCGAAACACATTTTTCGTGTTACAGATGTTTACTTGACCTGCGCCTGGATTTCAGTTTCAAATAGTTCAAACAGTAAGTGTTCTTTGTGTTACTCTCGGTTTAGCATTTGGAACACAGTGGCTGAAAGCCTGCGGTTTAATCCCTTTGTGGCGGTCCTGCATTTTTTGAGAAACTCTGTTTAATGTGGCAGAAGCTCTAATCACCAAAGCCGGGGGCTGTAGTTTAAGATCTGCCACACACTACAATTATTACACCTGGCAAAGATAGTGCTTGAAAGTTTATGACATATTCCTTCGTTATATTTTTTGTAATTGCCAGGTCTAATCTATTTACCAAATGATCGGATACATGCCTGTCTTCCCAGTGGCAGTTGGCATGTATCCGAATTGAGTATGACCTCAGGCTCTACAACCCAAACACAACACACAACAATACTCATGTACACGAACACGAAGGCACCTGACTCAAGCAGTCAGGAAACAGAGGGCATGTGACTGGACTCTCGAGGCAGGTGTGACAGCTGGAACCAAGTCCTAAATAAACAAGCAGTATGTTGGTTTGATAAATATCACACTCTTTTCCTGGTTAACCATGATCGGAGCTCAGCTGATAGCTAGACACAAGCATTGGCAAAGCAATTCTTGCATGCGAGTTAGTGCACGTCAGTGTGTACCAACTAACCTGTTGGCTTTAATAATGCTTTTTTGTTCGGCAGCATAGGTGTTCCATAATGTTCTCCTCCCACTTGCCATGTACGCGAGCCCCTACTTACTGCATCAGTACCCTCAATGTGAATCCGTGCTCCTGCTCCTGCTCACAATCTCATCTACCTCTTCCCTCCCCTACCTGAGTAAAGTACCTGAGCGCACTGCCCCTGTTCTCTCCTACCCTCGCTGCATCACTATCAACTTATAAGGTCCCAAAGGCGAGACCTCTTGGCTATGCCAATGCTTGTTTGTAATGACACTGCTGGGAAGTAGCCCTTGTTTCAAACTGCTGCAACACTCCCGCAGGATATCTGGGGCTCACCTGTCTTGCTTTAGTCACCTGTCTTTACTTACCTGTCTGGTCTCCAGTATACAGTGTAAACAGATCCTGCACATATAATGAACAGTAATGTTTACCGCGGCAATGCTGATGTCCAAATGACATGTATGCACTTCGATGTACTCGACGGTTTGTTTTCCTGGGTGGAAATGCAGGCGTGGGCCGAAGCGCAAGTGCCAGCAACTACATTTATGAAATGATTCTGTTGCATTTTCCTCCAGATCTACACCCTGAAATCGCATTAGCCACGTTGTCTGTTTACTCTCGTCTTGCCGGATGCATTTTAGAAAGCTGTCAGCTGAAGCGATGGTAAATGCTCTGAATAAATAAACAATAAAAAAGAATAAAACAGCAGAAATATGTATAATAACTAGCTGAGAGTGGGGGGAGGGGATTGCGGTAAGGGAGGTGCTGGGAGATCTCCGCAGAGGCTTCACGTGAATGAAGCCGAATACAACTGACACAAATAATTTACTTTAACAAAGTATAATCATATGTCAAGAACTAAAGTTGGAAGCGGAATATTTTTAAATAAATAGGTGAGAGAGGGAAGAGGAACTAACTTTTTTCACAATGTTTTAAAAAAAAAAAATGATTCAGCTTGTTTTTCGCCTTGGACTGGATTTTAAACACTAGTTTATTACCTTTATGTTTATAGACGTGGGAAGCGGGCCCAATAGGCCATGCAACATCAGCTGTGAAAGGACGGTATGAGGAGTGCTGCGGGTGGCTGTCCTGCAGATGTCTCTAAGAGTGACGCAAACGTGGCGCAAGGGGCTTGTAAATCTGCCCCATTATTTATTAAAACACAGTATTCTCAATCACAGTTCATAACACAACACACTAACGGGTTATGGTAGCGAAGCTTTAAAAACAGGTGATATAATTCCAAGAGAAACCTAATTCAGTAGCTTGTTTGGCATCAGGTCATTTTAGTTCTATTTTAGGAAAAAACCCAGGAGGCCTTAAGTAATAATTATCAAATTGTTGCCCTGGTTTCTTTTGAAATCCCAAATGAGAGACCGTCGCTCTCTCGACAGTGATGAGTGAATTTAGAGCACAAAGTGAAAGAGCGTCATTATATGTATGGAAAACAGAAATACTCGTTTAAGTTATGTTATCACTTGGTGTCATTTTATGGGAGAAATAACAGCTGATGGGTCAGTATTACAACAGAATTATTAGCTTTATGATTACGAGCAATCCCTTTTTGATTCTATATTGAATCCTACTATTAATTACCTCTTCCCTTGAGACCATTTGCAGAAGGTGGCCTCTAGGCAACTACCATGTACCATGGGCATATATATGAGGGCTGTGAGTCATGGTTGCACCACGCCATGTGATATATGCACGACGCAAACCTCTCAGTCATATTTATGAATCCACACAAACCCACTGGGCGTAGCTTTGAATGGCTTCACCAATACTGAGCAATGCAACGCAGAGCAATGCAACACAGAGCACTCCCCTACTCGGCGTAAGGGAGGAGTTCCATGTACGTTGCGGTGGGTGTTCCCATGCAACTCCCATGGTTCTTTACACATTCCCAGATTTGCAAGAACTTGTAAATCTGGGAATGGGTCAAAATTTTACACCTCCCCAGGTGAGGTGTAACGAGGAGAAATATTTTTATTTCTCATTGTTTTTAACTCTTTCTATGTGTGCTGCATTCGGTGCCTCTATGGATTATTTTTGTGCAAGAAGGTTTCACCTCGTCTCCATCGTGGACTAGCACAATGCAATGATAGAAATGCATCAGAATTGCTGTGAATCAGCAGCCCAGGCATAGGAAATGACGCAGTGGCTGTAGTAGAAATGCTTCACCTTCACAGTGCACTCTGGCAAGCTCAAATATGCCATGGAGGTCGTTCTACTGCAACTGGGATTAGCCAGGAGACAACCGTGCAGGCAGCGAAGAAGGAAGGAGCGTATTTTACATCAGCGCACATCCCTCATTCACCTCAGGAAGGAGGAGGCCATACAGTTTAACAGACTGAAGAGGGAGTCTATCATGGAATTGCTGGAGAAGATTGTGCCAAGTCTCCAGCCAGTAACTGTAAGGACCATAGCCATCCCACCACATGTAAAATTGATGTTTGTGCTACACTTGTTGGCCTCAGGATCATTCCAAATCCCAGCAGCCAGATTGGCAGACATTTCTCCCATTCTGTGTTGGATGCAATCATAAAACTCACATCTCAGTACCGTCTGTTCCCAAAAACTACCCACCACCAATTGGCCACCAAGCAAGGTTTCTACAACATTGCTGGATTCCCTTGTGTGCTTGGTGACATCGATTGCACACATGTGAAATTTGTGCCCCCTGTAGCCACATCACACCTGTACAGATACCATAAGCACAGTTACTCCATAAATATCCAGGCAATAGTGGAGCATCATGAAATGTTAATGTCCTTGCAAAATGTCCAGGAGGTGCTCATGATGCATACATCTTCCACCACAATACTTTCAATGAACGGATCCAGAATGGCAGATATGGGAGCGGCCTATTCATTGGCAAGGAAAGAAGAGCTATTCAATATAACAACAAATAGGTTGAAAAGTATGACATAATAGCCATCTCTGTGTTTGCGTCTGGATCTTGTGTCATGTGCACATGGTGGTAGTATCTTACGCTAACATGTAGCCAATGAACCCCTCACTGATGCTGCAATGGAAGTAGGAAAAATCCCACAATGAGAAGTATTGTGTCATCTCACACTGTGTGAGTGGACATAGCCAACATTTCTGCAATGTCAAACACATCAAATCAAGTGGTCCATAATTAATATCAATATAAGAACAAAAGTTAAATATTAGAAAAGTTTGACATGTGTGTATGTGCAATGGTGTTGCAAGTCTGGATTAGTTGTAAATGTTTCACTAAAATGAAGGCCATTGAACAAATCTTGTGATCCTAAGCATACGTGTCACATGTGGCTGTATACAGTAGGCTGGGCAAAGTATCAGGAGCACAAATGAAAAAAGAACATCTAAATTCCATCTATGTCATGCACTGAAAGAGTAGCATCAAATCTTCTATAAATATGTACTCTAGTAATATATGTGATACTCAAAGCTCAAAGTGCAGCTAATTCCCTTATGATCCAACATTCATGGTCCAACTATACACACAAATAAAAAGCCACATTGACATACTTCAGTACTGTGATAGATGAATAAGTTAATGCCTCAAGTTGGGTACATTTCTTGCATCTTGGTCCATCCATGAAATACTGACACAATTAATAAATAGGCTCTGAATGATGTAATACACTAGGAAACAACCTAGGAGAAATGTAACAGAGGTAAGGTATCACAGCGTACTGACAATCAACATTTTCAGCTGTTTCATGCTAAGTAAATGTTGTAAGGATCAAGGTATATAAGTAGAAATATATGTTGAATATACATGTGTGAAGCAATAGTCTATAGTACCTAAAACATATAATTTAAAGGTTAAAGAAATGTGTATGATTTTTCCTCCATACATAACACACATAGCTAGTTATGTCTAAGTGACAATGTACCAAATCATTGAATGTTGGCTTTTCCTACTTTTCAGGTGACCACAGATATGGTTTGCAGGATGGGAAGGACTGGACATGCATCCCTAGAACCCAGAGTGACTCCAAAGACTAGCTGACTGGGTCATGATGTGAAGTCTCAGGGACGTAAAAGACTTCCAACCAACCTACTTTTGCACCTGGACTCTGCCATCTGTGTGTCTGTTCTGCCAAGTGGTGCCACCCCAGTCCTGGACCCTTGGAAGTGGGCTTAAGGTGTTTGCTCCAGTAGAACCCAAGTTTCTTCTGTTGAACCAATGCATCACTGCTGCTGCGCTGATCAGAACCAACTCATCGCCTCTGTTGCATGGATAGAAACCGACGCATCACCTCTGTTGCATGGATCAGCACTGACCCATCATTGCCATTGCTTGGCCCTTAGTATTGATGCATAAGTGCAACTGTATGGCTAAATGCGTTGTGTTATATAGGACACTGTGTAGGAAATATATATATGTTGTATGGCCATTTGTGGTGCACCAGATAGGCCACTGCATAGGTACATTGGAATAGCTTTGGACCTTGCGTTGTTTGGCAGAGAGAACTGCATCACGCAATGTACATTTATGTAAAAATGCCTCCGAAAAATCGACGTATATTTCAAGAACATACCTGTCACAGCCAGGAAATGATGCAAAGGGTGTGACTGCATTCTAGGAAGTGTAAATGTTACTTCCACTTTCTGTTAGTGTCTGTTGATTGGTGCTGGTGGTTTGAGGAGTGCTATGTGAGTTTTGAGGAATTTTTGGCTGCTTCTGGTATAATCTGTGTCTTGTCTGTCCGCATGAAATATGTTTTATGTCATTTTTGTGCCTAAGTGTTGTATTTTGTATTTGTAATTGGCTTTGTATTGTTGGGTGTTTGTGCAATTTGGGGGAATAGTTAATTAGGTATAGTTAGGAGTTTATGGGGTGGTTTTTCTGTCAGTGGGGAAGGATATATAGGGTGTGTCCATTAGTGGTCATTTCTGGGAAGGGGAGAGGTAAGAATTTCACCGAGGGAGAGGTCAGTGCATTGATCTGGCTGGTCATACACTATCAGCAGTTGATGCTGGCTACCGGAGGAAAGGTCAGCCAAGGATACTGTCCCAAGGATCTGAAGGGTCGATGAGAGGGTGCGGTGGCACATGGACAAGTTGGCCATGAAGACCAGACTTTTTCACAGCTGAAACATAATTGGGTGCATCTTATATCCTTTGCGGCTGCTGTGCTGGACCTGTAGGGTGTGGAGAAAAGAAGCCCCATAGGTATGTATTGATGTACCATCAGCATGTAGTAATGTTGATAAATTAGTTAAGGTACATATCAATCACAACATAGCTAGTATATTTAGCTATATGTTATGCAGCACAGCAATTCACCTTGCTGCACTGTGTGAAAGTGAAAGGGCAGGAATGAGTTGTATTTAACATATTACAGCGCATTCTTGTCCTTTCCTATTGCTACACAGCCTATATAGAGAAAATCCAGAGTGCGCATGACTGGTTTGGTCAGCCCAAGAGGGCCAACCACACAGTCAGAGCTAGTAACATTGGTCAAGCCACTACTCCCCGACCCGCCCACCCACCCGCCCACAACCAGGCATACCATTTTGCTTTCTCGCGAGAAGCAGAAACATAAAATGGTATTTAAAATACCATTTTATGTTTCTGCTTCTAGCACTGCGAGAAAGCAGTAAGGTGACGCACCTCTGCCCTAATGGGGGAGCCAACGGCAGACATCTTGGAACTCCCCCCCCCTTATACCTCTTATACACAATAATGAGCAAAATTCAAATCTTCAAGAAAGAATCTCGACTGAAAACCTCAACCGATTATTCTACTCATCTAAGTTGATTATAATTCATACTGTTTACTCTCACTCTAAACCTAACGTTTATGCAACACTCGATGACTTCTTACATCTTAATTGCTACTTCTTCATACTAGCTTTTTTCCCTGTTTGCAGCCTGGATCTTTCTTAAATTAGAATTCATTTTACTGACTTCAGCAAACCACTTTAAGCTGCCTGTGGGATGACTCTCCCCGAGGCCCCACCAGATCCTTCCTACATTACTGAAGGTTAGCGGCGTCAACGTCACACAAGCTTCAACTGGTAAACAACCCTTTGTTCTGTCCTCTCCTTTTATCTGTCTTATCTAGGCTTTCCCAAGATATGTGCCTTCACCTCCTCTTACTTCTTTACACTGCCACTGCACTTGTGGCGCTCTCCCCTTCCCCACCATCATACCCACCACACCCTCTATTCTCTACAACAATGTTGAACAAACAAGCGAAAGTCGGTGCCAGCTACTACAAGATCATTTACCCTCCCAATCTGTCCAAAGCCTCAGAAAAAAGGTTCAAACATAACACCCTTGAACAATTTCCTGATTCCATCGACCAATACCACAGCGGCCAATATGGGAAGTTCAAAACTCACCTCATTTTCTTCACCAACGATATCTCATATTGGACCAATGTCTTCAACACCTCATTTAATGTTATTTACTCCTCCATAATCCCTCAAGGGTGTCAACTAAAAATGTCCCCTCCAGTTTCCTTCCATGGATCAGTCACTATCTCCCTTTACAATAACGGTAAGGTCATGATTCAAGCTTAAGACACATGTCTCTCTCTTTTTGACCAATTATTACCATCCCCGCTCACCATCCTTGGCACTCTGATCACTCCTGACTCTTCAATGGATTCCTCCCTCACTTCACACTCGCCTTTCCCAATCCACCTGGACACTAGAAGGCAGTTCCCCCAAGAGGAACAGGATTCCCCTCTGGCCCACTCGCTCCCCTTCATCTCCCCCAGCTACCCTTCCCCCCAATCTCTCCAGCCAGAACATTATCCTCAACACCCCATCCCAGTCAATGGCCAGCACTCTCCTTTGTCCCAATATACCATCCCGGAACTTCAAAGAAACTTTCCCTACAACTAGGTTATTCACCCCTTACGCAGACCATATTTACAACAGCCAGACTACCCAGTTCACATAGAGACCTCTCCACCATACCCTCTTCCTTTTTATCCACCTCACCCTTCTTCTCTTGATTCCTCTTCCTTTAACCTGAATCCTTCCCACACCCCATATATCTCTCCACACCCCACCCTTATTCCTGCACTGCCGCTTGACCCATTACTCCACTATGGCAACCACTACCTTTCCCCTAGCCAAAAAGAACCATCCACATTCTACATCTACCCTCCTAGACAATTCTCCTCATCGACCATGTCTCCGGCCCCCCATACACTCACACTACCTGGCTCATGTGGCCTTCCACCTCTCTTCGCCTCCTCCCACCCCTGCCTTTCTTTGACTCCTATCTCTTCCCTCCCCACACACTTTCATCCCACCACAGTCTTCACCCTTCTCCACCTCATTTTATACAAAATACATCTATCTCTTTCAATGAATGCCGATAATTTTTTCTACACCACACCAGCACCCACACTTATTACCAACCAGCACCACTTGACTCTACACCCTCCACATCACAATCCAATACCCCCCCACATATTCATTCCTCGGCCTTCCTCACTCTGCCTCTCAAGCTGAACTCCCCTCAGAACCCATAGTCCCTATTAAACAACATAAAAGTCCGTGCTCAGCTCTGCTCACCTTAGGAAAATAAACTAGGCCACCTCATCTCCTCAATCTCCCAGCTTGAAGCTACCATCTCCCACTTAAGTTCTAAAATGTTTTCTATACCTGACTCCCTACCCTCCCTGTTGAGTACACATTACCCCAAAGTCCTAATCCCGAGGAGTACTCTCCTCCCATGCCCCAAAAGAGTGGCACACAATCTCTCCCCAACTGAAATTTCCTATGTACTGGCTAGCTACAATACCCCTAACTCCCCCGTCTCTTCTCCAGACAACACAAATCACTGCACTATACTGACCATCTCCCTTGTCCGAACCAGACACCAGTCATTTACAACCCAGGCACCAACTTACAGAAACATCACCCATTTCTCTACTAAAATCCCTGACACCCCCTTCACCAAAGCAGTCCTCTCAGAGCTGCACTGCTTGCTTCACAGCTGCAAATCTGCAACAAAACACAAGCTGGAAATCTCAGACACTATCAATCTCTATAATCTTGATCTACTTTTCCTCAGTGCGACCTGGTTTAATGACCCCTCAAACACTATTCTCGATCTTCTGCTCCCCCCAGACTACCCCATTATTAGGAATGATAGGGTGAGTAAAGTCTATCTTAAGAAACTCCCTTCAATTCAAGGACCTTCCCAGTAGCTCTTTCTTATATTCAAATGCCTTTCTATGGAACTTCATGTACAGCACAGCTCCCCTTTCAGGTTCCATGCCATTTATAACCCACCAGGTTCACTGAGGAATTTGCTGACTTTACAAAGGACCAATATTCACAAAGTGATGAATTGATCTTTATAGGAGACTTAAATCTGCACTAGGGCATTTTGGAAGATTTAGCTGCCAACCAGCTTGCCACAGTTCTCTCAGGAAATGATCTCTTACAACACAGCACAAAACCAACAAATTCCAAGGGCTCCACGCTTGACCTTATTATTTCCAAAGAAGACATGCTAACAGTCGATGATCCTTTACCAGTTGACTGGTCTGACCACTTCCTCATCCCCTTCACAATGCATATATCTCACCCTTGGCCAACCTAAAAAGGCAACAGCCAGGTTTTGCAACACCAAAAACATCGACCTTGACACTCTGCAACACAGCTATGAAGACACTACCAGTCTACCGCTCCAACTCTGACGTCAATGATTTGACCACCCAGTGTCTAACCAAATCTTTTTGTCTTGATAGACAATGTTGCTCCACCACAAAGCAAAATGAAAAGGCCTACACCTTCTGCTCTATGGTTCAGTAGGTCCCTCTATGAAGAAAGAAGAAACCTGAGGTACCTGGAGAAGAAATGGAGGCAGTCCCCTTTCGCTATTAATCTCTCTGTTATGCAAGATTGCACTATCACAAACACATATTTAGCGAAAAAGCGAATCACTTCCGAACCCCCCCCGACTCTGTAAAGAACAGACCTAAAAAACTCTTTGACCTAATCAAAACTACCAGGAACTCTTTCGCAACCATCAAATTTGATAAACCGCCCAAAAAAGCTGCAGAATTTGCACAATTCTTCGATGAAAAAGTTAAATTGCTTTTTAACCATGTCACTCGTCTTATCCCCCTTGAGGATTGCAAATCCAAAGACTCCTGGCACAGCTTTGACATCATCACCGAAAATGCCCTCCTTAAGAGTATTCTGAAAACAAAACCATCAAACCATTCTATTGACCTCATCCCTAGCAACATTACAATAGACTTCTACACCTACACGTGTTCAATCAAGGGTGCAGCACTGAAACAGCACTGCTACAAGTAATTGGCGATGCCCTGCGAGTACTTGACTCAGGCAACTCCTGTCTCCTGATCCTTCTGGACCTATTTGCTGCCTTTGACACTGTAAACCATAACACTCTTCTGAACACACTGAAACAAAGAATGGGATTTGAAGGAATAGTGCTCAAATGGTTTAAATCATACCTCTAGGGCTGATCTCAGATGATTAAAATAGCAAGCTACATCAAAGGCTGCGGATCAAGGCAGCCCTCAGGCTCGATCCTCGTGCCCACCCTTTTCAATCTTTATATGAAACCTCTGTGAAACCTTCTAAAAAAGTTGAGAATCCATTATCAACTCTATGCTGATGACACCCAACTATACCTAAAGATGTCCTCCGTACATGACATTTCAATCCTCAACACCACACTCAACTCCATCCAAGATTGGATGACATCTCATCATCTAATTCTGAATCACTCTAAAACTGAATTCCTTCTTCTCTCAAACTCTCCATCCCCTGTTCTATCTTGGATGGATAATCTGAACATTCTAAACAGCAAACCTACCATTGTTGACAATGCCAGATCCCTAGGTGTCATCTTGGACAAAACACTCAACTTACACTCCCAAATCAACACCATGGCCAAGAACGCACACCACCAACTGGGCCTTCTCTAGGGGATTCGGCATTTCATTCCTAAGCAAGACCTGAAAACTCTGGTCAGTCTTTGGTACTCTCCAGACTGGAGTACTGTAATTCTCTCCTTGCTGGCCTCCCCAAAACCCACCTACCCCCCTCTAAAATCCATCATCCATTCAGAGGCACATTTTGTCCATGGGGCTAAAAGAAATGACCTTATTACACCCATATTGATTTCTCTTTGCTGGTTTCCCATTGAAGATAGGTTAATTTACAAGACTCCATGCATCACCCATAAAGCCATACACACTTCCACCCCTCACTACCTGGCTAACAAACTCAAAATATCAGGCAGCTCCAGACCTTCACACAATGCTGAAAATGTACTGCTCGAACCTCCAACTTTCAAAAGGGAAAGACTTATGGTGCAATCCCTCTCAGGTAATGTGACTAGAATTTAGAACTCGCCACCTCCAAACCTTCGGACCACTGCCTCTTTCCGGACTTTAAAAACAGATCTTAAAACTCTTCTCTTCCAAAGACAATTCTCCTTGCCCTGCTTCCCACCAGGGATATGACCCCTCAACCCACATCATGACCCTGATTGCCACACGACACTCACGAGGGCTACTCTTTCTCAATTTTGTAAATATGTATTCTGTACTTGTCTAACACTAATGGCTCCCCCTTTGCTTATTATGTAATCTTGAGTGAATCTATAACTTGTTAATCTGTAACTCCCACCATGAGTAACTGTTGTACCTATGAGTAGTCTTACCTACTTCCATGCTACGCTCATTCCTTATGTAATTTACTTCGCTCAATTGTAAAGAGCTCTGACACCTCTGGGTAAAGTTTGCGCTACATAGAAATGCATAAATAAAGAAATAAAAATTGATAGCGGCACATTTGCCATGAGCAGTGCCTTTACTACAGGTACACACAGTGGGAGCGCAGGACCGCTAGATTGGTTTATTTCTTTACCATGGGCACCATTTTTTAACGCCTAGCTTTCTTAACAGAGTACGCTCCAATTGGTCACAATTTGGAGAAAAGTACGGGTGCCGCTAGTCACAACTCTCAGATTGATACAGCCACTGCTTATGCCCAGACAGTATTAAGGAGTGTAAAGGTGCCAAAATAATGAAGGGGTTCTAATGGAAAATGTCCCGCAGTAGACTGCTACATTTGCCTTTTCTTGCCGCATAATTTAGTCAACCCTGCCTCGTAATTTGGTTCTCCGCTGCTGCATAATTCCAGTGCCCTGTTTACACCTGGCTGAAGAAGAGCTTCATTTTAGTTGACATTTACAGGAAGAACAAGATTAAGACAGCGTGAGACAAAGGAGATGGTGATTAAAAACCAAACAGGAAAAGAAGAAAATAGAAAGACAAAGAGGGAAGAGTAGGAAGGGAGAAAGAGCAAAGAAGTGCAGACAAGAGAAGACACTTACCCGTCTCAAGTAATTAAAAAAACAAGCATTGGCATAGCCAATAGGTCTTGCTTTTGAAACCTTATAAGAATTTAGTTATGCAGCACAGTATCAACAGCATCAACTGTTGCATGGCTAAAGACTTATAAGGTCCCAAAGGCGAGGCCCATTGGCTATGCCAATGCTTGTTTTCCTTCTTCATGTCTGATGATAATAATAAAACAATTATAATTATACATTTTCTGATGGTACTTTGTATCACATGCTCACAGCTTTACAGTGCTCTGAACAAAAGGTTGTTAGTATCTAACAAATTATGGTTGCTCACATTATCTTCCTTGGACGAATGAGGGACGGACTCAGCGCTGCAGTTGTCATGACACCGCGCTTTCTGTTTCTTTTTTTTTTTTATTGCAGCGCGGCAGGCCAGCGCGAGCACTTGTTAATAGTTTTCCCCTTGTACACGGAGAACTACAAGTCCTAAAGTTAAAAGAAAAAACACAGAGCTGTGCAAACAACTTACGTCTGACATAGGATGCCAATAGAGCTACGGGAAGACAGGAATAAGAACCGGTGGGGGGAAGCGTTTTGCAGAAGGTCGGGTGAGCTTGATCTAACGGTGGTGGGGGTTGGTCGGGCTGGGGGCCGTTGATACATTCAGTAGAGCACACTTTGAAAGATTGGCATCTAGGTGCTTGTTGTAGCTGAGCTGATGCTGAGTCTGCGATATCGGTCTGACAGAATAACTCTTGAAATGCCCTTGTAAACATGCCCTCTGCACCCATCGCCCTCCAGGGTCTGCGCTTTTAGAACATGTAGACTTCTGCGCACGCGATGATAGGCATGGACTCCATTCCTAGGCCAGGGCACGCTAGGATAATGTTCTAAACCGCACAGATCGAGCACCCCCACCTGCAGCTGTCCAGTCACATCTCGCGCCCGGTACAGAGCTGGACTGGCCACAGAGGATGCTAAGTGGGTGAATGCGCCACTTGCACAGATTCACGTGCAGCCTGCCTGTCACGGGTTTAAACCCCAGCGTACCAGCCCAGAAATTTGACGCGCCTTCTACAGGCATTTGTGGATGACGACTTACAGGCTATTGGCTTAAATTCCACCACGATAGCTGAGATAGTCAATGCACCTGCTGCAGAGCTGCGTGTGTAATCTACAGATCCCAGGTTCTAACCGCAGCAAGATGGCGCAGAAGGTTAATGCGCCTTGTTCCTGATCTGCGCGTGACACGTTATTACCACTATGAAAACAGCACTTTATTGTTATTAGTTCGTGTGAGAGCCACAGTGCTGCCAAACATTCATCCACCTTCAAGGCACTGCAGCTGCTGTTCTAAAAAGCTGTGGCGGACCCTCTGCACCCACTGTGCTGCTGTTGGCCATTAATGTTCTATGGTTGTGTTTCTGAGAAGGGATTTACTTGCTGGCTCTCTACTCTGGATGTGCCTAGATGTCAGTTCTCAAGCCCGTCACGTTTTTTTTCTCTTAGATAGTTTTTTTAAAAGCAAGTTAAGTGTCCTTAAAAAGTTTAGCTCAGAGAGAGTCTAGATTTTGTCATGTTCTCATTAAGTTATTGTTGAAATGATGATAATAATAAAACAATTATAATTATACATTGCTGATGGTACTTTGTATCACATGCTTACAGCTTTACAGTGCTCTGAACAAAAGGTGTTTGTATCTAACAAATTATGGTTGCTCACATTATCTTCCTTGGACGAATGAAAGGCGGAATCAGCGGTGCAGTTGTAATAACACCGCGGTTTCTGTTTAGTTTTTTTTTTCTTGCAGCGCGGAAGGCCAGCGCGAATGCTTGTTAATAGTTTTCCCCTTGTACACTGTGGAAATATGGATTTTTCTGGTCAGTTATGTCCCCTATCTTGGACCCCAACGGTTCTATGTGCATGTCACAAGTACATGTATGTTCCCTCCAGTTCCAGTTATAAAGACGCAAACACATGTGCGTCCACCGTCAACATGTCCTCTGTCAGATCCGCCATGAATAGGCCGGATATTCCATTCCTAAGTACAAAAGGCCACCGGCTTTATATGGTTCACTTATGCCATTTTACAGTCCAGGCAAGTAGGCCCTGATTCTGTCATCAAACTCTTCTTGCCTTCTGCCTCTGAAAACTCCAGTCTGAGCCTGCATCTGTGACCATGAACTTTGTCTCATTCTCTGCGCGGCTCACAGCCTGACATCAGCCTATTCTCTGCCAAGAACTGTATTTCACCTTCGAGTTATCTGCTTCCCCCTCAGCCGATGCATTCCTGCCTAGTAGTTTAAGTAAACATTCTTCCAGTTACCAAGCAAAGGGCCCGGCTTCTCTGCCCTCATGCAAGTAATTCATAGTCCTGTTACTATGGAAGATTCCTGCCTTCGCATTTAGGGTAGACACCTAGACGCTTGTACACGCACGCACAGTCAGTATAGAATAGATTCTGTCCGAGAGTCCTTCTTTATGGATAACATAGTTCTTTAAACATAGGATGTTAGATATGATTTGGGATTAGGTTGACTTGACCCCTCAGACTTCTTGTCTCCACATGTAGAGCTAAATGTCAAGTCCCCTTCACCCCCTAGTTACACGTCATGCTGCTGCGCGCGCATCTATGCCAAGTATTATCTTATAGATCCACCTATAGGTGACATCATAACCAATTATGTTCCGTTTTACCCCTTGTTCCACCCATTTTTTGTTACGCAGACAACTCGTCATTTTCCTTATCAATTGTTACGCCTATTGCATTCACTTCATAGTAATATATGTACTATAAAAGTCATTTCATGTCAATAATGTATGTACTTCACTTCCTGAACCTCCGGGGTGATGGAACTTGAAGCATCCGATTATAATCGATTATTGGAATAAAGCCCATTCCGAACCTCTAATACCACGGATTCTGCCTCTCATTTTATTGAGCTATTTTATTATGTTTCTGTATCAAATTCAGTCCCGGTAAAGGAAAATTATTTACCACATGAATGGCGCCCGAATAGGGACACTTTCTCATCTCACGCGCCGGCGGTGAGTTGCAGGCCCGGTCTCCTGCCACAGCTGGACGGACAATAACGCGTACCAGCAGGATTTCCTGTATCTCCCTCCGGTCAAGCGGGGGCGACTGAGACTGCGATCAACACCCAGACGAGGCGGTGAGAAGTGCGAAGTATCCCGACCAGAGCCTAGCTGAGAGAGCAAGATCCGAGGTACACAGAGACCCACCAGTCCGAAGTCAAGCCCAGTGTCCGACGAGTCGAGTCGAGTCCAGTCCGGTTCAAGTTCAAGTTACTGAGGCCTTCCGTTTCCGAAGCTACCCGGTGAGTACCATTGCTGGGGAGGCATTTCTGACGTGCACATAGGTTGTGCCGGTCAAGACGGGTTTGGGTACACAAATCCGGTCTGCACTGTTTTAGCAGTGTATCTGTACTGTTTAGCAGTATATCAAGTATTCCGAAGTATCTAGTTATTGTCAAGAATTAAGCTTGGTGATTAGTTATGCAGACGATCATCATTGTTGTTTCAGTTAAAGGTTTAATGTTTAAATGTTTAATGTGTTTAAGTATGTTCTGAATATCGTGGTATGAATGACTGTTCGTTATCGTGTTTATTGTATTAAGTCTGTTCAAACCCAAGTATTAGGTCAGTTGGTCAAAGTCAAGTATAGGGGCAGTTCTCAATATGCCGCTCTTTTCGAAATTAAGACAGATCACTACCAGAAAAGGGGTTCTCGAAGAAGCCGTTCCTATTCCTCCTAGGGACACTCCAGGGCACTTTATGTATCACAAACATGGTTTAGACGCTATATTATTTCTTGATTTATGGGTAGATTACACCAAGGGATTACCAGAAAGTCAGAGGTGGCCCACAGCGGGAACCTGGGATGCAGAGTGCATCATGAAAGTAGAAGAAGAGTTATGGAAAAGGAAAGTCAGACAGTCACAGAAAGACGCCGTCGAGTTATGGCGTAAAGAATCTCATAGACGCACAGAAAAAGCACGTAGACAGGAAGAAAAGAATAAAGAAAGTTCAAATAAAGTTCGAGAGAATCTATTAATTGAGGAAGGTAGCCGAGTGAAATCAGAACAAGTAGACAGACAAAGAAATGCCCTTATGAATGGTATGTATCCCCTTCTGGCCGAAGGATTACCTAAGGCTACTCCAGAGATACCGAAAGACTTGCCACCCCCATTGTTCCCAATAAAGGTACATCCTAAGGGGCATCCTAGAACGGCAGAAGATGTTTTTCTTTCCTCATATTTAGATGACGCAGCTCCCGAGTATGCTAATTCCGCCCCACATAGACCGCATACCAGGGAGGTTCAACGCCAAGATCCAGTGCCCGTATCCCTACAGCAACAAATGGAGTCACAAGTTCCGGCAAGCACATCTGTTTCCACACCTGTAGTTGCTGTGTCACGTTCGACGAATCCTTTCACGCCCGACACCCCAGATGGGGCTGCGGGAGGTGCTAGCAACATTTTTTCTACGCCACCCAGAATAAATAAACTTACTTTTCAAGAGTCAGCACATCCACGTACACCGAAACTTATAAGTGCCCGTGCGCTTAAGGAACTTCTTATAGATTGCAGATATGATCCGGTGCCCGGTAAAGAGGACGAAATGACCCTGGCATCATTGCGTATCAGACGAGCCGCAGTGTATTTAGGAAAGTTACCAGGAATGACTGAGCATTTAGATAAAATATATCATTTTGTCCAAACAGGGCGAGATCCAGAATGTATTAACAGAGCTATGGAATACCAGAAAGTAGAGATACAGGGGGAACTGTTACGTTTCCTCATAAACTGTGTGATCAGAAATCAAGACCGACCGGGGGTAGACCCGGAAGCAATGAAAATTCTTACAAGATGGAGCCAGAATATATCAGAGGGGAGACATGATAAACAAAATTGTATAATAGCCATGTGCCGAAAGATCCGTAAAGAAATAGAACGCCTACACGAAGAGAGATTAGAGGTAGACGAGTTCGAACAAAGCGAGGAAGAAGGGTCAGGACTGCCCACAGGACAGTCGGACACCATAGCCTATGTAGGTAGAGGAAGATCTTGTAATAGTAATAGATGTCTCATTGACCCGATACGCCCGATATGTCCAGACAATAACAGGGGTTTCCCAACACCCATAGTCCATATAAGGTCTAACGAGCATTCGTTCCAAACCGCCGACAAATTACTCCAAGAACGAAGGGGTTATCATTTTCTCGATTCTATGGATGAACAAGATTTAGCCAGGGCAGCTGTCCATTGGGTGGACAGTCCCGGAAAATATAGTGATGATACAGTAGTACGCACATTTTTGAATCTCACCCCAGACGAACAGAGGTTAGCTGGGATTTATATGATTCAACAACTCATTATACTATATCGGAGTCAGCATTCGGACCCTGGTCCCTTACCTGACATACTGACTGAATTACTTATGAATAAATGGAGAGGTTCAGGTACTAAATTAATTAAAGAAATTCTAGAATCAAGAAAGCGGTATATTCTTTTTGTATGTTCAGACCGTGTCTCATTGCCCGTCAAGGAAAGAACTACGTATCACATGGATAGACAGAATCCCTTACGAGAAGTGCACCCAATAAAAGGCGAGGACAACGAGTTCAAACGTGTATTTGTATATACGCCCATATCGAAAATAGAATTGTTACAAATGAAAAAAGTGGTACCCAGTCATGATAAAGATCCAGCGGGTTTTCACCGAGAAATTAAAGACATGTTACTCATGGGAGAGTATACCTATCCCGACATTATGACAATATTAAAGGTATTAATGCCTGCTGGTATTTATGAGAAACTCAAGGAAAAAGAGTGGGAGGTAGGAGACCAAAAGATAGAATGGTCAGTGTTAGAAGCAGAAGAAAAGGCCCGAACTGCAGGAGCAGGACTTGGGGATAAAACTAAAGCACTGCCAGGTTTATTAGTACAGGTACTGCCACGTTTATTAACTACGAAAAAGGAAGATTGGGGTACAATTTCAGCCTGTAAACAGAAGCAAGATGAAGACACTAGTGATTACTATACCCGATTTGAAAAATGTTTTGGTATAAATAGTGGCATAAAAGCAAGTAGCGAATCATACCCACATCTGTTTGTAACAAAACTAGTAGAAAATGCCCTGCCACCAGTAAAGAATAGAGTATTAAAATTCGAGAGTACCTGGCAAGGTAACACTCCATCACAAATGTTACAAATGTTACAGTACCATCACAATAGAATTAGAGAGGAACAAGAACATGAACACAGACGCATGAAAGACACGAAAATGGAAATGCTAGTTTCCCAGACAGTTCCAGCTGAAGGACATAAAAAGGGTATGACACATTCCGATTTAGCAGGACCTGTAAAGGGGACATGCAATTATTGTAAAAAGCCAGGTCATTACGTACACGATTGTCCAGTTTTGAAACATAATATCAGCATAGGTAAAACACAAGAAAGATCACGGCCATTTAGACAAGAGCAGAATGAACAAGGAGCTCCGCAGCATGCCCAGGCCATGCCAGCCGCACAACAGCCAATACAGTTTGTGCCAGCTGCACCACCGTTGCCTGTTGCTGCCACACAGACAACAACACGACAAATGTATCAGACCGCACAGTATGAATATCCTGAGTATCAGCGTTACGCATGAACTAGCCTAGAGAGGGAAGTTGACTTACCCCTTATTGAAATCCCAGTAGACCAAGAAGGACCTTATGTACATAGTGAATTATTAGGCCAAGATAGAAAATTTCTACTCGATACAGGGGCAAGTCGAACAACTATAAAACGTAGTGAAGTTCCAGGGGCACCCCTCTCAGGCTCACAGAATATTTCCCTTGGTTTTTCAGGAAAACCTATTGTTAATGAAGTGTCACAACCTCTGCCACTTACGATAGGACCTCTGACCCGAACTACAGATTTATTGCTTACTAAATCATGTCCAGAAAACTTGCTAGGAATAAAAACGTTGAAAGCTCTAGGAGCCATAATATGTTGTTCTCCGGAAGGAGTAAGGTTGTTTTTACGTGATTTTAAAGGTCATTATGTGTCTAGAGACATGGATCCCCGACTACAGACTTTACCTACACATCTATGGGCACAAGGCCCTACTGATGTTGGTTGCATGAATATTACACCATATCGAGTTACACTAAAGGCAGGAGTGGTACTACCACGAATGCGACAATACAAGTTACCACCAGATGCTGTAGTGGCTTTACTACAAATCATTGACGAGCTCATTGCCCAAGGAGTAGTCGTGGAAACGGACTCCAATGTATGTAATTCGCCGATAATTCCGATTCTTAAACGAACAGATCCTAAGGCCCCGCCAGTCTATCGATTGGTTATTGATCTGCGCGAGTTAAACAAATGCATTGTGCCACAATTCCCTGTGGTCCCAGATATCTCGTCATTACTGACAGCTATTGATTCCGAAGCGACATTCTTTACTGTAATCGACCTCAAGAATGCCTTTTTCAGCGTCCCAATAGATCCGGAAAGCCAATATTTATTCGGATTTAGTTTAAATGGACGTAGCTTTAAATTCTCACGCGCACCTCAAGGATTTACAGAAAGCCCCAGCATCTATAGCCAAGCACTGAAACGAGAACTTGACAGTATCCACATGCCAGTTAACACTGCTCTGCTCCAATACGTCGATGATTTGCTGATCACCGCAAGAAGCGAACCAGAATGTGAAAAAGCATCACTGACAGTTTTAAAATTTCTAGCGGAAAAGGGGCACAAGGTGTCCCCTTCTAAGCTGCAATTCTGTGTCCAGCGAGTTGTTTATCTTGGACACTCGCTGTCCAAGGAGGGAAGGCAGCTTACACCAGACCGCATTCAGTTAATAGCTAACATGCCAATACCCAAGACACAAAAGGAGGTGCGGGCTTTCATAGGCCTCACTTCATACTGTAGACAGTGGATCCCGCAATATGCATTTCTAGCAAAACCACTCATTCAGTTGACAACACAGGAGGCAGCCACATCGACTGTTCTCCCTTGGACTCAGGAACATACACAAGCTTTTGAAAGCCTAAAGAAAGCTTTATGTCAAGCACCTGTTTTAGCAACGCCATGTTACAGAAAACAGTTTACACTCTTTGTTACAGAACGCGAAGGCACTGCTTTGTCAGTACTCACACAGGAACAAGCAGGAGCACACAAACCATGTGCTTATTTTTCTAGTACATTAGATCCCGTAGCTCAGGCTTTGCCTGCATGTCTGAAATCAGTAGCAGCGACAGCTTTAGCAATCAGACAAAGCGATGCCATAGTGTTAGGACATCCGTTGACAGTTCAAGTACCGCACGCAGTAGAAGTCCTTGTGAATAGAACGCAAACACAACACTTGACTATAGCACGACTTACAGGGTATGAACTTACATTGTTTCAGCCACATATAGAAATCAGACGCTGTAACACATTGAATCCTGCCACACTTTTGCCAGTAACCGGAACAGACCCACTAGCTCATGACTGTATTGAAGTTATTACTATAACGACAAAACCCAGACAAGACTTGAAAGATGTCCCATTGTCAGATCCAGACCTGACGTTGTATGTAGATGGTTCATGTATGAGAACAAATACAGGAGAGTTAGTGGCTGCTTATGCAGTCACAACAGATACAGAAGTCATTAAAACTAATCGTATTAATACTTTGTCAGCTCAAGCCGCAGAGCTCATCGCTCTGACACAAGCCTGTATTCAAGCCACAAGTAAAAAAGTCAACATATACACTGATTCACGTTATGCATTCGGAGTTGTACATGACTTCGGCGTGCTGTGGCGAGAGAGAGGTTATTTAACTTCCCACGGTGCCCACATTCAGCACGGACCCCTCATTCATGCCTTATTAGATGCAATACATCTACCTACTGCAATATCAATTATGAAATGTAAAGCTCATACGAAAGTTACTGATATCATTTCTCAAGGCAATGATTTAGCCGACAGAACAGCTAAACAGACTGCTCAAACTCAAACTCCCGACATGACAAAGACAATAGTCCCGATGCCGACACATTGTATGACAGTTAAAGATCCTACTCTTGACGTAATTGACATACAGACACATGCTACACCAGACGAAATAAAGAAATGGACTGAATTAGGAGGGATCCAAACGGACCAAGGATGGATGATGAAAGAAAAATCTGTATGGTTCCTTCCTGATTCAATGGTCCAAGTTATAGTTAACACTATACATAGTCCAGCACATCTAGGAGAAAAAGCTATGCTAGACAGCATTCAACACATTTGGTTCAATAAACATTTACGAGCAGCAGCCAAACAAAAGGTCCGTACCTGTATGATCTGTTGCCAGTTCAACCCAGGAAAAAGTGTTCCCGTAGAACAGGGTGGATTTCATCCTCCTGATCACCCTTTTGAAGTGCTCCAGATGGATTATATCCAGATGGAACGATGTCGAGGATTCAAATATGTTCTTGTAGTTGTCTGCGCTCTGTCCCGTTGGACGGAGGCATACCCGGTTTCAGATTACACTGCCCCGACTACTGCCAAACAGTTAGTTCGAGAATTCTTCCCACGATACGGTTTACCACGTGTTGTCTACTCAGATAACGGCCAGCCGTTCTCATCCGAATTAATGAAACATGTTTCACTTCTGCTAGGATATCAGTGGAAATTCCACTGTGTTCGACACCCCGAGGCAGCAGGTCTCGTAGAAAGACATAATCAGATACTGAAAATCAGACTGTCCAAAATATGCAGAGAGAAAGGGGTCGACTGGATAGTAGCATTACCAGTTGCACTTTTTTACATGAGAATGGTAGCACACTCTAGAACAGGGCTATCCCCGTATGAGGTGATCTTCGGCAGACCACCAAATATGTGGGGGACGCCCATACCACGCAAAATAACTGATGTTGACTGTAATATGCTGACAGATTATTTGGCTTCCTTGATGTCTGCACTACAATCTTGTCGTTCACAGGTAGCTGCAGCATTTCCCGACAACACTGAGGTGAAACCCCATGACGTAGTTCCGGGGGATATTGTATTTGTGAGAAATTTCGACCGAAAGACTCAGCTGGAGCCCAGGTGGAAGACACCCAAGTTGGTTCTGTTGACCACAAGAACAGCCGTGAAGATCGAGGGCCGCAAGGGTTGGATTCATTCAAGTCATATCAAGAAATTTCATGGACAATACTCGGATATAGACATTGTGCCCTGCACTCCCTCACAGACTGATTCAAAACTTCCTTTGGTTGAAAAGACTGAAACAGAACTTTACAAAGTTAAGTTGAGGCCTAGAACGTCAGACGGTTTGATTGTTTAAGTCCTCTCCTAGGTGAAGCGGTTGAATCTGTCTCTGACATGTATCCTCTAGACCTGAATCATGGACAGTCGCGAAAAATGATGAAACGACAGGCGTATTGTAAATCACTGCGTAGCCATTGTATAGTGACATTATTAATTTTGTTTTCCTTAAGTCTTTTAATAATTATTACAAGTATGTTGTTGCACATATATTACCCTATTGCCAGCAATGTTCACAATGTTATTGCAGAACATTCCTTTAGTGACTTACCTCCGCATGAATTGTCTTATAGACTTGCGCTGCGCAATAACACTTTCATTAGTATGTTACATTATTCCCATCAGACTAGTAATGCCACTAATTGTTGGGTGTGTGGCCGGCTCCCTCCCTATCAGAATTATGAAGGAGTCTTGCCTTTCTTTCCGCACCCATTTACACATAATGGCTCCTGTGGAGCATGGTTTAGTTTAATCAATTCCATAAACTCAGACACAGCAGTTTACCAAGATCAGTGGGTATGGGGAAACCTGAACCTAGTTTTACTCAAGGTCTGCTATCCTGACAAGGAGGGTCGCCCCAAAAGAACAGGAACTGATCTAGAAAATGAAGTATATGGATTAGGTAATTTTACACCTAATCTCATGATTCTAAATGTCGTATCCGAAGTTGAACTAGTCTTACCCACAATGTCAGTATTCCCAGCGAAGGGTGAATTGTGTGTAAGAAAGGTTGGTTCCATACATATGGGCCATAGTAAGTGTACTACTACAGTAGAATTCAGTGATCAAGGCAAATCCTCATTCAGAGCTTATCGCCACTCCTACTTTATATGTGGTCAGACTGCATATATGCGTCTACCTCTAGATTGGGATGGTACCTGCTACATTGCATTCCTTTTGCCACCTGTTTTCCTAGCTCCTCCTGATTATTATAGAAATATTCATTTAGTACACAATAGAGAGCGGAGAGATCTCCCAATTGTCGATTATACTGAGACGGCATGGGACAAGTATGTAGATTTCAATAAAGGCATCTTTCCCTATATAGGTACAGTTACCAATAGTAAGCTGATACGTAGATTAACTAGAACCCTTGAAGCAGTAGTGAATGAAACTATTTCCGCCTTAGGCAATTTAACAGAAGAGCAGTCTGCTATGCGGATTGTTGTGCTTCAAAATCGTCTTGTCCTTGACGTCATCTTGGCTGATAGAGGCGGAGCTTGTAGGGTCATCGGATCCAGCTGCTGCGTATTCATACCAGAAAATTCGCCATCAGTATATAAAGCCATAACTCGCCTTCATAAGATTGTAAGCCAGATACACCAGAACCCAGGCACTTGGACTTGGTCCAGTTGGTTTTGGAGTGTGATATCAGCCTGGGGATGGAGAGTTCTATCCTTCCTAGGTATTGGCCTTCTCATACTATTCAGTTGCTGTATATGTCTACAATGTGGACCAGCGATTTGTGGTCTGTGTGCCACATCGTGTATTCCACCACCAAGATTTCATTCAAGATCCCGGAAGAAGAAAGAAGAACAAATGATGCTATATGAACAGATCAATGGATTAATGAAGATTGATATCTCTTAACGGGCAAGTAGGGGACAAGGAGGGAATGTGGAAATATGGATTTTTCTGGTCAGTTATGTCCCCTATCTTGGACCCCAACGGTTCTATGTGCATGTCACAAGTACATGTATGTTCCCTCCAGTTCCAGTTATAAAGACGCAAACACATGTGCGTCCACCGTCAACATGTCCTCTGTCAGATCCGCCATGAATAGGCCGGATATTCCATTCCTAAGTACAAAAGGCCACCGGCTTTATATGGTTCACTTATGCCATTTTACAGTCCAGGCAAGTAGGCCCTGATTCTGTCATCAAACTCTTCTTGCCTTCTGCCTCTGAAAACTCCAGTCTGAGCCTGCATCTGTGACCATGAACTTTGTCTCATTCTCTGCGCGGCTCACAGCCTGACATCAGCCTATTCTCTGCCAAGAACTGTATTTCACCTTCGAGTTATCTGCTTCCCCCTCAGCCGATGCATTCCTGCCTAGTAGTTTAAGTAAACATTCTTCCAGTTACCAAGCAAAGGGCCCGGCTTCTCTGCCCTCATGCAAGTAATTCATAGTCCTGTTACTATGGAAGATTCCTGCCTTCGCATTTAGGGTAGACACCTAGACGCTTGTACACGCACGCACAGTCAGTATAGAATAGATTCTGTCCGAGAGTCCTTCTTTATGGATAACATAGTTCTTTAAACATAGGATGTTAGATATGATTTGGGATTAGGTTGACTTGACCCCTCAGACTTCTTGTCTCCACATGTAGAGCTAAATGTCAAGTCCCCTTCACCCCCTAGTTACACGTCATGCTGCTGCGCGCGCATCTATGCCAAGTATTATCTTATAGATCCACCTATAGGTGACATCATAACCAATTATGTTCCGTTTTACCCCTTGTTCCACCCATTTTTTGTTACGCAGACAACTCGTCATTTTCCTTATCAATTGTTACGCCTATTGCATTCACTTCATAGTAATATATGTACTATAAAAGTCATTTCATGTCAATAATGTATGTACTTCACTTCCTGAACCTCCGGGGTGATGGAACTTGAAGCATCCGATTATAATCGATTATTGGAATAAAGCCCATTCCGAACCTCTAATACCACGGATTCTGCCTCTCATTTTATTGAGCTATTTTATTATGTTTCTGTATCAAATTCAGTCCCGGTAAAGGAAAATTATTTACCACAACACAGAGAACTACAAGTCCTAAAGTTAAAAGAAACAAGCAAAGGGGTTGGGGGTGGCGACGGCGGCAAGGACGCGAGTGGTGCGCGTGCGTGCACGCCGAAAGTTAAAAAAACAACAGCTACAACACAGGCGCGGCCCCGCGGCCGCAAAAGTTAACTGTTAACTGAAAGGGGGAGCAGGAGGTGAGCCTGAGAGTGGTGCGCGCGGCAAAAGTGAAACTGATCGCGAGCGATGTGCGCGCACCATGACGAGAGAGGAAAGTCAGATGGCAGCTCTGCTCGTCATTGTGCGCATAACTGCACCCTCTATGCCTCCCCAAAAGCTGTGGTCGGACTTTTGAAAGCCCACTCACTAAATGTCTCACCAGAGCAACGCATGCGCTGGCTCAGGCGAGACCTAAAAAAATCTGAGGGATACCGATCCATAGGGAAGGACACAAGGCTCCTGACCCAGTAACCTGAATTCTAAGAGAGGGAAGGAACGGATGATATAACAAATTGTTAAGGAAAAACGAACTTGCACATCTCAATTGTACATCACGATGTATAGCGATGAAGGGTATCACTGTCTAAAATAAAACACTTTAATATTTTAAAACATCATAGAGGGGATGACTTGTCCCTCAGAATACTCCCCCACTCACTGTATTACACCTAGAACAATAGCATTTTGGACTAATGCTGCAAAAGAAATCCACTCACACTTTGGTGTTGTGTTTCACTGCACAATCTTACGATGCATATGCATAGCACACTTTAGTCCCTGTAATACATGTCATGAAATCACAATGCCCATAATCTGGCAGCTCAGTCTTAACATCAGGGACTATTTCTTAATTACTTTATCCCATAGCCCCGCTTGTAATGTATAATTCATGTAAATAACTCTCGTCTCATTGGCACAGCTAATAGCCACTGTGGTAATGCATTGAATTAATCAAAAGGTGAATAAACTCAATATGTGGAGATAATCAAAGCTGGTCTTAATTGCGCCTTGTTATGACCAACAATAATTGCAGTGCTTTTCGGGCCGAGAAATACACTGTTGCGAATCACCGAGAGACCCTTCATGATTTATTAGTTTCTGGGCTCTAGAAACCTGGCCCTGGATTAGGAGCCTTGGGCCCTTATATGGTTGAACTAACTGTGGATTCCTTATCCAGTGCTGTTTATGCACCGCTTAAGGTTGCCCATTCCCTTTTCTTGTGTCCAGATGAAGACCCTCATGCAAGGTTAAATTAACTTCATGCAGCAGTTGGGTCGAAACGTCGACATATGTTTCCAAAGCTGGATTGAATGTTCAGATCCTTATGGAAGGCGTGCTTTGATTCACCAGCCACCTATTGCTAGCTATGGATATATCTTGAGTGATACAAGGTGTTCTCAAACAGGATTATCACAGTGGCTGATCTGAGCTGCTGTAGCTATTGTTCTATTATATTTTTGATATTCATTACTCCCTTCTCTTTTATGTCACTTTACACATGAGCACTTCTAGGAGCACTTACTCATGCACTCTATGGAGCGAGCAACCGTGATAATATTGACTAAATGGATGCACTATCAAATTACTAAAATATAAATTGGATTTATTTTGCAAATTTCTATGTGTGGTTGTTTTGTTTTTTCCCCTCTTTCGCCAGGATCAATTTGTGTTGATCATATAACGTAAATAAATATTGTATATTCTCTTTCAACTTCTGCCAGTAGGACTAAATTGTTGTATAAACTGAACTATACCCAGGTCCTTTGGCCTTTTGGGTTACCCCATTAGTTTGTAATGACTTATATACAACAGCAGCCAAAAATAGTTATATAAACAGAAAAAAAACATAGAGATGTATGCACAAAAAAACAAATCCCAGAGATCCAACTTAACAAAATATGCCATAAAGAATGTCCAACATCCAATCAGCAATCCCATCAATGTATAACCAGAGCAGCATCCGTAAATCTGACTGTTTGCTGCTCAGCAACCATGCTAAGTATGCCCTTATTCTACCAAATATTGTATTATTGCTAACTACTTGTTGAATATTGTTTTTGTTTTTCCTAGCTTACATTGGTATTGTTAGGGTTGTTTGTTTTTACCCATTCATACCATCCGCACGGCCTGCTTGCCGGCGGCTGACTTGCTTAACTTTGTCCTCTGCTGGGGGCCACCATACCGCCCGCCGCCATTTTATGATTCTTACTCAGGTGGCAGACACAGGCGGTAGTATGGGTGATCTCTCCTCTCACCGCGATCCTCCTGACACTGGTGTGGTCTCTCACCTGTTGGCCACACTCTTGCTTCTCTTTGCCCATGGTGGATTCTCTCTGCCGGCTCCTCCTACTTCTCATGACAGGAGCCCCATTGAGCGCAGTTTTCAATGTGACCTATGGATCACAGCCACGCCTTCCAGACCTCCCTGTAGGCCGTTCTTTTGGTGGAGGCGGCTGTTTGTTTCAGGTGATGAGACGCCCTCCACTGGCACAGTGAAAATATTAACCCTTTGTGCCTTCAAGGGCTGCAATAATCATTGAATACCGACTATAGCTTGTGGATGATACCTTTATTCCCCTTGTCCCTTCTTTCCTTATTCTTGGTGCTCCAACCAGCCCTCTTGTTCTATTAGTTAACACATAAATAGACATATATATGCTTGTGCACCTATTTATTTGTCTGTAGTTTGGGGTATTTTTAGACCGAAGATATATTTGTTATCTTGCCAGGGTTCACCCCCCCCCCCTCTCATCACAAGGCTTGCCTTGAACAGTAGCAAGGTGCTCTCCATATCTACAGGGCATTTGACATTGGGGACTTAAATTGTGACTGCTAATTGTTTTCAGTCAACAATGTCACAGCCCAATCCTACTGAGCTACCTGTTGATATAACAGAAGAGAATGTTGCCGATTTCATTTTGGTTCCTGACAAAGAGGCTGTATCCCAATGCACAATTATGTCCAGAGGACCATAACAAAGTCTTTAGGACCTTTGGCAGAAAAGCTTCAAACTTTCTTTGAATGTATCCCTCGGTTGATGCCTCAAAGTGCCTCAGTGCTTTCAGAGCAGAGACCTGCTCCGCTGAAAATGTTGCCAAAGGCAGATGCCCTTGCACAACTTAAATCAGCCTACTTGATCTCTATGACCTCCTTTCCATAGGGAGATTTTGAGGAAGATGCTGCAGACAATATTGCGTCTTTACAGGATTTAGAACATCCAGTGAATGATTCTGATGTTTCTGATAAAGAAGGCTCTAAGTCCTGGTTACCTGCTCCCAAGAAGAGAAGTTTGGATTCTTCCGCCGACGAAGGTCCTTCTAACTCCTCTCTATCCCACTTGTTATTGGATACCTTTGATCCTGACTTTATTGTGAATCCATGCTCCACAGAGCATGCAAGACTGCTGCCTACTTCCAGAGCAGACTTAGCAAGTCTTTTCCTAAGGTAGTTCAAAACCACCTTTGCTCCAGGTTTCCCCAACCTTTATTAGCAGGCAAGGTGGCTTTGACTCCTGCCAATGACCCTAAACTGTCCACCTTTCTAGGTTAATTTATAAAAGACCCCAAGAAAAGGATTGATTATTCATTTAAAGCTTGCCAGGACAAGCTCTTGGATATTTCTTGTCCTTCGGAAAAAATCTTAGACATGGCTTTCCTGGCAAAAGACCAAGGTACTCCTATCAATCCTGACATGCTAGCTGGTTGGGCCCAACAAGCAGTTTGTTTTTTAGGCAACATTAATTGCACTTTGTTCTCTAAATGCTGTCGATCTATCCTCCTTCATATCGACCCTAAACTCTGTGATTTGGCTACAAGTTAGGCCGGTCCCTTGGCCATAGGGTCTCCTTTTTTGTTACCTTTTTGTGAATTAGGTGGCAAAATTTGTGAATATGTTCACTTCTCTGGATAAAGCGCAAGCAGCATTAAAAAAAGGTATTCTAATTCCACCTTTTTACCCGGGTTGGTCGAGGCGGCTCCACCAGCCGCTTTCAATATCCAGACTACTCATTTCGAGGGAAGCACAAACAACGCTTTCTTGGATGGAATGATGTGCAGAGGGGAGCCCACATCTACCCTACCCGAGCAGGGGTTTATGGAACCAGATATCACTGTGGGAACATCCGTGGAGCCCTGTCTGGTACCTCTTTCGAAGGAGAATCTTCCCCTTTCTTCCCAAGTACAGTTAGGGGTCAGGATTCGCTATTTTCTTCACAGCTGGGCATCCATTACCCACGATGCGTGGGTTCTCCAGACTATTCAGGGTTTTCACCTGGAGTTTTACCAGACCCCAGTACAACAGGTAATTTCTTATCAACTCCATTTTCAATTTCATAAGAGTAAGCTCATAGGCCAGGAATTGTCTTCCTTTTTGCTGAAACGAGTCATAGCAGTAAGAAATCTTCATCCCTAGGGGTTTCTCAGCAACATCTTCCTCGTAGGCATAAAGACGGAGGTTTTGTTCTTGTTATCAACGTCAAGGAGTTCAACTCATGGATCCTTTACAGACATTTCATAATTAAAGGGATTCATTTGTTAAGATATTTGCTGAGACAAGGTGACTACATGATCCGTTTGGACCTGAAGGATCCCTATATAACAGTTCTCATCTTTCCACAACATTTTTGTTTCTTCCAGTTTGAATGGCGAAATCTTACATACAAATTCTTAGCAACACCATTTGGACACTCGTCAGCACCTTGGTGCTTCACCAAGCTCCTCAAACCAGTGGTGGAGTACTTGACAGCGAGAGTGGGATCCAGTTGATTGTGTACCTAGATGACTTCCTCTTAATGTCTCAAGATCTTGATTTGCTCAAGCAGCAGTTGAGTCTCACCATTGATCTCTTACAATCTCTGGAATTTGGCATCAACTACGAGAAGTCTGATCTTCTCCCAGCTCAACAAATTACCTTCGTGGAATTTGCCATGAATTCTGTGTCAGCCACCCTGGCCCTTCCTTCCCAAAAAAATATGAACAATCAAAAAGGAAATTCCCAAATCTCTGTCACAATCCACAAACACATTTTGTTGGTTAGCACGTCTGCTGGGCCTTCTGGCATTGTCCATCCAAGCCAATTTCCTGGGCACACTTCATTACCAGGCTGTGAAGCATCTGAAGATTTCTCATTTACACAACTACATGTCTTATGCAGATCAGGTGGCTCTCACTCCAGAAGTGCGGCACAAGCTACTGTGGTGGGTAGACCACGTTGTACGCTTGGATTGGGAAGGCCATTTTTGGTCTCGTTACAGATATGGTGGTGGAATCCATTACGAGACGTTGGGGTTGGGGCGCTCTCTCCGCGGACATTCCAACAGGGGATGCTCATCTAAAGAAAAACTCTCTTTACACATCAACTGTCTAGAGCTTCTAGCGAGTTCCTGTACGATTCGTTCTTTTTTGCCCCAACATATCTATTGCTGTGTTCTGTTAACAATGGACAATGTGTCTGAAGTCCAGGCTCCTTGCAGAAATAGGTAGACTTTTGCCATTATTGCCTGCACAATCAGATTTCAGTCACAGTGGGTACTCAGAATCTGGTAGCCAACTGGAAATCGTGGCTCCTCATAGATGCCAGCGAATGAAAGTTGGATTAGGACTTGTTTTATAAACTGTTGCAGAGATGGGGTAAATGCCAGATGGACCTGTTTGCATCCCCCCTAGCATTCCAGTTACCATCCTTCTTCAGTTGAAGACCGGAATCATTGGCTCTGGGACGGATGCATTGTTGCGGAATTGGAGTGGACTGAACTTAACTACTATGCCTTTCCCCCCTTCTCCATGTTATTGAGAATGTCCCTTCAGATCAGGCATCAGATTACAGAGGTGATTCTGATTATACCCCTTTGGGAAATCCAGAGTTGGTTTCCGATTCTGTTGGAACTCTCTTGTGAGTGCCCTATCCTACTTCCTTGTTTTTAAACTCTCCTGATGGTCCCTCTCGGGTGCCAACATCCATTAGTCATGACTCAGCAATTGCGACTAGAGGCTTGGAGACTTTCCGGAGATGCAGGAAAATGCCAGGACTTTCAGAACAGGCTCGCAACGTCATTGACAAAGCCTGGTCATATTCCACACATAAACTCTATCAAGCAGAATGAACATGATGATCTGGCTGGTGCGTGGAATGGGGTTCAGATCCCGTTACAGCAGATATGATTCATGTCGCCAAATCTTTTTTTTGGCTTACCTTGCCTCAGACGGCCTTTCTTACTGTACCATTAATACTTACAGATCGGCCATTCCTGCAGGTCACCTTATTGTTGCCAATAAACCAGTGGGGGATAACCAAGTGGTGTCCAAGCTACTCAGAGAAGTACTTTTTTCCGTACCTCCTCTAACCAAAATATTCCTCTCTTTGGGATGTCTCCATCATCCTTCAATTTCTTCAGTCTTGACTGCCAACTGCCTTTTAACCAGGAGACAACTCTCTATGAAATTAACGTTCTTATTGTGTCTTGTCTCTTGCAAACAGTTCTGATGCTTGATCTCGCAAGTAGCTCTTTCATCCCTGGGGGTGTTTCATTGCTGATATTCGAATGCACTAAGTCTGCAATAATAAAAATTGTATTTCCAGCTATTCCAGCAGACAGAAAGCTCCTTTAAAAAACTCCCCTGATGGTGAACTATGAATCTCTTTGTTACAGCCCCATGGTCCGGTGTCTTGCCCTACTTTATCACTCAGGCACTGATTATGACCTAGCAGTCAGAACACCTTGCCGCAGCATTAGTATTTGGGAGAACACCGCCAAGCCGGTGGTATCCTGACCACCATATTATGAATACATCACTGAGCTGGCGGTGTTGTGTCGGCGGTGTCATGGCAGCATGCTTTGGCTCTTTGAAAGACCTAAAGTATATACTGCCGCCATGGCAGCACCACTTGAACGTCAGTGCACTGTGTACCATGCATCATGTAGTGCATGGCACACAGTCTATGCACGACAGTGCAAGCGGAGGGGGGGCACAACATGTGCCCCCGTGCACAACCCCCATGGGCAAATACACCCTTGGGACCTGTTTGGGTCCCCTTTCCTGCCGTTCCACCAACCTTTCATGGTGGGGTAACCCCCCATGAAAAGGTCAGTGGAAAGGCAGGTTGTGATCAGCACGGCGGTGGTGGAATCAGCATGGCGGTGCTGGCATCAGCACTGCCGCCATTGATCACCGCTTTCCCGACCGCCATTCTGTCGGGATCCAGGATCCTGGCGGTGGCAGTGGTCTTGCATCAGGCTTGTGGTTGTCCGACCGCCATCCTCATAATCATGCGTTTGGACCACCCAGGAGGCAACAGTCAGACCGCCACCATGGGTACGGCTGTCTTGGGACTGCCGTACTTGTAATCAGGCTCTATGTGAACATGGCTTCTTTCCAAAGTGGGAATTGATACTTCGATTTTTGGTGCTCCCTCTCTCTGGGGAGCCATGACATTCAAGTCTTTTGCAGTGGGGGATCAGTAGGGAGAGATTATCTGCATGGCGCATTGGACGTCGGATTCCATGCTCAAAGAATGTTTATCATAAGCAAGTAAGTAATCCTTTTTCTATGATGGTTGATAAGCTTTAAACTTGTATATTCTGAAGCCTCCAGTCCTGACATAGAATTGAAATTTTATAAGATTTGTGAACAGGAATGTTTAATTCTATTAAGGACACACTGTTTTATGGATTTCTTCTGAATTGTTATTAATACTGATATCGCTGCTCTTGTTATTCTGAAAAGAATGTAACGTTATCCATCCACATGAATAGCAGATAATAAGGTTTGTTGTTTTGAGTTTCAGATCAAAAGCAAGATGGATGTTGAGATTTTTGATTCCCAAGACAAGGCTTCCTCGCAGCAGAAGAGGCAGAGTTAAGGATATTGCTCTATTAACTGTTCAATAAAAATAATTATTATACAGTCACGGAATTGCTGATTGGATGTTGGACAGTCTCTATGGAATGCTTGGTTAATTTGGATCTCTGGGATTTGTCGTTATTTGCATACATCTCTTTTTTTTAATTCTGTTTGCATAACTATTCATGGCTGCTGTTGTAAATAAAGCAAAGAAGACAATGCATAACCTTCGCCTTTATGTCCTTAGTAGAATTGCAAAGTCATATTCACAAATGCTATGAAATTGTTTATAACTGCAAAACAAACCCATTTCTAATAAAATTACCATAACCGCATATGGCAGAGGAAAATACCTTTCATCTGGACAGGTCAAAGTCATCGGTGATGTTGCCTGTTTAGCGTTCAATTGAAGCGCCATCTTGAATTTCCAATGTATACCCTCGTGGATCTAGCCATAAAGCGTTATCGGTATTAAAAAAGAGAGGAAGGACTACATTTGCACATCAACAATCGCAGTCTTAGATGCCATCTTCATATTAAGACCAAAATATGTGAATAGGCGTTCATATTCCTGAGCGTCAACACTTTATGGCAATAACTGAGTGCTTGCTAGTAAATGAATTCTGGTTTACCTCTGATAAGACATGAAACAGCATCAGAAAAATGGACAGCATGCAACCATCAGGAATTAATGACAGGATAGAATTATCCTGTTTTCTTTGACCAGTAAATGAGGAGAGGGATATTGCACTCCTGCATGAACATGACACACTATCATCCCAATTCAAAATGGCTGAACTTGTAATACTACCTTGTAATTATATTCTCGATTGGTTTTCCATGAAAATATTGTTTATATAGGGTTCCAAAATCATTTTATATTACTGTGCTTGATATACGCTAGTTAAAATTTATGTTTTCATTATGAAACGATTTCTGAATATTTGAGTGTTTATAAGGTGTAATGTTACCGTTGACAATCACCGATGCGATTATAAAGTATCTAGGAAGCTTAGCAGTGTCAAACAAATGTTTATTAAATTGTTTATTAAATCGTTTTTGCACTGATCGGGACCAACCACGGTACCGCGATTGGACCAATCAGTTAGCAAATAAATAGTGAGGTTACGCCGAGGTTTACAAACCTGATTTTGATTGGAAGACTGAGACGCGGGAGACTTTTTCACACGGAAGTAAGTGCTCAATGCGGAACACTATCAGAGTACCGCTACGAGATTACTGTTGTAGTAACCTGGGAAGTCTTTTACGATTAAAATAGGCTCACAAGCTGGTTTCATTATGTGCAACTAAACGCTGTCAGAAAAACATTGTAAAACACGAAGGATTTGAGCGCACTGTCTTATAACAAACACTGCATGAGCACCAGATTATCAATAGTGGCTTTATCACCGCCGTAGAAAACATGAGCAACAGCACTTGTTTTTTTCAACTAAAATCGTTATATCGCAGGTGACCTTTACAATTTGATTTTTGTTTGAGAGTGATACCGTTGGAACCAATTTGATCTAGATAGTTTAGTATTACATTATGATGGGAACTGAGGTGAATTAGGAATGCATGATAATTAGACTGTTGTGACACAGTTTACTCAACAGACAGTGATGCAATTACAATAGATGTTAAAAAAAAATTTATTAATTTGTTTTATGTCAAAAAATGGCTGAGTAGCTCAAAATATTTCTTTGTCTTTTCCATTTATAGACCCATGAGGAAGGGTCATTTTTTGACCCGAAATGCTTTGGGTTGTTGTGAAAATGTAATATATTGACGTCTCAGCAAAGAAGGAATTTGTGAAAAACAAAGAACGTCAGTAAGAATGAAATAAAATACAATGGATTTTGAATCAGATTGAAACTTTGTAAGAATCTTAATTGAAAGTATTGAACTGGAAGTAGACCTGATAGGTCTAAGTATATTTGTGCGCGCCTCCAACCTGGAAGTGGAAACCCCATTTTCTCCTAATTTACTTATTCAGAGACAGTGTTTCGAGACAAAACACTGGGAGGAAGCAGAACACAATAATAGTGGACAAAACCAACATAAATATAGTTCACACGAGTGCCAGATGGATTATTAGAAAAAGCATCCAATACCCAGCATGCCCATGAGTAGTTTAGCTTCCAAAGGGTTCAATTCAGGGGAACAGGTGTCGCGTGGAATTTGGGGGTAGAGCGTGTGTCGTATCTAGAGATATTTGTGAAATTGTGAGGAGGTGAGTGCAAAAGTGCCTTGAAAGGAACACATGTGGGCCCCAGACCATATGTAGCCCACTTGCATTATGCCATTGAGGTCCCATTCCTCAAATCCCTGCAATGGTGCCACCTCCCACTTGCCTTTCTACACAAAAAAAATCCTGCCTATAACACAGGCATGGTGCCTGCGTTGGCGCTAGGCTGCCAAAATGGACGCCAGCGCAAGAGGAAATGACAGGAATGCAGCGTATTTGATAAATACGGGGCATTCCTGCCCTTTTCCTGTAATGCAGGGCTGCGCAGCAAGGTGACTTGCTGCACTGCCCTGCGCCACAAATTTTATAAATATTACCCAAAGTGCCTGTGCCTTGCACTTGCCAATGTTTTGTTCCCCAGACTAATTTTAAATCAATTGTGTCCTTCCAATAGTTATAGCCTTTTAGGGCCAGTTGAGAAATAAATGAATCCGAATGAACAAATTTTGTTTGGGTGAGCATATATTTCTTTGCCTGTGTAGGGGTACGTTTAAAATAAAAAGAGACTGTATCTAAAAGATTATGTCCCGAAAAATATCCAAACATGGCTATATATGTTTTGGAGCTACCCACTGGGGGAGTTGGTCAATGTTTTCATTGTGTGTAATTGAAATCTGTGTGTGGAATGCTAGCTCTGTGTAAATAATGATGTGCATAGTGATGGACACAAACATTTCTCCATAATTATTAGGATTACGATACAAATTTTCATTTTCAAAAACAGTATAAAATTCAAGCTCTGAGAGCATTGAGGTAACTATTTTTACTTCCCAGTCATTAGAGACATGTCCAGGGGAAATCACATCACCCATTGTGATCTTAAACACGTAAGGTATCTGCAGTGTCTGTGGAGGAACAAAAATATCATTAGTACCTTATCTCACACAATTCTATCAAGTAATGGGAAAGCAGAAATGTTCACAAGGGACAGTTACCTTCGCACTTTGTATGAAGATGAATGCGGTTTCAGCACCTCAACTATCAGTTCTGCAGTAGAGCGTTCTGGGAGATAATGTCTATTTATTAGGAAGAAGAAAACAGTCAAAAATCCAATCCAAAGAAGCAGAAAAGGTAATGAGATGTGAAGAACTTCAATTTTCGATCACGATCGTATCGACCCGCCATTTTGTGGCCTGCTGCCATTTTGTGTTGCCATCACTCAGGCAGCACGGCGAACAAAGTCTATTCTGCTTTTTCTGTAGCCTGGTGTCGAAATACGCCCTCGGCCTCTATTTGCAAAGCTGGTGTTAGAACTAGCCGAGTACACTAATCTCAGTCTGGCTTTTCTAATCCCTGTCTCAACTATCTGTTGGCTCACACTATTCTTTCCCGACCTTATCTTATCGACTGGCCTTCACTGTCTCCTGCTAGCATTCTCTCGTTTCACGACTGTCCTCCAACACACACAAACGTATCTCGCCACCTGCAAGTTAGTTATGAATCTGTTAATGTACTAGCTTGAGGGTGGGATGACAAACACAGTTGGAGGAGAGGTCTCTTCGAGTTATCTGACACTTCTGTTTTCAAACCTTTCTTATTGGTTCCACCTTGTTTTCCAACTTTCCTTATTGGCTCTTTTTTGTATGCTGTGGGAGGGCATTTTATTAATAATTGTGTCATTGTATGGTATTTAACTTGATGCGCCACAGAGTGAAGTGGCAGTCTCCTGAGAACCTACTTTGTGTACTTCTAGGATAACTGTACTAGCTGCAGCTAAATAAATCTGATCTTCTAACGCCGACAGAGTGTCCCGTGTCTCTGTGTAGTGAAGCAGGAGAACTCCGGAGACTTTGGGCGTACCCTGCGCCGCCAGGCCCAAAAGGTTCTGGTTCTTCAACTGGCGCCCAACGTTGGGCGGCTTCAGTGGTACCGGTTCTGCTCGAAGGTTGTGAGGAACCCTGCAAGAAAATTCCGGAGGGTTCGCGAGCCACACTAAGCGACCCCTGTATGTCGAAAGTGGTCCGAAGGTCTTTTGCAGTGCGGTTACTCCTTCCTGACGGCTACTGACGACCGCTGCCCTGACTGCCACTCTGCTTTGGCCCTTCCTTTGATGATGTATGGTAAGGCGAGATGATAGACGGGCCTCTTTTGGTGGAAGAAGACGTCCTTAGTTAAGTATCTTCGTGGGTCGCGCCCACAAGTTTGTTCTTTGATGTTCTTTGATTAATTTCTTTGGTTTCTTAGATTTATCCTTTGCAAAAGATAAAGCCGAGGGTAAGTGCATTTGTGCTGCGTAAACTGAGTTTTACTCCCTTGAAGTTTGTGAACAGTCCGGAGACATCTCGAGATGCCTGGTCTGACTAAGTTTGGAAGAATTTGTTGTCTTGGTTGTAATAGGGATTCCCGACTTGAGGACTCTTGTCCGATTCCTTCGGTTGGAACGCCCACACATGAGCTCTATTCGAAACATGGTATCGGCCCCATTGCCTTTAACGAGATATGGACCCGATACACGAAGAAAGATGGTGTTCTCAAATGGCCAGAAAATGGTAGTTTTGATCCCGATGTGCTAGATAATTTGGGAGCAGTTTTATTAAAAAAAAAAAAAGCCCGGCCGTCAATGTTTGACTCTTTCCGCCTTTGGCGTAAGGAAGCCAAATGAAAGAAATTAAACAAGCAAAACGAGATAGGAAAGCACAGGGTATGACAATTATGCAGGCTGCCCAACAGTTCAAAGACGATGAAATTGATAATACAACTGAAATTTCAGAAAGACAACATCGTATGGCGATAGATAAATGCTATCCGGTGTTGCCTGTTTCTCCTTCTAATAATAAGAAAGATATAGAAGAAGATCCCCTAATGTCCCACTTATTAAGGTTGCCTCTGCCCTATGCGCAAAGTGCCAATGTACCTCAGCCGTTACAGCCTGTTCAGCCGCCAGTGGTACTTCCGCCTGTTCCAGCTCTTCTGCATTTGCTACCTCCAGTATCACCGCCCTTGCCAGTTTTACCGATAGTCTTAACCTCTTTGCCTTCATCTCCTGATCTTAGCTCGCCTTTGCCTTCTGCTCCTCCTGCAGATATCCATTCTTCTCCTGTCAGTTCTCCTAATACTCTGTCTCCAATTCTTATGTCTAATTCTCCGTCTGTGCGTAAGCGTCTCACAGACTCTGTCACCAGTATTCTATCTCCTTTCTTTGAAGCTTTAAATATGTCTCCGGCTTTTGTTAGAAGACAATCCCGTAGTCAGTTCCCAGATTTTGAGGAACGAGAGAAGTTAGACTCTCTAGCACGAAAATGGATCAAGAAGGGTCCACAATACAGTGTGCTTGATATTATGCCTACCTTTTTGCAATGGAATGCGCCTACGCAAAGATATGTTTTCAATGTAATGTGCGACATTCTCATTAAAGAAAGGTAAGATGTGAGTTCGAGTCCGATCTCACAAGATCTGTTAAATGTTCAGACTGATTTTGAAAAAGGACTTATTGTGGGTTCTAAGGTTGAGGAAGCTGTAAGGACGCTTATCTCTTATAGATCCTGTTGGAAGGCGAACCCCGAGAAGTCGGCGAGACCACTCAGGGGGGGGCCCCCACGCTGTACGAAGTAGCCGAGCGCTGCAGAGAAGCCTCCTGGGAGATCCTTCTCCTATTATGTACTAGCACAGTAACACCACCACACAGGACTCAAGGAGGTTGTCTCAAGACGAGCAATTCTTTATCAGCACTTAACGGTTACGGGATCAATATTTACATGAAAAGGGATTCAGGGATCCACAAAAGTCTCAGTGTCTCTTTAGAAGGGAAGGGGTAGCGGGACAGTCTTTGGCAGGAGCTTGGTACGAGGGTACCTGGGGCCCAGTTCTTATCCTCAAGCTGGAGGGCCTCCGTAACTCGGAGGGGTCGAGCCGCGACGGCGTCAGCAGGGCTCTGGCGTTCAGTTCGTGGAGAGCCGCGACCAGGTCAGCGGGGCTCTCAAGATGGTTTCTGCTCAGCTCGAGCCGCGACGTCGTCAGCAGGGCTCCGAGGGAGGTTTCAGCGAGGTTGGGCCGCGACAGCGTCAGCAGGGCCCCGATGTTCCGGGGGGCTTCAAGGTTTCAGCAAGAAGGAGCCGCGACGCAGTCTGCAGGGCTCGTGGTGGTTTCAAGCAAGAGTTCTTCTCCGTAAGGTCGGCCGCGATTCAATCAGCAGGGCTCTCGACTCCGGGATACAACTGCCGGTCTGTTGCGGGCTCGCCCCAGATATAGGCCTGGAGCCCTTTGAAGTCCAGACCCTTGCGCCCGGAGGGGCGGAGAGGCCGGGTTGGGAGCGGCCAGACGCCCAGCAGGAGAGGCGCCGGGCCCAGGAGAGATGGAGGCCGATCGCACCTCGGTGTGTGGGGACGGTTGGAGGTCCCATCGATACCGCCCTCCGCCAGGGCGATGAGGTGTTCACGTGATACCCCCTGGCCAGCTCTTGGTGCCTCAATGTCTGGGCCTCGCTGGGGCCGAGTCCGGGTTGAGCGGAGTCAGGTGGACTGGTGTGCAGGGTCACGTGGCAGGCAACAAAATGGTGGAGCCCCGAGGTGTATGCGACCTCGTGCGGCTCGAACGGGTGGCCCGTGGAGGCCAGGGCGGGGAACGGGCCCAACCCCAGGGAAGTCAGGACCACGCCACGAGGCCGGGTCCAACAGATCCTTATTGTTTTCTCAGATTTTCCTTGATTCCGATCCGTCGGTTAAACTGACGTCGAAAAACTATCCTATGAGAGAGGTTCCTCCAGTATGGAAAGAAGAGGTTGCGGGAGTAGGTGGTAATGCACCTATCCCTGCTCATATCCAACGTATATGGGTACATGTCCCTTGGAAGAGTTCTGAAGTTTTGGCCCTTAAGCAGACTCTACCAGATCCTCGTAAAAACCCTGCAGGTTACTATAAAGAATTATCGCAGACAGTTGACGCTTGTATTATGAACCTAGCAGATATTGACATGCTAATGGGAAATGTAGTCCCACAGACAATATGGGCTAAAATTCGTAGAGAGGATCACGCGCAGGAACTAGGTGCTACTTGGAATGTTATAACTGATACAGATAGAGACCAAGTGGGTGGCGCAAAGCCTGACGCTCTGATCTCGGAACTCCCTGGTAGGATCATTACGTTAATGAAAACTATGATGCCTGCATTGAGAGTTAACTGGGATAAACTAGCAGCATGTAAACAAAAGAAAGATGAAAGTGTCTCTGACTTCTTTACTCGTTTCGAGGAGACATTTATCGATCAAAGTGGTCAAGACATGGCTACGGAGGGTGGACAGCGATTATTCGTGGACACATTTGTATTCAATTTGCTTCCCGAGCTGTCACACAAATTAAAAGATTCAGAAAGTTCATGGGCTGTTTCTTCTTCTGCTCAGATATTGGCTACTGCGCAATATTATGAGAATAGAGATAAGGAAGAAAAAGAAAAGCAAGAGAAAAAGACGAAAGATTTAAAGACGAAGGTTCTCTTGCAACAAGCCTATCCACCACGTTATGCTCAGCCTCAAATTCAGCAGCCCCCGCAGTTTCAGAGGTTGTATCAAAAACCTGAGCCATACAATCCGCGACCTTTGTTAGGTCCCAATCAATGTGCCTATTGTAGAGAGGAAGGTCATTTTAAGAATAGTTGTCCGGTTTTATTGCAGCGCAATGGAGCGTTATCTGCTCCACGAGGTCGTGCTGGCCTCCAGTCAGCAAACAGAGGTAGAGGTCGGGGTATGTTGACTCAAGAACAGTGTGCCCTTCCTTCTCCCAATTCCACGAACTACTTTGATCAGCAAACTGTGAGATCTACTCAGTATTACAATGAAGACCATTATGTCGAAGGCGAGAATGAGAGTCTTCATGCCAACTAGGACAGCCATGGACAAAGTAAGGGAGTTGTGCCAATCCCAGTAGATTAAAATGGACCTTATGTTAACGTCACTAACAATGGGTGTTTCAGAGCCATTTCTTCTGGATACTGGAGCAATGAGAAGTTCTATCATTCATTCTAAACTCCCTGGGGCACCTTTGTCTGGCTTAACGAATGTCTCCGTAGGATTTTCTGGCGCCCCTGTTCGCAATCCAGTTTCTTGCCCTTTGCCTATTTCAGTTAGTCCTTATGATTTGGAAGCTCCACTTCTGTTAACGAATGCTTGCGGTGAAAATCTGTTGGGTCTAGACCTATTGAAAAGAATGCATGCTACAATATATTGTTCTCCTTCTGGTGTACATCTTACTTTAGGACAGAAATTGGTCTCCCCAATGTATTTGTCCAAAGATCAGTTTCCACCTGAATTACTTTCTCTTCCAACAGCACTTTGGGTCACGGGTCCGAACGATGTGGGTTGTCTTGAGATTCCGCCTTATGTTGTCACTCTCAAGCCCAATGTTGAATTACCACGTATCCCACAGTATAGAATTTCTGCTGAAGGTGAGAAAGCGCTTTTGCGAATCATTCATGACTTGATTCAGAAGGGTGTAGTTGAAGAAACAAGAGGTAACACATGCAATAGTCCTATTCTTCCTGTTCTTAAACGCACTGATCCTTCTCAGCCTCCTGTGTACCGTTTCGTAATTGATCTACGAGAAGTAAACAAAATTGTGATCCCACAATATCCTGTTGTTCCAGATATCACTGCTTTGTTGACAATGATACCTTCCACAGCGACTTGGTTTTCCGTTATCGATCTAAAGAATGCCTTCTTCAGTATTCCCATTGCAGAAGAGAGTAGGGACATTTTTGGCTTCTCTCTTGGAGGCCGAAGCTTCCGGTTTAAGTGTGCACCCCAAGGCTATTGTGAGAGTCCCTCCATTTACAGCCAAGCTTTAAAATGTCATCTTGATACTTTTCATTTGCCGTCTGGTGCTGCTCTTATTCAATATATGGACGACTTGTTAGTCGCCGCTAATTCAGAAGATATCTGCAAAGATGTCACTGTTGCATTGTTACGCCACTTGTTTAAACTGAATCACAAGGTTTCACCTTCTAAACTACAATATGTTTGTCGAGAGGTTACCTACTTGGGTCATCTCCTATCAAAGGAGGGACGACGATTGACACCAGAACGAATTCAGGCGATTGCGCGAATGTCTGTACCATCCACACAAAGGGAAGTACGTGCCTTTCTGGGTATTACTTCCTATTGCAGACAGTGGATCCCTAACTTCTCTCTAATAGCCAAACCTTTGTTGGCACTCACTTTAAAAGATACGCCTCAGCCCCTTCCATGGACTGATGAGTGCCAAAAGAGTTTCACTGACTTACGTACTGCTCTGTGTTCTGCTCCTGTACTAGGCACCCCAGATTACACTAAGCCTTTTACGCTCTATGTTCACGAGAGAGAAGGTTGTGCATTGTCAGTTTTAGCGCAACAATTTGGAGACAAACAGCGACCATGTGCCTATTTTTCAGCTACGTTAGATACCGTAGCTAAAGCACTGCCCAGTTGTCTCAAAGCGACAGCAGCAGCAGCAATTTCTATTCGGTAGTCTGCTGGAGTGGTGTTGGATAACACTCTCATTGTCATGGTGCCACATGCAGTGGATACTTTACTAAACAGAACGAAAACACAGCATCTTCCGAGTGCTCGTTTAACTGGTTACGAGCTGACGCTATTGGCTAGTCACATACACATCAAACGATGTAATACCCTAAATCCAGCTACCTTGTTGCCCCTTCCAAATGAAGAAAGTGTTGAGGATCAGCATGATTGTTTCTTCCGTACTGAGGAAGAGACAAAAGGAAGAATTGACCTGAGAGACACACCGCTAGAGAATCCGGATGGAACTCTATGGGTAGATGGTTCTTGTTTTAAAATGCTTAATGGAGATACAGTTTCAGCCTATGCTGTAACTACCTTACATACGATTGTGAAAACTGCACGCATTAGACATAATTCAGCGCAAGCAGCAGAATTGATAGCATTGACAAGAGCTTGTGTATTATCGAAAGGGAAAAGAGTGAACGTATACACTGACAGCCAATACGCTTTTGGTGTAGCGTTCAATTTCGGGCTTCTCTGGAGGGAAAGGGGTTTTCTCACTTCACATGGCACCAAAATACAACATAGTCAGTTAGTGACTGATCTCCTCGAATCACTTGCCTTACCCACCCAAATAGCGATAGTGAAATGTAGCGCACACAAAAAGATTACGGATGATGTTGGTCGAGGAAATGCGTTTGCAGACGAAATAGCAAAGAAGACAGCGAGAGATTCAACGAGTCGAATGTATGTGGCAGGTCCTGCGAATTGGGTCAGAGAGAGAGGAATGTATGAGAATACAGTGGAAAGTGTAAAAGCGATTCAGAAAGAGGCTTCAGAGAGGGAGATGAGCAAGTGGAAAGAAAGTACGGGAATGTTAGATGAGATGGGTTGTTGGGTGGAATTATCTGAACATCAACGTTGGCTGTTACCAGATGCCTATGTTCTCCCAGTGGTTACTATGGCACATGGTCCAGCCCACTTAAGTGCAAAAGGCATTTGTAAACTTCTGGCTCCAGTGTGGCAGAATGAGAATATCCCAAAATGTGCAGACAATGTAGTAAAGCACTGTATTGTTTGTTTAATGTACAATCCGGGAAAGGGAACCCCAACTCCAGCAGGTCACTTTGCTCCTCCGACATATCCATTTGAGGTGTTGCAAATCGATTACATTCATATGGAGCGATGCAACAACCTCAAATATGTTCTGGTGGTAGTATGCGCCTTTTCAAGGTGGATAGAAGCATATCCTCTAAAAGATAACACAGCCTTATCCACAGCTAAAATTCTACTGAAAGAATTCTTCCCCAGATTTGGTTTGCCGCGCATTGTCTGGAGTGACAATGGGAGCGAATTTGTTGGCCAAGTCATGCAGAAAGTTTGTGCAGGTCTTGGTATCAAGCAAAAGTTCCACACGGCAAATTACCAACAGTCAGAGGGATTAGTAGAATGTTACAACGGAACCTTGAAGTTAAAGTTAGCAAAGGTTCAAGCAAGTACAGGACTCAATTGACCCGATGCTTTGCCGTACACTCTCGTTTGGGACTTAGCCCATACGAAGTGGTGTTTGGCCGTCCGGCTAACGTATGGGGAATCCCTCGCCCTAAGAAATACTCAGACTTGCCATATCCAATGTTGATTGACTATCTGCATGACCTTACGACTAAATTGCGTGTTCTTCATCAACAGGTTCAGAGTGCTCTGCCGGAGGCTTCCACAGACCCAGGTCACTCCATCCGACCAGGTGACTGGGTATGTGTGAAGAATTTCCAGAGGTCCAGCAATTTGGAGCCCAGATGGCGGGAGCCCCGAATGGTCTTGCTGACCACGAGAACAGCAGTTAAAGTCGAAGGAAAGAAAAATTGGATTCACGGTGTGCATTGCAAGAAAGTGCCTTTGCCTTTGCCTTTTGATCAGTGGGTTCGCAGTGGTATCGGTGACTGTGAAAGTGAAAGAACTCCACGATTCGTGCCTTTTAGTGATGCACACCTGAATGGGACACTGTCTGAGAAAGAGGACGACGACATTTTACAGGAAGCAATTCCTTCACATCGTCGCTTGGATACGACTGAACCACGAACATTGTTTCAAGATCAGAATTATCCGGGGAAAGAACGATATAGTTTAAGGCCCAGACCAAAGAACATTTAAGACTCTTCTCCCTTGTGTGGTATTCTGTCCCGGTTGCAGGGTCATGGTAGGAGTCTAAGTCACGACCTGAGTAGTGACAATAGGTCTGCAGGATCTTCAGTGTCATAGGACGGTAGAGCATCGTGACTTCAGTGATTGAGGAAGATTGCCGTGAGCATCCATTAGTAAGATGGAAACTACACTAGGTAATAAAGAAAGAAAAGATGAAATGAAGAAAGCATCCTGTAAAATAATGTACAGTCGTTTCAGCATAACTTTATGTGTTATTATATCATTGTGTATTGTTTTGGCGTTTATTAGTTGGATAATTTATGCTTTGCAGCCAAAAGATGCCTCCCCTTCTTCTTCTTCTTTGTCTTCTTCTACTGTCTCTCCACACCTCTTTCATACTCTTCCTTCACATGAACTCGTCAGAAGAACCGAATACTATAACAATTCCTTTATCCAACTATTACATCAGCACCAATTAGTGGTTAATACAACTGATTGTTGGGTGTGTGGTCTTATGCCACATACCACAGAGAAAGGAATGCCATATCTAGTTCTTCCTTTTTCTTATGAGGGTTCTGCTTGGGCTTACTTCGTCATTTTCTCCAATGCTTATCAAAGCAAATTCAGACGATCTGTTAGTTCACAAATTAATTATCCGGATTTTAGTCATAGTTCTTTGATTAAGGGTATGGTAGTTATGGCTAAAATCATGGAAAACAGTAAAATCTCCATTGACGAAAGAAAAGCATACACTAATTGGAACGTCACCCAATATATGTCTAGTCTTAATAGTAAAGTTGGAAAAGGAAAGTCCTCGCCGATTTGAACTATACCACATCAGGGCAACCTCTGCTTACAGATAAATGATCGCTCACAAAGGAATAACTGCTCCTATACGTACGTTTATTCCTCTCAGAACTCGCCTCCTCTAGTGCCGTCTCAAGGCACCTATTTCATCTGCTATAATAGAGCTTATACTTGGTTACCAACGGGTTTCTCTGGTACTTGTTATATAGCCTTTCTACTTCCCCCTACTTACACTGCTTCCGCAAATCATCACCGAACCCGATACGGCAGAGGGATTATTGATTCAAAGGACACCGCAGGACAAGAGGGAGGAGATTTCCTTAAAGGATTTCTTCCCTTCTGGGGTCCAATGGCTAACAGCAGAAATATAAGGCAATTGGTCCGTGTCGTAGAGACTACAATAGACATCACTGTAGGAGCCTTAAGTAACATCACGGCAGAACTACAGGCGGATCGTCTTATGACCTTACAAAATCGAGTTGCCTTAGACTTTGTTCTTGCCGATCGTGGTGGAGTATGCAAATTGATCGGGTCAAGTTGCTGTATTTTCATACCTAATGACGCTCCGACAGTATACCAAGCTATCTCCAAGCTGCACATAATCTCCGAGTCTATTCATCAGGACGAAGGAGATTGGTCTTTAACGGAATGGTTTTGGGGACTACTGTCTAAATGGGGTTGGAAAGCATTGACGTTTCTTGGTATAATCTTGACCATTATTTTCTCCTGTTGCCTTTGTATGCACTGTGGTCCCGCTATCTGTGATCTCTGTGCTACTGTGTGCATCCCGAAACCCAAACCACAAGTAACAGAAAACATAAGAATGATGTTACAGCAACAGCTCGATGACCTCATGGCTATTGACGTGGACTCAGATTAACATGAGTCTATCTTGCCTGAGTACTGGCAAAAGGAGGGTCTGAGGAACTTCGATTTTCGATCACGATCGTATCGACCCGCCATTTTGTGGCCCGCCGCCATTTTTTGTTGCCATCACTCAGGCAGCACGGCAAACAAAGTCTATTCTGCTTTTTCTGTAGCCTGGTGTCGAAATACGCCCTTGGCCTCTATTTGCAAAGCTGGTGTTAGAACTAGCCGAGTACACTAATCCCTGTCTGGCTTTTCTAATCCCTGTCTCAACTATCTGTTGGCTCACACTATTCTTTCCTGACCTTATTTTATCGACTGGCCTTCACTGTCTCCTGCTAGCATTCTCTCGTTTCACGACTGTCCTCCAACACACACAAACGTATCTCGCCACCTGCAAGTTAGTTATGAATCTGTTAATGTATTAGCTTGAGGGTGGGATCACAAACACAGTTGGAGGAGAGGTCTCTTCGAGTTATCTGACACTTCTGTTTTCAAACCTTTCTTATTGGTTCCACCTTGTTTTCCAACTTTCCTTATTGGCTCTTTTTTGTATGCTGTGGGAGGGCATTTTATTAATAATTGTGTCATTGTATGGTATTTAACTTGATGCGCCACAGAGTGAAGTGGCAGTCTCCTGAGAACCTACTTTGTGTACTTCTAGGATAACTGTACTAGCTGCAGCTAAATAAATCTGATCTTCTAACGCCGACAGAGTGTCCCGTGTCTCTGTGTAGCGAAGCAGGAGACTTTGGGCGTACCCTGTGCCGCCAGGCCCAAAAGGTTCTGGTTCTTCAGATGGCAACCCAAATTGAAAGCCAATGAGGGATCAGATAAGTGTGTTTCAGCCAAAAAAGAAAATCAAGTACGCCATGTAGTGTAGTGTTATAAGAATCAGAAGAAAAGTAACAAACATCGACAAAGTAACCAGAAGCAGTTTGTTGGAAAACAGGGGCTGTAGTTGGCTGCAGAGAACTCCAAAGTTGGTTCATCATAAACAATTCTGTTGTTAGAAGTCACAGAAGCAAGCTGTATACTCACTTCCGATGTATGGCTTGTATTAGCAGTAACTGGAATCAACAATAGTTCATTCTCTGCCCTCCCCAGCAGGAGAGAAACAACATTGATGTTGCTTAAAACTTGTAGAGGAAGTTCCTATAGGATAGTGAGAGCGGTCAAGAAACTACCATGGAGTCCTCGTGGCTTACAGTGTAGGACTGGCCACATGATGAAAATTTACTTGCCCAATGGAGACAAGTAATTTGTCTTTACAACCAGCAAGTGGACGCAAAATCACTGTTCTTGTACCTTGAATGCTGAGGTCTGGCACTGGTGCACAGTATGATGTGCTAAATTCCTTCTTCACTGCAATCTACTCTCAAAATACACCCCCAACTTTTGGAATCCAGCTGGAAGGTGCTGGTTGCTCCTTCACTCCATCAATGGGACACTTTTTAGAAAGGTCATTAAACGGCTCTTCCCTGAAGTGTTGTAATTCCTCTAAGACAGCAAAAAGTTCATTTATGTCAAAAGGTGTATCTACCACCACTGCCTCAGGACTGCCAAGACCTGGAACGTAGATCTGAATACCAAACAAGACCTCGTATGTGGTCCAGCCACCCAGAGATTGTCTTGGAATATTATTTAATGCTCTCTGGACGCTATACAAGTGATGGATCCAACTACAAGCTGAACCTAATACTCTAGCTATTAAGTATTTCTTTAAGTCAATGCTTGTCCTCTCCACTATCGAATTTCCCTCAGGATGATATGCTGACGAATAATGCACAGCCACACCCAGAGTTCCGATAGTATCCATGTCAGCCTTAGAGGCAAAAGCAGGGCCCTGGTCCAAATATAATGCAGCTACAGCATATTTCCCAATGAATACTTGCAAATCTTTAATAACAGTGCGAGTGGCAGTCGATCATTTTGACCAGAACCATAGGAAACTGGAGCAAGAATCTACAGTAACTAGAGAAAGAATTTAAACTCACCATCCAAAATTAGAGGACCGTGATAATCCAGGCACACACATTGAAGCCGTTTGTTTGAAACTAAGGGGGGGTTTCTGCGGTGGGCATGCAACGGTGGAGCTTTTTATTTGTTGGCAAATGTCACAACTAAGGCCATACTGCTTTGTCTGTTTGTACAGACCATGCCACCAATAGCACTTCTGTAGTAAAGATATTGTGGCTGCCTCACCAGCATGGGCAGATGCTACAACCTCATGGGCAGCTATGATTAATTCTAGCCTGTGGGTCTTGTGTTGGAATCACTCGATCACCCACCCCAGAGATGGTAGCAATAATAATATTTTGGGCACTTAAATGGTAAGAATATTATGCTGGAAATTATTTAGGTAAAGGGGTGTTATTGTCTGAAGCATTAACGGCAGCCATGAAAATGTCATCTACCCTCATATCAGAACGAATAATCGCAGCTACCGTAGCAGTCTCAACTGCAGATTTGGCTACTTCATTAGCCAATGAATTCCATACAACGTGTATTCCAACACTGTTAGAAATGGGGTTTCGTATTGGCTAGGGTATGCAACTAGGCCAGGCAGAACCCACCACTCTAGTCAGGGCAAGGGAGTTACACACATAAGATAACCCCTGCTTACCCCCTTGGTAGCTTGGCAGCGCAGTCAGGCTTATCCCAGAGGCATTATGTAAATCGTTTGCGCAACGCACACACACATCTGTGTCACACTAGCACACCACAAAAGAGACTCCACACAAGGTTATATAATAATATCCTTTGTATTGCACATAAAACACATTAGAACATAATCACATAAATCAATGTGGCACTTGCTATGACGGCACGTAGATCCTTAAATCACTTTGCCAACCTGGCAATTGTCATAAAATCACAAGGTAGTGCAATCAAGTAAATGCTTGCAAATTACACATGTCACAAAACACCATCACTGCCCGTTTATACATGTCCTGAAAATGTATTTGTTTTCTTGTCTGTATGAGGCCTGGCCACACCATACATCTCTCCACCAGAGCATTTAAATAAAGCTGTTTAGGGAATAAAACAATACACAGGGCCGTTTCTAGGTGTTTTGCCACCCTAGGCGAGAATTGAAAAATGCCACCCCCTCCCTTTTACTACTATCACTCTCTCCCCATGTCATCCAGGGCAGAAGAATTAATGCATTAGATATAAAAGAACTAGTATTCAACATTAAACAATAAAACACATCAAACAGTAAATAACTAAATAAGCACTGTTCATGACATTTTATTTCGTTTTTAAATTTCTTTCTTCTAACTTCAATGGTGTTTTCTAAGGCCATTGCACTCTATGCCACAACACTGCACTCCACGTCAGTGCCACTCTAATGTATTCTGAACCACACTACATCACCCTCCTCTATGCCACTGTACTCTATGACACTCCACTTTACTGTATGCCACGCCACTTCACTCACTATATTCTGCTCCACTCCACGCCACTCTAGTCTACTGCATTTGACTCAACTCAACTCTATGCCACGCCACACCACTCAACCCTACTCTATGCCACGCCATTCTACATCACTCCACTCCACGTCATTCCATTCCACTCTACTCAACTCCACGCCACACCACTCTATGCCCCTCCTTTCCATTCCACGCTGCTGCACAACATGGCTAAAAGACACTGGCAAAGCCAATAGCTCTTGCGCAGGTGAAACATATTGGCTTTGAAAATGCTTGTTTAGTTGAGAGGGCAAATATAAAAGGATTCCCCACCTCCCATTTATGTATGCTAGAAGTCATTTACATAATGCATATTGTTCCATTAGTGTGGCCTCAAGCGCAAAGTAACGCTTGCCAAAATACAAATCGTTTGCTATGCGTAAAAAATGACAAAAAAAGAGAACCTTGATAGTTCTAGCCTTCTACCAACCCACCAGCTAAGGATAGTCCAGTGTTTTCAATGCCTGCTGCTAGGGCGCTTACATAACTAGAATGTACTAGCAATAGATCATTTAGAGCCTATTCAGACTATAAGCCGTTCTGGGCAGCTAACTTATGTAACACATAACTGTGGTAATCAAAATAAAAACCCATGAGCCAGTGCGCCTCTAAACTGCAGGTCCTTGGCTGTAGGCGCTTTATAATGACATCATCATCGCTATGCTTCACTGCACATGATGCGCATGTGGGCGCACACGTATTACTGATGGTGCAATTTCAAAGAGAGGCGCTGATTTTCTTTGTGCGTAAAAGGAAACAAGCCTTTTCACTGCACTTAAAATTCTGAGCAGCGCAGTCCCTTCTCCCACCCACTCCCCACCACCAACACCGCAGGGTCGAGGTCAAAGAAAGCAGAATTATCCGTCGCTTTGATGGGAGCAGTACATTTTTCATTACAATCTTTCTCCCGGGGATTAGCATTTAATTATTTGTGCTTTACAGAAGTCTCCATCTGGGAGGTAGTGTGGTGCATGGCACGACGAGGGCTCTCCATGGGCCTGGTGACAGAGGGCACCAGCGCGCGCGCAGGGGCAGCTTCAGGGCACAGTTAGTGGGTTGCGGCACATGGATGACCTATGCAGAGGGTTCTACGGAGGCCTGGTGGCAGAGGCCTCCTCATTACCTGGGCACATAGGGAAGAATTCCACAACCCAAGACCTTGTTCTTGTACTATTATCTTGCTTGCTTTGACTACTTCAACAAGTGTTGACTAAGTGATGACATACTTTACTGTACCTTGTATTCTTTGCCGCCTTCCTCTTCAGATTCCCCAGTGTAACGTTTATGATTTTGGGGTTCCCAGCACACTGGACATACACTTGTCTTCTTTATTTGACAGTGGCCTTCACAAAAACTCATCTGCGGCCTGCCGAGGCCTCCATCCTGATCTGCCAAAAGGCCTGCACGACGGCTGAGAGCTCCTTGTTGGGCCTGCTCCTCTGGCCAAACCACCTTGGGCACAAGATGGTTAAATCCTGCTGCTTCATGTAACGGGTGAGGCATGAGAGGCAGTAGGTGTGCCCTCACTTTATGGTCACCGGATCTGTGAAGTACTCAACCAAGCAAATGATGCAGGAAGCGTCGTCACCGAGAGCAGCATCTGGGTCGGGGAAGTACCCAGTGGCAGTGCAGAGGGAGGCCGAGGGCTGCTGGACGCCGGGGGCCGTTGGTGCGCTAGCGGCCATGGCGGCCTCTCCCATCCCGGTGTGTGGACTATGATGTCCGCGCTCGGGCTTTCTCTCATTATTTGTGGAGAGGAGAGTGCCTGCTAGGCAGGACACTTGTATGCGCTGGCCCTCGGAGGCAGCAACAAAACAAGCCGTACCCAAGTCCGTTGGGTTACACGGTGATCTGACCAGTGGAACGGGTTTCTACAAGCATAATGTGGTACAAATGTCGGGGACACAAGCTCAAGGGCCTGTGAGCAGAAGACCTGCGCTAAGCACGGGCGCGCGCACAGAGGCAGCTTCAGTGCAAAGAAAGTAAATATTTATTAAGTCAATTTTTTCCCCCTTTTGCCGCCCTAGCCATTTTGCCGCCCTAGGTGGCCGCCTAGTGTTGCCTAATGGTACAAACAGCCCTGACAATACATATACCACCATCAGGGCCTGAAATGTGAAAGAAACTTATGACAGCGATCCTGTGCTTGTCTTAAATGTTACGCGGTATGCTACACAGGGATACCGGGCACATCAGCATATGTGCCCCTACGACTGAGATTATGGTACTCCCAGTGATGTTTCTCCCAAAGCCAGACAGTTGCAAATTGGGGGCCGTCCCTGGCTCGACCCCGCAAGGTCACCAGCGAACCAGTGCCCCCCAATAGGCACACAAGGGGGAAGGGGGGACATCCACAGCACGGAGAGCAATCAAGCAGGAAGACAAGGAAGCATCACCCAGCTACCGGCAAAGCTGGTCTACCCAGCAGGGGGAATACACCTGTGCCACTACTCAGAGAGGGCGTTGCCCGCAACCTGACTTACTCTCTGCTTTCACGGTGCTTGTGGAGCAGTGCCCGCATCCCGGGGTAGCTGCTCCAGTATCCACGGCAGGGAGGGGTGGGGACGGCTTTTCTCACCAGACCCACCTGCTGCACAACATCAGCGGAACTCCACCGCTCTCGGTCTTGGTTCTTCCTCCTTCTTTTGGCTTCCTCTGCAGCTTCCGCATACAGGCCTCAGTGCCAAGCTGCTTCCACTGTGGACACTAGGAAATCCTCTGCTCTTCACACCGGTACGGCACCAGGAATTCCAAAATAAGGCAGAGCCCCGGGACAGTGCTCAGAAACTAAAGTGCTCCCCAAGCCGCAACCGTGGCATGTTCCTTTGTGGCAGGGAAAGTGCTCCTCACGCACTTTCTGGACATGCCACGTTGCAGGGTTAACACACTCCAAAATTCTGTGCTTTCCACACACTGATTGCAGGGACTAGGAGCCTCACAGCACTCCTTGGAGATCACTGGGGCCACAACAGCAGGATGCAGGCAGTCGAGCTAACACAAGTTCCCTCAGAGCAAAGTGTAAGTCCTTATTCAAGCCCAACAGGCAGCACTCCATAGTCATCAAGTCCCAAGGTGATTCCTCCTGGTAGTCCTCTGGTAGCAGGCAGAGCCAGCAGCATCTGGTTGCAAGTCCCACGCAGTATCTAAAATCATGGGGTCATATCCTCTGTACTTTTAGTCCAAAAGTATTTTTTTCTGGGGGCATTTCAAACAACTTTCAGAAGTGCTCAACATCCCCATTGAATCCCAAGCCCTGGCTTCAGACACACTACTGGGGGGAGGAGACAGCATTGTGAATGTCAGGCACAGCTCTATTCAGGTGCAGGTGCAACTCCTCCCACCACTCAGTCACCCAGGAAAGGAAGGACACACCTCAACCCCCCTTGTGACTGTCTAGAGTGAATGCACATCCCCTTCTCTTGCCAGTCTAAACCAGACGTTGAATACACAACCAGGCACGGCACAAAGAGTCATAAGCACACAGAAATGCCCACTTCTAAAAGTGGCATTTCTAAAATAGTAATAACAAATCTGCTTTCACCAATAAGCAGGATTTATTGTTACTATTCCAAACATACCAAACATGGCCAGGCTATCCCTTTCATATCAGAAATTACCACTGAAGTACATATCATGGAATTCCCAATGCAAACCTATGAGAGGGCAGCCTCACAGCAGTGAGAAACCAAATAGGCTGACATTTGAAAGTGGTGAGGCGTAAACTTTGGGCATGACTTTTATATAGCGAGTGACGTGAACAGGTTTAATGGACAAACCTGGGATCCAGGGGGGGTCCCTCTCCTGAGAAAGAACTGAAAAAAAGATTGCCAAATGGTACATGTCAAAGCAAATGAATATAGAGATAAAGCAAGGCTTATAAAGCAGTGGGAAAGTATAGTCTTGAAATATTAAACACATTAAAAACTGCCCCATATCTTACTGCATTATTATGTTGAGCAGTTAATGTAATGTGTACATTGTACAGCGTGACAACTTTTGCACTTTAAAATGTGTGCTTGCCCACTGTCTTGCACTGCATGTAGCATTAACTTTGGAAAAAAATGCTCTAACCACCAGGGTTCGGGAGCACCCACAGCTGCTGGCTGCAACCAGTCATATAGAAATATGTGCAGACAGGTCTTTAAGTGGGATAAAACAAAGTAGGGGCTAACTATAAAGGAATATGTCAAATACATTTCTGTGATTCCCATAGTGTGCCAACCAATCAGTATTTTGGTTAACTGGTTTCTCTCTGAGGTGTAATTCTGTCCAAATAAATGACATAACAACTGATCTACACCTAAAACATTTCACTACGATTGGCTTTGTCAATGGGTGTTAGCTGTTTAAAATAAATGAGTAACAACAATGATTTGTTATAAATAATTAACATTGGAAATGTTTCAATTCTGAAATAGTGAGTCTGTGAATTAAATAGCATTGAGGCCTGTGGAAGGAGTTTTGGCCTTCAGTTATGTGTGATATGTATCCTCTTTTTCTCTGCATATCTTGTCGATATGCACATCTTCAATCACCTTGCTTTCCTCTTTAACATTCTCTTTTCACTCTTCCCTGAATGCACTTCCTTGCAACACTGTCAATTCAGTGCCCCCAAGCATACACTGCACTTCCCCAAATGTAAGCACTTTATTTTCTCTTGCCTTTGCCTTGCAAATATTTTGACATCTGTGTTCCCCTTTACACACACATCCACAGAATTTCAGTTGCAAATGGAATACACAAACATTGTTCTGTGTGCTCTGCAGAGAGGCCAACCCACTGCCATACACTTTGTTTGGCTTCAGCCTTAGCGCCTGCATGCCCAATCAAAGCCCCTCATAAACACCTGGCATAGCTCAAGCCTCAAAGTATGCACAGAATAAAATACAGATAAACAAAAACATTATAAAATAGCTAACTCTTGGGGAATGCAAGATGAGAAATAAGAGAGGAACTAAATCACTGAAATGTATTGCCTCAATGTTTTTAACATTCATTGTTTGCAAGTCAATCTATGTTTTTGGCATCAGTGTTAACTTACGGGCACATATTAGAGAACTGTCCACTGTAAGCACATATTTCTCGCCTTGCTTGACTCGGATATTTGTATCAACTGCGCAAGGGAACAAGAACGAATTCTGCTCGTTATTTGGACCCATTTCACGGAGAAACAAATGCTGCAGCTCCACTTCTAACGGGGCCAGCTACGTGCTGTCAGGGCCTGGGGTCTCACAGTCGGAGAAGTTAGCGTGATGAAGGGTCTTAGCACAATATACATAGCTTTAGCTTGCAAACACTCACAATTACCGAGAACAAGGCACCGGATCAGGCTTGCTTGCATCCACTCTCATGTATGACGATAGGGAGGGATCTACGCCTTTGAATGACATACGTCTGAAGTCATGCAGGGATGAAGTCTCCGATGCCCGAAACCATGACTCTAATTGTGTCACTGGCCTACAGAGGGCATGCAACCATAGACCCAATGGCAATGAAGGTCTTTAAAACAGAAAGCCCTGTGTCTTGCATCACAGTTCCAAAAGTTGATTTACTGCCTGGCTTCCGTCTCCTGCTTCAGAGCAAGGCGAGGCAGGCAGCCTGAAACACGCAGCCCAGACCAGACTTAAATACATCGATTTTCTTAGAGATCGTATCTCTAAATAAATAAATAAATCTATTTAATATGTCATGTAAATATGTAGGAATTTTCAGAGGGGCACAGCCCCACAGCCCTAATGGAGAACCCGCCCCTGCTTTGTAACAGCCTCTAAGGCTGGGATGGGAGTAACGACAATTAGGCGTTTCCCTTGAGCCAGTGGTCTTTCCTTAATGACAGCCATCTGTACTGCAGTTATTATTTTTTTAGTGGCTGCATAGCGCATTTCAGCATTAGAATACAAATATGATTTATATGCAATCGGCACTGTGTCACCCTCATTGAATGTGACATATGCAAAGCCAATGGCACCCACAATTATATGGATGATCAAGTTAGGTTTGTTGGCATGTGTGTAGGTGTCTTAATGCAATCATGTCAGTCTGTAATTATCTGATTATTTGTGTGTGTGCTGATGTCCAGTGTGTACTGCAAAAAGCAGTGTGGATTAAATCGTATAAACGTTTTATGCGTTGTGCATAATCTGGTATGTATGTTCTGCCAAAATTGAAGAACCCTAACAAGTATTGTAATATTTTAATTGAGTTTGATGGTTGTAAAAGAGCACATTTATCCAGGAAGTGTGGCGGCAGGCTCCTGCCTTTACTTAATAGCTCATATCCTAAACATAGGACACTGTGCAAGGCAATTTTTTTTTCTTGCAATTGAATGTGTAGCCTTGTACAGCAAATTCCAATACAATGTGATCTACTCTGGCTAAGTGTGTGTTTAGTTCATCATCCATCATCAACAAAGGACAATGCTTCTGTGTTAATATCACGTAGAATTGATTTTATTCGGGCAGCAAACAATCCTGGACTGTTCTTACACCCTTGAGGGAGTAGGTAAAACGGCATTGTGAGCCGAGCTTGGAGAATGCTGTCAAATCTCTGCTTTCAGGTGCTATGTTTTGGCAGAAAAAAACATTAGAATTCATATTGTGGCCTCCTGACTGCCGCAACACCACCAGGGAACAGCAGTTCCCTGGTGGCTGTGATGGGGCAATGGGGGTGCGACCACCCTAATTGTAATAGGGCGGTTGGAAGACTGCCACGCCCCCATGAGTCTGGGGGTCTGTGGAACGCCAGACTTGTAATTAGGCCCAAAGTCTATCTGGAGGGCTGAAGTGTTGATCTGGTGTTTCAACTTCTATGAAGTCCTCATTTGCTTTCGCATCCGGAAACTCTAGCATATTCTGGTGAACTATCATGACTTCTGCCACACTCGCTAGCAGAGTCACTGCCCACATCTTGTTCTGTGGACAGTTCTCAATATGTGTGGCATATTTAGCCGAAATTTACGCAACCTTCATCTGTTTGAATTGTGGTTTTTGGTGTAGAGGTTTCTCTTCCTTTTTTATGCTGACATCAGATGAGCATTGTGAGTCCTTTTTCAGTTTCACATACTCTTCTTGGTTGCACTCTGATCACCTCCCTCTTTCTGATCATTTGTCTGCTAAGTCCTGAAAGGAACATGAAGGACGTGTATCAGTGCACTGATACCTAGCAGGCTGTTTTATTGTGTCACGATTAAGTAAACTGTAACATCTATCAGAGGTCTCCGGTTGCGGAGATCCACCCCTTGATTTTGTTTTTTCTTTATTTTTTTGTTTGTCCCAGCATTTCCTAGAACATTCCAGTGCTTGTATGGCAATGTCCTTTTTTTCAGAACTATCTTTAAGCTGTGGCTCATTTGGTCTTGCTTCCAAATTATATCCACCTATAGATGTATCGGTGTCTTTAATAATGTTTGGTAGTTCACGCTCCAGGTCCACTACTGCAACCTGCGTGAGGCGTTGACATATTGCCAATGCTGCTGCTTCCCTTTTAATATTATTTAATATGATTGAGGATACTGTAGCAAAATGGCCAATTAATTTAATTCCCAAATCTAGGCCAGGGGCAGCCCATTATTCATTTAGAATTATTTTAGCACTTCCGGTAAAAAAAAACAGCAAGTGATGGTGTACCATAAATTATGGTATAAACTACAGCAAAAACTGTTCCCCAAGTGTCACAGTTGTCAATGGTGAGAACTATCCCAAGTGGAAAGCACATAGCGAGAATTCTATGTTAATCCTGTGGTCCCATATGGGGGAAACACTGCTTTAAGCTTATTTGTTTTTTGTGTAATCCATAACGGAATTTCCTTCCATCTTGTGAGAATCTTTTCCATAATAGCATTGATAGTTACTGGACTAATCTCAGGCACAGCTACCAGCTTGAACAGTTGAACAGCTTGAACAGCCCTCGATGGGGCAGTTGTTATTGTACGCGTAACAAACTGCGTTAAACATCTATATAGTGTAACTAGACCAGTATAAATAGTGCGTAGATCGCCTGCAATGAGCAGTGTTAAATTTGGAAATTGTGTGTAACCAGCCAATTTTGGCCATGTAGTCCCATCATTACTGATGGGACAATAAATTAAATTAATGTTGTGTAATGTATGTGGTAGGGCTCATTGAAACAAATGTTGATGTTTCTGATATGTTAATGGTATTTCTAAGTCGTTATAAGCTCTGTGTTGGCCTGGTAAGGCAGCTTCATCGTATGTATGAAATGTTTGTGTGCTAGCTTGTTGGAATAGTGACCCATGAGTAGAATACTTATGTTCTATAAGCTTCGTGAGCCTCAACCACGAAGGTAACATCTCCACCCGCATTTTATAGCCCATTCAATATTAAATATGCTGGAAAAGCAGCTCTACAGTTAGCAGGAATATTCAGTGCATTCGCCACTATATAGAATGGAATTCAAAGAGGGAATAACTATAGTGGGATATTCTTTTAATCATTCAAGCTTGAACATCCTACAGACAAAAATAGGTACTTCCTATTATGCTGAGGAGGATTTATCCATAACACCATAGATGTCTCAGTTTAAAGGTGACTAGGATACCTTGAGCACACCCAAGAACTACTCAGGAGTACCTGACCTAAGAACGTTAATGGCGCCATGTTATGCGGTTCCCACTAGAAAAGGTAGGACTGCGTAGTAGAACAACAATCCATCAGAATGCAGAGGCTGAGTCCATCTACACCATCAGATACTGTTGGCCCAATCCCTAGCTACCTCACAGTGCCTCACCCGAACCCCTAACCTTTCCAGGGTAGCAGGTGGTTTTTGCAACCTCGAACATGACACTCAGATCTCCAAAGGAATCGTGGAAACAGATCTTACCCTTTTCCTTGTCTACTAATGGATGCCTTTGGTAAACATAAGAAAGATATGATGGAAGTTTTCAATAATTTATTGAAACAATTATAATACTGCATAGATAGAATGACCTGCGATTATTAGGCAAATAAAACAAAGCAAAGTAACAAGCATTACGAACATGGTAACAAGAATAAACAGTCCAACAATTGTAGTCTGATTTATATGTGTATATGTATATACCCCTCCCTATTACTTCCCCTAATCTGAGAGCATGGTGGGTGTACCCTCTGCCTGATCTCTTAGGTTAGCCTGAGACCCCAAACCTGGATGACTTGGTCTGGAGTAGGATCGGCAATGCCTCTCTGTAGGATTAGGATAGAAGATCAGCGTAAGCAGAGCTGCATTTCAAACACACCCGTCGTTCCAGGACTGTCGTGCTGGAGTGCCCTTCTGACCTGTAAAGATACAGTGCACTGTTTATATAATAAACAACTGTGTTAGAGGTACAGCTCTGATGTAATGATGTGCCTAGATGTTAGAAGTTGTCTCCAAGCGGACAACACAAGCACTGGGATATCTTGTTCTATTCCTAACCTTGAACGGAGTACCAGCGAGAGACCAACTCCTGTCGAGGTCTGAGTACAGGCAGCAGTTTATCAAGTTGGGTCCACAGACAGAAGAGATAATACAGAGATACCTTAAAGAGGATTGTGGTCCAGAAAAGGAACAAGAAAGGGGTTTATAGGCCTATAGGATACTCAAATCCCTCCCAAAAAAGAAAGAGAGAGCACGTCCGAAGAAAAGGTGAATTCGGAATATCCCCAAAAAGGAAATAACTAAACGTTTGGGGAGAAAATTATGGGCTAACTTTTTTGTTTATTTTGCACCACAATTAATATTTGCCTGTTGTTAACTTTTAAGGGGAGCGTGGTCATATGCTGGTGAAGAAGCTGGACTGTGATTATGCCACTGAGGGTGTCATCAGGATCCTGCCCCTTCTCTATGCCATACCACCGAAAGGCTGTCATGGAACAGAAATGGCAGAAACGAACTGTGAGATTGTGAATGAATAGTGTTTTTGTCCCCCTTTCTTTTTATATTGAAACTTTCAATAGGAGTTTAAGAAACAATCAGGACTCTTTCATTTGTTGGACTGCTAAACTGAGTAATAGACCAAACTTTATTTGACTCAACTTAGTGTTTTGTGCTTTGCTAGCTGGTGAACGAACTCTTAAACCCTGAATCACATGTATTATTTGAAAAGCACTTGTACACCATCTTCTAGATTATAGCACCACTATAGAAAAGGAAAAGTTAGTAAATAAATGTTCAAATTGAATATTAATAATTAAATATCTTCAAATAACTTTTTCTGGACCGGTGTGAGCTTCTCCAGGGAGAATGTGTATAGACTTTGATGCCAGATGCCAGTGGAAACCACTTTTCACTTAGCCAAGCATACCCAGAACCTTTATATATTCAACCATATTCCACAATACATTGGCCTGGTTAAAGAGTACCAAATGAAACTTTACCCAGGGAAAGCCGTAAGCAATATCTCAAATGAAGCACATTTTTTATAAGGTCTGTGTTTTTAATTACACTACAACCACCACCATTATTCTACAGCCTGGGAAGAGAGGAAAGTATCCACACTCCAAAAGAAGTGTGTACTTTGGGTGGTCAGTTAGACACCAGAGCAGAGCTTGAATGCCATTTTGATGGCAGAGCATGTTAATGGTCTGTATGTTTGCCTGGTTCACTGAGGTAAAAATACAGTGTAACACAGAAAAATGAGTTAGCAGCACAGCTATCAAGAGCCCTGCAAAGGATTCTTGTCCCAAGAGGTGCCCCATCCCGATGATGCTGTCTGTAATCCAATGTTATGAGCCTACCTTGCACTCAAGAGTGGAGTTCAGTCCCTGTAGGAAAATGGCATGCTCTCCATAGCCATCAGACACCTGAGATGTTTGTGATTCATATGATCCCATATATGGCTTGTGGTCCCATACAAGTACTTTTTGGATTTCCAGAGGGCCCTCAGGGCTGCATAGCATTCTTTCTCAACTGCAGCTCAGTACTGCTCCCCAGGGAGAAGTGCACAGCTGATAAAGGACACTTTCCCATCCCTGTTGAAAGGGCTCGTTCGCTTTCCTGATCAGGTGTGGAAAAACTGCCCTAAATCTCTTATTTAAAACACCCATCAAGACAAGGAAGGTTGACAATATTTAGGAACTTTCAGACCAGGTGCACAACAAAGTTCAACCTTCATCTCTCAAAGAAATTCTGACACTTCTTTACTTCAAGGCTGATAATGAGGTGATTATGGTTCCATAGTTGGTCACAAAATTCCTATAAAACCCATTTAGGCCCAAGAAGGCTCTCTCTTAGGTCTGAATAATGGGTCTTTGTGCCCTTAACTGCTTAGATATTCACTTCCAGTGATTGAATTTCTCATTTGATACACACAGTAGATACCTGCAGTGGACTACAGAGGACTGACGAAGCTTGACACCTAGAGGTCTTGATGGTCAGTTTGGCCCCCTGCATCCCAGTCAGCAACTTGCCCAGATGGTCTTCCTGAGGAATTGCTGAACATAGCAAGACTGTCCAGGTAGACAACACCCACTCAGGTCAGACAAGACATGATTGGCCAAGTGCTGGTAAGTAGCGGGAACAATCTGACCAAAGGGTTAACCTTGAACTCTGGGGTTGAGGGCGGAGACAGCCACCATGCCTTGAGGACATGGACGGCTGAGTTACTTGCTGCCCGTGACTCCCACAGCAACAACTATCAGCCATCTCCACCCCACTCCAACAGGAGACACTATTGGACATGCGGGTCCCTGGAGGAGCACCCAGACGCTGCTTATAGGGCAGGACAGGAGCTTAGGGCCGCCGCAAAGTCTTGGTATTGGAGCCGTAGCGGTCCCAAAATGGTGGCTACATTGGATTTGGCATGCGGGCGTAGCAGTGAACTTTGCGGTGTTGTTGGCCCCTGCCTGCTCTCTTCAATCGGGTATCTTGATTGAGTGGGCCCCTGCGACTTTGCCCGCATAGGATTTGTGGTGCAGGTGAGTGGAGCTGGTTGCCCGCACCCGGCCTTTGCCTGTGATCATACTGGCGGCCCGCGCTAATTACGGTGGCCAGGAGAGCCCTTGCGCCCCTGCCCAACGGTCTGCTGCTGATGCCCCTCTCCCATCATGGACACTGAGGTGAGTTTTGTTGGGGGCCCCGGGACGGCTGCAACGACAGAGGGGGCGGAGCTTCCTGCTACAATCTTGCTGTCTCATAGTGGCTTGGAGGCCTTGCTTCCCTATCATTTTAGAGGCTCACTGGCTGTGGGTGCACGACTGGTCTACTGGGGTTGGGGACATGGCATACATGGATGACAAGTTTGAGAAACCTTTGGTCGTCATTGATGTTCTGGAGAATACTTGAAGGGCAAGATTGACTCTCTGTCCGCAAGAGCTAGCTCTTATTTGATATGATTCCCAGAAAGTTTTGGAGAGGGTCGCTACCCTAGAGGGCATGGTACAGACCCTAACACCACCTGTTCAGTCTGTGGACCATCGCATCACGGCTCTTGAGGTACACACAAGTTCATGGCTGCTTGCTAGGATGATCAGGAGGGGCGGGCCCATTGCGTCAATGTCCACATTGTGGGACTACGTGAACATTCTGAGGGCCACTCTCTGTTAGATTATTGTGGGAGGGATGTGCGGAAATAGAAGCTAGGAGGTTTGATTGGTTTGTCAATGATTAGGGTTTATTACAGTTCTTGCCACAAAAACAGACGTCGGAGCGTGCTTCTAGTTGTTGATTGTCGTCCCCTGGTCCTTCCTTCCCTGTTCTTGTTGGGTGAGCTTCGTTGATTAGTCTGCGGTCCCCCAGGAAGCTCAAAAAACAAATAGAGAGGACGGTAAGTAGTCCGCACGGAGTTTGGCTGATTGTTACAAATTTTAGGAGGGTTCCACCATCACACCAGTTGTGAAAAGAAGGTTTTGGAAATACTCAGTGCCCAGGATAGGGTCAGAATTTTCTAGACTAATGGCCCGAGTGCTTAATCTCAGTAGCCTGTTCCGTTACAGATGTTGGTAGATTAAGGAAAGATTTTCACTTACCAATAAGGAGAGGGATAATGGTCGTATAAAAAGGTTTACGATACTGTGGCGGGAATGGGTAGAAAACAAATACGAGCAGCAATCCCAATCCTACGTTTCACCCACAAGTGTAGTCGGAAAAGAGGCTCTTGCTTCTTCTTTCTTCACCCACCCCACTCCCACTTACTCCTTCCCAGTTCCAGCAACTTCCCCCCCTAACCCCGACTCCTGTACGGTGTCACTCACAGTCCATGGCGCAACTCTCTGGAGTTGCGGTGGCGTTCTCGTCCTTCCTGGGGGTATCCACCACTCTTCGGTCCACTCCTCGTCTTCTTCATCTTCACCGTCCTTAACTTCGACAGCTCCCTCGTCCTCCCGTCGCCTCTGCTCTGGTCCTTCTTCCTTGGCGTTTCGCAACACTCTCAGGATCCGCCTTCCGGTGTCCACGTGATGACCTCCTCCTTCCTGTTCCGCCTTTTCTATATCATGGGGGCTGTACAATTGGTTATTTTCTTCTGGACCGCCTCCACTTGCCTGAAGGGATGAGTGCCCGGACCATATATTAGCCTACGTGTCCCTTGAACGGTGCTTGATTTTATGGGCTGCCACTTCCGTCCGAGGTAGGAGGGGTATTTTGGGGGGCACGTCATCAGGACCCACCCAACACTTATCTGGAGGCTTGGTTCCAGGAGGTGGTGGCCCCAGAGGGCCTCTCCAGATTCTATGCCTTGGTGTGTGTGCTCAGGGTGCCGGCGCAGATGCCTCACCCTGGAGCCCCACTGCATCTGATTGTGGCCCACCTCCTGCATTTTCAGGGCAGCGATTATCTCTTGCAGCAGGCCCAAATGCATAGCCCATTTGTGGTAGACAATACCAAAGTGTCTCTGTACCCTGACTTTACCCTTCAGGATCAGACACAGAGGGCATCATTCCTGGCAGTAAAGTAGATGCTATGCGACCTGGGTCTGCTCTACTCTTTGCTTTTCTCTGCTCCACTGCATATTCAGACTGCGTATAAGGTTCACTTCTTCACGGATCTGTCGGAGGCATGGGACTGGATTGAGCGTTTCAACCAGAGCACTGCACGACCTGAGATGTCAGAGCTTAAGCGACATTTGGGCCAGGGCGCCAATGACCTCAACGCAGGGGGACGACCCACCCTACTAAAATGCAGGTGGCACTGGAGCAGTCAAGTGTGGTTCAGACTGCTGCCTAACTGGGGTCTGGCGAGGACTCCTTTCAGCGCCCGTCCCCAGAATGCCTCACCTCTGCTTAGGACTCAGAGAACTCTGTATCCCCTGGTCTTGAAAATACTCTACTCGGGGTCACCCGGGGCCCGTGGACGATTTGGTCTGAGTCGCCTATCTGGGCATTCTGTGGATGTTCTGTCTTGTTTCTTTATTGTATTATGAAGGCAGGTTGGTCATATGACTCATTGCTCATGTGCTGATTTGTCTACTCCTGTTTAAGTGGTCCATGGGGGATTCAAGCGGGGGAGGGGGGTAGCTTGCAGTAAACATCCTTTTGAAATATTTTATTTCTAGAGTGCCGGTTTTTCACCTGTAGCCTGCGGCTCTTTTCCCACGCATAGATTTCCGTTATGGATCTACTTGACCTTTTGGCCCTTAGTTGGCTCCTAGATGGGTCCTGTGTGCTGTGCTGTTTGGACAGTATGGTTGTATGTCTCAGTCCTTGGGGGATGTTGGGGGATTTGTTGGTTTATTGTATTGTGCTTTGTTTTGCATTTTTTTTTCTGCTGTCGGCGGAGTGTATGAGGCTGTGGAACTGTATGCTTGGTATGGTAGGGCACGCCTGGTTTTATAGGAAGCAGATGATGGTAGGGTCCCCGAGTGTCCATACCTTTTCTTGGCCCGTTACTCATGACGTCACAAGTAAAATTGCTTACATGGAATGTGCGGGCCTTTCTTTCCCCTCTAAGCATTATAATGTACTGTCTTATTTGAAACATAGAGAAGTGTATATTGCGTTCCTCCGGGAGACCTATCTCACAGTAGTTGAGGGCCGACCCCTTTGAGTGCGTTGATGGGGTCAACTCTATGCTACTTCTCACTCTGCCTTTTCACGAGGTGCTCCTATTTGGATAAGGTCTGGGGTCCCATTCCGGTTATACAGAGCAGTTACAGATCCTGAGGTACGCTATGTCTTGATATTGGGATTTCTGGATGGTAGGGATATTGCACTATTGAATATTTATGCACAAAATATGGACCAACCATCATTCCTCACTGGATTGGTCCCTCTGTTGTCGCTAATGGTCTGCTATTGGAGAGTGGTGGGGAAATTGTAACTGTGTAGTGGATTTGGGCTTGGATAGGTCACACCCACCTCTGTGTGGCATTCCTGCTGGCAGAGGCCATGTGCTCTGGGGTGGGACAGTGTGATCTAGTAGATTGTCGGTGGGTGAGACACCAATAGGCTTGTGTATAGTCATACCGCTAATGCCTACATGATCTTGAGGTTTGGCTTGATAGACTTTAAACAAGCAGGGGGCTCTACTGGGGGGCTCTACTGCAGGGTAGTGGGGATGGAGTATTTAGTGAAGACGTACTCTGATCATTCTCCCGTTTTGGGTACTTTCCAATGGTCCTTGCCAATCCCTAGTGTGCCTACCTGGTGCTTTGATCTTGCGCTGCTGGATGATCAGGCCTTTTGGATCTTGCTGCAGGAGTGCATTTTGCAATACTGGCACAATAATCCGGGCTCATCCTTATCGATGGGGGTGGAATGGGAGGCCATGAAGGTGGTGATCCAGGGACATTGCCTTTCCAGTATATTGGGGGTGCATACCCAACTGTTTTTGGATATCCAGCGCCAGGAGGCGGTGTTAGATGGTCTTGCCTGCGTGCTGCAGGGGACTCCAAATGGGAGCAGCTGCCTGATTGAGGAGCGGGAGAAGCTGTTTGAGATGGTTGAGTGCCGATGCCATTTTGATAATAAAGCTTATGTAGCCAGTGCCCACGCTGAGAGAGATAAGTTGGGGAGAATGCTTGCATGGCTTGTACAGGGTGATAGGGGTGACCACACCATTCTCCAACTGCACAATCCCTCAGGATGAGATGTTTTTACATAGGAGGGGATTAATGCAGTGTTTTTGAATCTGGAATTGGATCTGTATTCCTCAGATGCAAAGAGTAGTGAAGTAGATATATTGAATTATATTGCAAATGCTTCACCAATGTCCCTTGAGCCTGCAGTGGTGGATCAACTGGGTGCAGATGTTACAGAGCAAGATTTACGAGGTCATTAAGGAAATGGCGAGAGGCAAGGTGCCTGTCCTTGATTCTTTACCGATTGAATTCTTTGTGACATTCACTTTGGACCTCACCCCTAGAGTTGTGGCCCTTTTCAATGATTCTCTGCCGTGTGGTCTTCTTTTGTCTTCACTGCGGGAGGCTGATATTGTATCACTACCGAGGAAGGATATGGACCCTCTCCTTCTTGATTCTTACTGTTCCCTCTCCATACTCAATGCGATTACAAGATCTTGAGTAAGATATTAGCGACCCATTTGCTCCCTCATGTGTGCTCTCTGGTTCATCCTGACCAGTCTGGCTTTATTCCCACGTGTAGCACAATGCATAATATTGGTCAATTATTCCTGGACTTAGGCCGGCAGGAGAGGTTGAGGTAGAGGCACTGGTCATCTCTCTGGATATTAGGAAAGCATTTGACTCACTCCATTGGGTCTTTTTTTATGCTACCCTGTTTGGCATTGGCCTGGGCTTCCTCTTTGTCAAGTGGACAAAACTCCTTTACACTAGCCTCTTAACTAGGATCCATACTGGTTCCCTGATATCAGAGGCCTTTGTGGGTGAACTGGGCGCCCGTCAGGATTGCCCCTTATCAACGCGGTTTTTGAGTTGGCAATGGAACCATTTGCTTGCACAGTCCGCCGGGCCTTCAAAACTGCGGGTTATGGCTTACGTCTGATTACACATATCTTTCTCTGTATACAGGTGATATGTTGCTGTATTTGAGGGGGAAGGACATTGACCTCAGAGGAGTGATGGCGGCATTCTTGGAGTTTGGTGGTTACTCGGGACCGGAGGTCAATTGGGAAAATCATGTGTCTATCCTCTATGAAGTGATATGCCTAAGCACAGTCCTATTTCCATGGCTCTGACATTACGGTGGGAGCATCATACGATTCGGTATCTGGGAGTGGCTATTACAGATCCCCTGAATTGTATAAAGGGAACTTCCGTTGGGTGTTTGCGGCGTTTGATTGCCTTTTGGAATACATCACAGTTGTCAGTGAGTGGCCAGGTGGCTGTCTCGAATATGATTATACTGCCCTGTCTCCTTCATTTGTTTGCGGCCCTCTCGTTAGAGCTGTCACACCATTTTTTTGAGGAATTTGATGGCTTGTTACTGTCGCTATACTGGAGCGCGTTGCATCATCATGTGGCACTTTCAAAACTCTGCCTACCAGTGGCTATGAGGAGCTTGGCGTCATGCGATCATCAGTTGTATTATTTGGCGGCAAAGCTCCAGTGGGTGGCTCACTGGCAGTCTTGTCTGTGGGAGGGTGTGGGTAAATGTGAACGTGGCTCTCCATCTAAAGATTTGTTATCTGGTATCCTGTTGAAGCCAATGCCTACCTCCAGGGTTCAGACTTTAAATGCCTTGATTAGGACAACGTGCTATTTCTGAGCCCAAGCCTTGCAGCAGACCTGGACACAGATCCCATATACCCGTGAACTTCCCCTTCTGGTAGTTCGACGCTGGAGCACCTGGAGGGGTGGTCGGGACTCCATGAGTGGCCGGCGGCCCGGATTACTGTGCTGGGAGATCTTTTTGCAGGAGGGTAAGTGTGTCCTATTTCGGACCTCCAAGAATCCTATGATCTCCCAATGGGTAATTTTCTAGTTCATGGTGCCTTGACGTGCAACATACGTGAGTGGTAGGGCTCTGGTGTTGTGGAACTCCTGGAACATGAGTGTATAAGCCATCTTTTCCTCATTATGGGGTGGACAAAGCTGGTCATGTTACTTTATAGGGCCTTGTTGGAAGGGGAGAGGACGGCTCTCATGGCCATACGGTCGCGATGGGAAGAGGAGTTGGGGTGCTTATAAATGATTCCCCCTGGAGGAAGATATTGGAATCTGGCCTTCAAGTGTCCAGAAATGCCTGCTTCAAACGTATTCAGTTCTTCTAGTTACATCGGGTCTATTTGACTTTCGCTGCATACACGCCATGTTCGCGGTGGTGACCTTGAAGTGTCTGCGGTGTGCTGCAGAGGATGCTGGCTTCTTACACATAGTCTGGTTCTGCCTGCTTTTACTACCTTACTGGACGGAGGTCATACCGGTGGTTTGGGGGGCAACAGACATGGACTTCACACTAAGGGCCATATGTAGGTAACATACTATTTACCGATTCATAAATACCGAATTTTACCGGTACGGTATTTATGAATCGGTAAATAGTATGTAGGTAAATAATCGGTAATTATTACCGATTCGGTAAATATCAGTATTTATGAATCGGTATTTACCGAATCGGTAATAATGCATCCCTTCCCATTCATTCCTATGGGCCTGGAGGCCCATAGGAATGAATGGGAATCCAGTTACTATTACCGAATCGCTAAATACCGAATCGGTAATAGGGGAGGCATTATCATGAGTGGCAGGGTGTCACATTGACACCCTGTTGCACCCCTGATTCGTGCATGTGTGCACATGTGGCGCACATACATGCCCTAAGGGCATGTATGTCTGCCACATGGCACTTTACAAATAGCACAAAAATGCTTTTTGAAAGGTATTCGTCATTTACCATCAACTTGTAGTTGGTGGTAAATAACGAATCCAGACACCAATAATGCACTCACTTGAGTGCCCCCTACATAGTATTTCTGGATTCGGTAATTTACCGAATCGGTATTTTACCGATTTCTTAAAATTCCGATTCGGTAAATACCGAATCCAGAAATCAGCCACCCACATCTCAAGTGCCTCAATACCGGTCGGTAACGGGATATTTACCGATTTTCGGCCGTTACCGACCGGTATTGAGGTACCTACATATGGCCCTTAGTCCCCAATTGTGCCTTCTAGGACTACATAAGCTAACTGCAGCTAGGAAAACTACTGACAGGTTTCTGGACTTGGCTTTGATCCTGGCCTGCATACCACTGACTATGAGTTAGAAATCTGAGGTCCTTATGTATACAGATGGTGGTTGGAGTTAGTGAAATGAGCAGACTGTGAAAGGGAGGCAATGTACAAGAAGGAGGCTAGGGGGGTGAGGGCAGTGGCGATTCTGATCGCGTGGGATGCTATACTGTTTGGCGTGTCCCCGTGTGGGATGCAAGGGCCTTATAGTTGTAGTCAAGCCCCTCTTAAGGGAATCTTTACCCCCCACTGAGAACTAGGCGGCGAGTCCGAATTGGGGAAACTCCCACTAGAAACCTTTAGGTTTTGCTGTGTTCTTGCTTTGTCTGTCTCCTCTGATATGGGTCTTATGACTGTTGGGGAAGTGCCCGGCTTTCTTAAGATGGAGATGTAGCACTAAGACACTGCTGCTATTCAGGATTCCTAATTTTGGGGACCTTCATTCCCTCCCCACCCTGCTGATTCTTCCTCAATAGGCATATTGTCGCTGTTACTATTGAATGCTGTAAATTTCATGTTTTAACATTTTGTCCCTTTTTCTTCTATGCCGCTGGCATTTGTTTTATTGAATAGTAATTTGTTTTGTAGTTCTAAAAAGCCAATAATTGTATTATTATTTTTTACTTCAAAACTTTGAGATTTTCAAAAATTATGATTTATAAAAAGCTAAAAATACCAAGAATCTACATAAAATACATGAAGTACATGATACTTAAGTGAAAGAAATACTTAGAGTAAAGGAAAGGAAATACTTAAAATAATAGAATAAGGGAAATGGTTTATCAGTCTGGGTGTAGATATGGTAAGGGAGTTTTACACAGTTTGATAGTAATAGGCAGAGAGGATATCGTATGGGGTGAGATGATATGGGAGAGGGAGGAGCGAACCAGTCATTTGTTTTGGGTATGGGTTATGCACGTACGTCGAGACATTGAGACCAACTGTAGTGTGAGGGTGTAGTCGCCGTGCACAGATTTATGCTAGAAATGGGAGAGCTGGATGTTAATACATTGTGTTGAGTTGAAGAGTGTGAGGATGGACAGAGGGGAGAGACACCGTAGAGTCTTGTGTTAATATAATGCTAGAGGTGAGCGTTTAAGTATTCTGTATGCGGTGTTGGGTTCTATATGGGAGAGTTTAAGGTGGTTTAATTAAGGCAAAGTAGTTGTCCAGTTTACTCCAGATAGGCTTCATTGGGGCCCTCCATGGAGAATGTTTGAGGGAGATATTGTCTGTGCCTCAAATATGAGTGATCCAGTTAATCCAGCAATTGAAGGAGGCCTTGTGTGTATCTTTCCAGTTGTTTAGAACTATTTTTGTCACTGATGTAAGTAGAAGGTCTACTAAAGCTCTGTCAGATGGGTTGTCTAGATCAGCGCTAAGAAACCCTGCAATCAGAGATGCAAGTACTTTTCTGAGGTTGCAGTTAAATAAGGTTGAAATTAATGAAAATACTTTGTCCCAGAAGAGGGATATGAATTTGCAGCGAAGGATGAGGTGAGCTAGGTCACCTAACTCCTCCCTGCAGTTCTAGCACGTGGGGTCATCTCATATTTTTGAGCTTGGAGGTGTGCTGGGGTCCAGTATGATTTGTGAATGAGCCATAGTTTAGTTTGTCTGGAGAAATTTATTGAGAGGTAACCGATTTCTAAATATGAGACCAGTCGGTCTCTGACAAAGGATTAGATGAGTGTTGTTCCCAGAAAGATGTTATGTTTTTGTTTAGCTGTGAGGCTTTGGAGCGTACTTTATAAATGTGGGAGACTTGGTGCCCTGATATGTTAATTTTCAGTATAAGGTTCCGGAGAGCGGAATTTTCTCTAAGATGTTTGGGTTTTGTGATAACCGCTCTGATTTTAAGGAAATTATATAATTCCATATTATTAAGCAGATATTTATCTTGGAGTTCGGAGAAAGTTAGGGTTTATGCCGAGGACCATAATTGCTGCGGGAAGAAAATGCCCTTGTCTATCCATGGGGGGTAGTATATGGCTTTGCCTTTGTATTTAATGTTCGGGTTGTTTCAAAGTGAAGCCAGGTTTGAGATCTTTATGCTCGAGGGGAGTTTCTTGTCCTGTTTTAGGATAGCTGTTTTTGTGTTCCGAAATATGCATTTTGATCTAACTAGCTTAGTTGTTTTGGAGGTTAGTAGAGTTAGTGGGCATAGATTGCTAAGAATGGCTTTTTCTACCTCCAGCCAGACTGGAGTGGTTATTGGGTGTGTGTGTGGGGGGGGGGGGTAGAGCCAATAGGAGCTTTGTTTAGCCAAAAAAGCCGCTTGTTAGTCTTTAAAGTTGGCCAGGTTGACTCCTCCAAGTGAGTTATGGAGTCTAAGTTTTTTTAGGGCTATTCTGGCTTTTTTGTCTTGCCAGTTGAATTTAGAGATCAGTTTTTATTGGAAGTCTTCTGATAGTAAGAGAGGGAGCATACCGATGAGGTAGTTGACAATTGGGGTGATCATCTTTTTTGTTGTCTCGATCCTGCCCCACCAGGTGGTAAATTTAGGGGACCACTTGTCCAATAGTTTTTTTTAATTTTGTCATGGGTAATGTTTTCTTTATGATTTTTTTTTTTGAAAACCTTTATTGACAGTTCAATAGAGAACAAGTATGGGCCTACAACCCCCCGGGGCCGGCCGCTAAGCAATCAGAGCAAAAACAGGCAAGTATAAACACAGGCAGCACATCGGGGAGCAGAATCGTGATGCTAATACTGTGAACAGCGTAGGTAGGGCACCAGGAGAAAAAGGTTTTCGTTTTATAATGAAACAAGGCAGAAGGATCAGGTGCCAGACTATTTTCAAACAGCAATTACAGGTATGCAGAGTAATAGACGTAAACGATTTACAGCAATCTATTAGGTCAATGGCGCAAACACAAGAACATCAGGATGAGGAAGAGTATCATAAGCAGTAGCGCCTGCAGTCCCCCGCCAGAACTCCCGGAGAGCACCCCGGAAATTGTGGTACACATGGAGCGGCAACGAGTCATAGCAAAGGAGGTGTATCACACTGATCCCAGAAAAAGAAAAACAAAAAGAATCAGAAAAGAAAAAGGAGGCCATGGAAAAAGAGATAAAAGACGAAAGAACCCCCTCCCCCAACCCCCCACCCTGCACCTCTGCAGATGAGTACGGCCCCCCCCCCAGCAGTGTGCCTGTCGCCCTGGAACCAGACCCGAAATATAGGAGAAGAGGGAAAAAGAAGTAGGAAAAGAACCCCACCAGACGGGGGGGTGGAGAAAGTATTAATAAACTGGAGGAGGGCCTTCAAAACATACCCCCGGCTTCTCCCTCCCGCACGGTAAGTTTCCCCCAAAGTGAACAATAAACAGCACAAAAGCGATCTTCTCAAGAAAGATGGGGAGCACTATGCACCTATTATGCTGTTAGCTATGCCAGGAGAGCACGCCACCCCTGAGCCCGCCCGTCCACTAGATGACCACCCCTGAAGGATCCGCCTTATCCCTGACCACTCTTTGGAATTCTGCCCATGCCTACCCCTCGACCCAGCACCATATCCGACGTTCCAAGGTAGAGGATTGTCCAAAAACGTCCGAGAAGCGACGCACACAGGTGGGGTGGAAGTCTCTGAGCATCAACACAGTCCGCAGCGTGGAGAAACAGGCTTCCCAGTGCTGCCCCAGGATATGCACTGCACTCAAGGTCCAGGAAGGCAGAAGCAGCCAAAGCAGACAATAGTTGCTGGAGTTGTCCCTGGGTCGCAGGAGGGCACGTACGGGACGAGGCTACCACACCCCACTCAGGACCAATGCCTCCGGGACAGATCGGGCCCTCAGCTGGACGAACACACTGTAGCATACTGGCCTGAGTGTCCAGCCGTGCACTAACCTCAGGGGTGGCCGCCAAAGTGTCCTCCTGTGCGCAGTGTGGGTAGTCCCTATGTACGTGCGGACAGGCGGGCCGCCATTGCCCCAACGCCGACGCCACACCGTCGAGCTTACTCCCCAAGACCCCGACACCATGAATCAAGGAGGAGTGAAGAGCACCAAGGGCCTCGAGGAGGTCGCCGTACCCCAGCACAGCTCTCTGCGATCGCGCCGCCACACTCCCAAAAGTCGCACTCTCACAAGCCCGCTGCGACCCAGCGGACAGGATGGTAGGCTTCATCGCAACAAGATGGCCGCCAAGTATGCCCGACCCTCACCGGGGCCGGGACCCTGGGACAAGCGTCTCGATGGCCACGTCGCTGGTGACCGGGTTCCGGGGGCAGGCGAAAAGTTATCCGTTGCGTGGTCACGGGCAACAGTCGTCCCCACTACGGACCCGCTCCCGTGAAAAGCCGGGGGCGGCCCGCAATGATCAGGGCAGGATACGGGCGGCAGCCGGGCAGCTCACCATCAAAGGCAGGGGCAGCCACCGGAGGATCTGAGAATTGCACCCACGGGCATGCACTCGGACCGCTACACTTGACAGTAGAAACGACCACGACGAAATGTAGGCCGAGTTTGGCACCGCTCCGGTGGACCGCCTCCGCCCAGTCACAACAGGCCGCTGTTGTTGAACTGCCACCCGGCCACGGCGTCCACTTGAGGTCCCGGCTCCAGGGCCGCACAGGCCGCAAAGTTCAAATGCTCGTTTCTCCGGCGATACCGCAGCCAGAAACCTCGGAGTCACATAGTCGGGTGCCACTCTCCTTCAGAAACACGACCGCGTAGCACAGGTTGAGGATCTCGTGCAGGATATCCGTGCGGGATGCGGAGGTTCACGGAGCCGGGAGTCTACGCTGCCGTCCCGGTCGCCATCTTGGCTCCTCCCCCCGTTTTCTTTATGATTAATGGTGTCTACTATGTCCGCTCCGAACTCAATTCCCAGGTATTTTATGTAGACAGATTACCACGTTAGTCCGGATGTACCCAGTACCTCTTTTGTGCAATGGATGTTTAGGGGTTTTACCTCTGATTTGTCTCTGTTTAGTTTATAACCTGAATGTTCAGAGTAGACTTCTATAGATTGCATTAGGGCTTAGATGGAAGTGATCGGATTCTCTGATAATCAGGATATCATCCGCATAAGCGGCTAATTTAACAAATTTCTAATTAGAACAAATTCCAGTAATTTTGAGGTTCTGTTTTATGTCCAGTAGAGGGTGTTAGAAACGCGGGTCTCTATTTGGCAGAGGTAGGTACCTTTGTCTCAATAGGGACCCTTGCTTCTAGTCAGGGTAAGGGGGATACACACTCTAGATAACCCCTGCTCACGTTGGCACCAACAGGCAAGCTTATCCCAAAGGCAATGTGTAAAGTATTTGTACCAACACTCACAGTAACACAGTGAAAACACCACAAAAGGATCTTTATCTAAACTTAGCAAGACCAAAATGACAAAAATCCAACATACAAGTATTAAGAAAAATGACTTTCAAAAGGATATTGCAAAAATCAAGCTTGTAGAAACAAATAGCACCAACTGGGGCTATGGCGACATCGTGGCAGCAATAAATCCAAAGTACGGCGCCGACCGTGAGGAGCGCAGCGTTGGGCACGAAGTCACACAGACCCCGAAACAAACAGTACCTTGGAAACAAAGTCTGTGATGCTGCACGGTGTCGAGGAAGCAGCGTTGGTGCCGATATCGAGGCGAAGTCGGCGAGTTCGTGCAGTCACCCTCGGCGGTTATTAGCACCATGATAACAGTCTGCAGACGCTGGTGATGACGGAGTTGGTGCGAGTGCTGGCGTCGGCACAGCCGATAACTGCAGGCATCCGTGGGGCGTCGAAGATGCGGTGCAGGCCGAGCGGTGCATCGTTCACTTTAGGAGCGGGGCCTCGGTGCAAGGTGCGACATCACAGCGACGTTGCTGATGACGTCGGAAACAGGTTTTCTTACTTCTCTTAGGGTTCTTACAGCTCCCAATAGCAGGACAACCTCCAGAGGCCCAACCCAGTAACAGGCACCTCTTGGCAGGTCAGAACTCCCAGCAAGGAAGTTCAGGTGAGCTGGGGTGAAGTCTTTGTGTCCCTAAGGCTTCAAAATAGGATGCAAGCTCTACTCAAGCCCTAGGAGACTTTCCTCAAGCAGGGGAAACAGCACACAGTAAAGTCCTTCTCCTTTCCGTGGCAGAAACAGCAACTGCAGGCCAACCCTAGACACACAGCAAGGGCAGTAATTCTCCTCATTTTCTCCAGCTCTTCTCCTCTGCAATGGTTCCTCCTGATTCCAGAAGTAGTCTAAAGTTCAGGGGTTTTAGGTAAAATACTTATACCCCAAAATGTATTTGTTCTCTTTGTGCAGAGAGGTCCTGTGCCCAGTCAAAATCAGTTATGTCCTCTCTGGTGCAGCTTCCTGTCAGGAGGTGGAGATAGCATTGTGGAAAGCAGGCCAGGCCCATTCAGGTGAAAGGAAATCTCCTCCCCCTACTTTAAATGCAGCCCAGGTCTATTCAGCCCAGCCCTGACTCATCAGGCTCTCTGGAGCCTATGCGCCTCCCCAGCCCCTGACACTCCAAACCCAGACAGGCAATCCACATCCTAGCAGAGGCACACCGGATCACAAAACAAGAAAATACCTACATTTTAAAAGTGGTATTTTTAAACGCAGAATGTAAAAATCACCTTCACTAAAAGATGCTTTTTAACATTCTGAGTTCAGGCATACTAAACTTAATTTTCCTACCTCGTTTCCAGGGGCAGTTATGTTTATAAGATGTTACAAACAAACTCCCCTTTCTATCCTGTGGTAACAGGCAGCCTTGCAATAGTGAAAAACGAAATTGGCAGTAATTCACTATCAGGACATGTTACACACTTCAGCACATGTTCTGCCTTTTACATACACTGCACCCTGTCCATAGGGGTGGCTAATATGGAAGAGAAGGGAAGGTTAGGGTCTGGCAAGTGGGCGCACATGCCAAGTCGACAAGGCAGTTAACAAACTGCGCACAGGCACCGTGGTGGCAGGCCTGAGTCAGGGCTACTCATGTCGGTGGCACAATCAGTGCTGCAGTCCCACTAGTAGCATTTGATTTACCATCCTGGCACACTTACTGCACTTTACTAGGGACCTACTAGTAAATAAAATATGCCAATCAGGAAGAACCAATCACATTCACAATTTACACAGGGAACACTTGCACTTTGACACTGATCAGCAGTGGCAAAGTGCCCAAAGCATCTAAGCCAGCAAAAACGAAATCCAGAAAAGCATCAAAAATACAGGAGGCAGAGGCAAAAAGTCAGGGAAAACCATGACAAGGATACCAGGTCTAACAGAGGGGTTCTAGAGCTTGGAGAAATAATTAAGGGGAGAGTGGGCAGTCTTGTCTCGTGCCTTGTTGCAAGTGGAATGGTTGGGACAGAGAGCCACTAATTGCGACGCATGCGTAGGTTTTTTGTTATAGAGCCATGACCATTTTTATGAACAATTCGCCAAGATCAAATGCTTCCATGCACTGTTTTAAAAAAAAACAATATATTCTGTCAAACGCTTTTTCTGCATCTAATGGTATAGCGACCGATGGTGAGTTGGAATTTTTCTCCTGATCGAGGACGAGACAGAGGAGACGAGTGTTATCATTCGACACACGGTGTTTAAGAAATCCTACTTGGGAATTTCCTATTAGATTAGGGAGGTGTTCATTAAGTCTCGTAGCCAGTGTTTTTGCATAGATTTTACAGTCAACATTTATCAAAGATATCGGTCTGTAATTTTTTGGTTGCGTTGGGTCTTTCCTTTCCTTTGGGTATCACAATAATGTTTGCTTCAGACATAGAGCTGGTAACGCTACTGGATTTGGAAATATAGTTGAATAAGTTTAGCATGGTTGGTTGTAGTAGATCTGAAAATGATTTATAAAAATTGGCGGTAAAGCCTTCTGGACCTGCGGCTTTATTGTCTTTTAGCATTTTAATAACTTTGCCCACTTAAAAGGCTGTTATTGGCTTACCGAGGGACTTCCTTTCTTTTTCAGATAGATGAGGGGCTTTAACACGTATTAGGTACTCCTTGCATTTTTGTGGATCGAGGTTTTGTTCATTCCAGTATAAGAGTTCATAAATGTTTCTAAAGGTGTCTAATATTTTCTCTGGATTGGTGTGGTTCAGATTTTTGGCATCTTTGATTGATGAGATTCTGAGTTAGTTTTGTTTGTGTTTGAGGTAAGAGGCAAGAATTTTTCCCGATTTCTTAGCTTCGCATAATTTGAGGCCCTAAAATGTATTCATCCACACACCAGCTCTTTCACTCAAGATTTTGTTATATTTATATTTCATCTGTGTAAACTGAGAGAGTGTGTTGTTGTCTAGGGAATTGGTGTGTGATAGCTCCCGTTGTTTTATTTCTTGTTCTAATGTTAATAAATTTGCATTGAGTATCTTATTGATTTTTGTTTTCATTTCTATTAGGACACCTTTCACGGTAGCTTTAAGCACGTCCCATAGTGTATTTATATTAGTTTCTGGGCGATCATTGTCTCTCTATTAATTTGTGATTGAGTCTTCAATTTTGGTCCTATCATTGGTGTCTAACAAAACCTTATTGTTGAAGCGCCATCTTTTTAACAGTGGTTTTGTATGACTGCCAGCTAATAGTGTGTTGATACATGAGTGGTTTTAGAAAAGAGCTGGGGATACGTTAGTTTGGTCAATTAGATGGGTGTAAGTGTCTGATATTAGTATGTAGTCTATCCTTGTGTATGAGTTGTGTAGCACTGAGTAAAAAGTGTAGTCTCTTGAGTCTGGGTGTTGTAGTCGCCATGTGTCTTTAAGATTATATTTTGAGAACATTTTCTGAACTATGCTGTGAGATCTCGAGGTATAGTATTTTCAGGTGGATTGAAGATCTAGAATGAAGTCTAGGGTAAGATTAAAGTCACCACCCATTATGATCAGGTCATCCTGAGGTAAGTGACCGATTTTATTAGATACGTTTTCCCAGAAGGAAAAATCATCTGTATTCGGGCCATAATTATTTACAACATGAATGGAATCTTCTCCTCTACATAGGTTAGTGGTCAGTAGTCTACCCTCCTCATCGGGTGAGTTTGATTCAAGGGTGATGTCAGACTTTCTTGTTATTAGGGTAATTACATCTTTTCTTTTGTGGTTTGCTGGAGAGCAAGACACATGTACTATCCAGTTATTTTTGAGCAACTCAGCATCTTTGTTAGCTAGTTTGGTCTCTTGGAGGAGTATGATGTCTCCTATTGATTTTGTGCTAGGTAGTCCATAATTTTCCGACGTTTGATTGGGTGGTTTAACCCTTTCGCATTAAAATTGTCTGTAAAATTGTCAGTCATCATATGGGCGGAAATTTGTGGCAGAAGAAAATGAATATATTCTACAGCAAATTTCACTACTTAGTGCAGGTGATTGAGTTCTCATGAAAAGATGTGTGTGAGTATTTTGTTGTGATCTCCCATTGTTCCTAGGAAGATAGGAGTTAGTACCATTAAAGATTGTCTTTGCCATGCACGAAAAAAGGCATTTAGTGCGGTGGCTCAGGAGGGGAAGCAGCTCTGTTTAAGGGGTAGTAGAAGGTGAGAAGATAAGCCCAGATTTTTATGTGCACAAACATTGGTGTGGTGGGTGTTTACTGTGCAGATATGAGCTCGAACATTGGTATTGTGGATGTTTACTGTGCAGATATGATTTCGAGAGATGGTGTGATGGCTGTTTACTGTGTAGATCAAGAAACTGTGGATGGCAGCAAAACCGATAACAATACTACGAATAATAATCAATATGACAATAATGAAAACAGAAAGAACCAAAATCCCCAAAACCACTGCCCCATTCCATCCCCCCCCCCACCCTTCTCTTTCTTTGAAGGCATAGAGCATCGGAGGTGCGACGGCAGGAGCGTCTGTCTGCCAGCACGCAGTGAAGTATGGCTAGTTCCAAGTGCAGCCTACTAATACCTGAGTAAAATAATCCTATGGAGAGATTAGTGGAGTCTACATTCGACCTGTTGGTTTGAGGTAAGGGGGATATAGACGCTAACGAGGTATGAACCTTATAGCATAAATGTAATTACGAAGTTATGTGAATATGCTAAAATGAGAATATGAGAGTATGATGGTATGAGAGTAAGAGTATAAGAGTGTATGAGAGTCTGAGAGTAAGGACGTATGTAGTTTAGAGAGTGATATAGAGTGGGCTAGTAGAGTTCGTGACCACACTTGTGTAGAAATGTATGCCTAAGAGTTACAGGAATAAAGAGAATATTACTTACTATCTTATTATATCTTGTGGACATACAGACTAAATTACATCCTTTGGGGACTCTATACCCTATGACAGTTGTAGGATATTTTAAAGGAGTTGTGAATAAACAGAAATAATATGCACATACATGTAGCATGTAATAACATGAAAAAATAGCTGAGACTAAACATGATATACTAGCATTGACTAGTATAAACAATATCCCTCTTGCGACCAGTGAAAGAGGGTATAATTATTGTTGACTAGCATTAACTAGCGTTAACAAGCCTTAATTAGTCCTAACTAGTCTTAACTGACCTTAACTATCATTAACTGGCCCTAGCTGACGTTAACAAACTTGACTAACATTATCTGGAAAAATCGGAGATCCTGAGGGCCTGAGATGCATAGGCGCATAAGAGGGCAAAGGATATCATGATTTCCTTTTGTTGGAAAAGGAATTAGCATGCTCCATGTCCTGCAAGTTCAGGTTGTCTAGGAAGCTGGACAAATCAGGAGGATCAGTGAAGATATGTAGTTTCCCATTTGCTGTGATCTTAAACTTGGCGGGACCTGCAAAAGAAAATTGGATGTTCAGATCTCGTAGTCTGTCTCTGAGTGCAAGGAAGCCTTTCCTGGTTTCGACGGTTAGTTTTGAGCAGTTTTGCGTGAAAGTGATTTTATGACCATTTCTCATAATCTGACGGTTTTTGCGTGCAAAGGTTAGGAGGTCTTCAGCATGTTGAAATCTCAGGGGCTTACAGATGATTGGCCGTGTCCTATTCCTTGTCGAAGAGTTGAAGGTCAGTTTTTTATGGGCTTGTTCTAGTTCCAGAACTTTATTGAATTTTATACCGGTGAATTGTGGGATCCAGTTCTCCAAAAAGGATATGCAAGTTCCGGCTGAATCCGCCGACCCCTCCGTGACAACAAATATTCTAGTTTTGCCCCTTCTGTTGCAGTCTTCCAATTCGTCAATGTCTCTTTTCATAAGATTGGTAGCGCTTAGTAAGGAATTTATGTGTTTGTTGGAGCGAGTGGTAAAGTCTTCCACATCACTAATTCTTTGTTCTGCTGCGAAAATTTTAGAGTTGATTGTGCTGATGTCAGCGCTGATAGCGGTCATTTCTAACTGCATAGCATCTGTATTTTGTTTGGTCGATTTTGCCAGGTCATGTACATCCGCCAGCTTTTTGACAATCATTTCCATTGTGTTGCTGAAGTCGGCCTTAGGTTTGATGGGAGAGTCTGAAGGAGATAGTTCAGCTTTTGAGCATTTGTAGTGAGATTTGAAATCTTTTTCCGCCATGGTGGAAGGAATTTAGTTGCAATGGTAGAGATTTAGACTAGTATAGAATTATCTTGGAAGGAATTGGAAGCGATTGGTATGGTTACTTGGTTGGCTTGGTTGGTGGTTGAGCAGCAGGTAAGAGAAATCGCACAGACATGCAATGCACAACTAAGCCCTCAACATAGTGCACAACATAGTACACAGCGTAGAACAAAGTGTAGAACTCAGCGTCCCCGCAGAGTGCACTTCCCAGGACATTTAGTGCTTCGGCATAGGCCATGGTACTGACTAAAAGAGGCACTGAATTGCTGGGTTGGAGCAATGAATACTTGCTGTGCAGTAGATTTCCGGGGTTCATATGGGTACAGAGCGTTCACAAGGCCTGTCATACTTTGATTAGCCCCTTTGAGGTCTGGTACCTCGGTGATGTTCCAAGGAGCTTATTTAGATGACTTGGATGACTCTCACTGTGCTCCGCTATACTCTTCTGTGTAAGCCTTGTGTCGAGTCTTGTGGATGATTTTGTCACTGTTTGGCTTGCCTAGTTAACTATTCAGAGAGTCTATTTCGGGTATCGGCTCAGGGTTCAATGTATACCGCTGGACAAGTGGGGCTCAACACTGTCTGGTATCCCGTCTGTTGTGTGGGCGTCAGATTGGAGACAAGCTTTACTCTGCCACCCTTCTCTTCAACTTGCAGCAGGTAGCAGATGAGCTCACTGTCTTTTTTCAGTGGCAGCAAATAATACAACCAAATAGTTTGAATCGATTGACAAGTAAGATGCGCTGGGGTTCACTTGTGTTGTCTATACCAACCAACTAGTTGACATCAGAAGTCTTTCAGACTACATTGTAGAAGAGCACCATTTGTTCTCAAGAGCACAAGTATGCTTCAGGATCCAGACTTTCTGTACCTATTAGTAGCGAGTTAGAGTAGCCTTCTGATAAGTGGTAGCCGCAGATCGGTTGATAGCTTGCTCCAACTTAGACTGGAGGGATCTCGGCAGGCTGGTTTCAAACAATTATGGCTGTATTCTCTGCAAACACTTAGAGGTGTGTTACCCCATTTGATTTTCAATGTTTCTTTAGAAGGCTAGGTGATGTATTTTGTCCACCGTCAAAGATGACCATGATTAGCTTGAGAAAACCACAATAGACCACTATCTTCCATGAATTACCAGTCAGACAACAGATTTTTAGTATCCACTGGATGGCTGTCCCCAAAGAGAGGTACAAAGCTTGACTTAAGCTTTTACTCTTGCCTGCAATATTTGGAAGTTAGTTTCCCTTACAACAGAGTCTCACTGCTGTGTACCTTGGTCCGACTAAATGTATTGCATTTGTATACATTTTTGGTACATAGGAGAATCTGAATCCTTTAAAATTGCATGTTTACCTGATTTCCAATAGATTGCAATGTAGATGTCTTCAAGAAAATATCATAGTTTTCCGTCTGCTCATTTTGAGATGTGTGTTATTTCACGTCATATTTTCTACTTTATAATGAATATTTTTTCTCTTTCTTCATTTCTCTGGTACAGGAAATCAACTTTCCTGTTACTAAATGGAGCGGTAAACGTAAGCGGGTTGGCTTTTTTTTTCATTGGTCTGCGTTTGCATATTAAGCTTCAATAATCAAGAGATTGAAGTTATCATTATTTTTCCAATTTTATGTTTATGAGTTTTGTCCTATTTGGGCATTTTCAACCTTTAATTACCGTGGTTCTGTTCACGTGACGTGGCAGGGTCTTATAAGTGAAGCAGAAAGAGAATACAAGAAAGACACAATGAATAGTCACTCTGACTCACCAGTTAATATTCCTTGCAAACAAACTATAAAGCCCAGTTTTTAATTTGAACATGAAATAGAGACAGAATGTAAAAGGACTAGACACATTAACAGGCACATGCATCATCATAGGGTTTTGCGATTCCTTAATTGCGATTATTAAGGAATCGCAATTAAGGAATAGCAAAACCCTATGCATGTAGGAATCGCTAAAGAAATAGCGATTCCCACAAATTCCTTAATTGCGACTAGCAAATTGCGAGTCGCAATTAAGGAATGTCTTCCCATTCATTCCTATGGGCCTCCGGGAGCAATTTGCGAGTACCAGTAGGTACTCGCAAATTGCTCCCGCAATTTCGATGGTGCAAGGGTGTCAAAATACACACCCTATTGCACCCATGTATGTTAACTCTGCACATATGTTGCATACACACATGCTCTAAGGGCATGTGTGTGCGCAACATGAAACTTAGAAAAATGCAAATAAGTGCATTTTTCTAAGTTTTCGCAAATTACCATGAAGTCCAGCTTCATGGTAATGTGCTCACGCTAATAGTGAAATCGCTATTTTTAAAACTGTAATGCATTGCATTTAAGGAATCTCAATTAGGGATTCCTTAAATGCTATCGCTATTTAAGGAATCGCTATTTTGAGATTCCATAAATAGCGATTTGTGCATTTGGGATGATGCATCCCAAATGCAAAAATACCGGTCGCAAAGGGGCAGATTCTGAGAATCTGCCCGTTTGCGACCGGTTTTGTGCTTGATGCATGTGCCTGTTGGTGTTTTAATAAATTGAAACAATGAATGTGATACTTTTAAGGTCAGTTTCATAAGTTGTTCTGTCTATTTTCAATTGAGTAAGAGTTATAATACCAACTGTGTTATACGAGAGGGCTGTCAATTATAAAAAAAATAATGTGTTATGAGTCATGGCCTGGTGAAAGCTATAGATGAATAATAGATTTCAGCTGAAATGTTGCATAGAAGAGAATCTGAAAAAGGTTCTGAGCACCAATTAACTTTTTTTTTGGATGAACCTTTTTAAAAGTGTTTTTTTATTAGGTGGCAGATCTCATGCTTCTAGGAAATAAGAGAAACATTATGATTTTTGAATACCTACAAGTAGCAAGTATTCAGTTTGCAATGTTATAAAGTCTGACTAACTCAAATATTTGGAATATTTCATTTTGTGGATAGGTATATAGATTTATATTAAGAAATTATTTAAAATGACTTGTTTTCAATATGATGGGGAACTGATCAGCATTGTTGCTATTCTGGATATTTTCAAACAAATGTATAGTGTTTTTTCATTGTTTGGGACGGGGACGTTTGGACAAGGGTACTTATGTAGTTGTTTTATGTCAAGTTCTTTCCATGGCAACTTGAAGTGGCTGGATCGCAGTGCCCCTTAAAAGTATATTAGAATTGTTATGTTCTCTTTCTGATTTTTGAGGCTACCCAGTATACCACTATATTAGAGATCCCATCTCAGCAGGGAGCTCACCAATCAAAAGATACTGCTCGGGGGGGGATGATTCTCATTCAGCATTTATGTCACGGTTTGCTCACCTTCGTTGTAACATGTGGTATTATTTGCTAACTGTTTTTGCAAACAGAAGAACCGTTCTTAGCTCCATTCCCTGCAGGGCCAGACTGGGAAATCAAAAACAACCCTGGCTAAAATGCTATGACCAGCCCTACCTCATTCTCCTTGTGCAATCTCTCTTTTTCTATCTATCCAGTCTCTCTCTCTCGCCATCTCTCCTTTCTCTCACTTCCCTTTCTTGTCGCTTTCTCTCTACCATTGCCAACCCTCCCTCTCTTCATCTCTCTCTTGAAGCCTCCCTGTGCCTGCTGTAATTAAACCCAGGGAGCAAGGGAAGGAGCAAGAGGCACCAGGAGCTGGACCTACAAAACCAGATTCCAGCGGCTTCAGCCCCCGTGGACATGCCCGGTGGAATAAAAGACCTGTCTGGCCCTCCTTCCCCGACCCACCTAAGGGCTTAGGACCTCAGAAAAGACTGCAGAACTAAGTCCGGCAGTGAGATCTAAAACTGATGGCGTGCTTTCATGCACAGGATTTTTACGGTCCCCACTTTAGGGTGTAGCAAGAGTTGGTGAGTATGCCTCACTGTAGCCGAAGGGGTGCAGCTTTGTAAAATAACGGTGTATTGTACTGGAGTCGGGAGATACTGGCATACTTGGCCTCGGATTCTCCTCCACTCGAAGCAGTCTGGGCAACAAATATATAGGTGTGTGTGTGTTTTGTTTGTGTATGTTCAAGTGTGTTTGTGTTTTTGTATTTACTAAAAAAAACAAAGGTAAAGTGATTAAGGTAATGTTACAGTTAAGCTTGTGAATGGGGTTTGGCCCGCATGGCCATCCCACTGGCCAGGTTCTTCGCTCAACCCTCTATGAGCAGCCAACTGCCATTGCACACGGCCATTGTCAATGAGCAGCTGGGGTTGGTCTCAGGTCGTGGCCTCTGGCCAGCCCTGTACATATGCCTCAAAGGGCGGTCAAGCCTGCACGAATGCCAGCCTTCTGCAGGCAGCCAACCCCTGCTGGGCAAGGCCGAATTCAGATGCCTACCCCTCTTTATTTTTTATTTAGACTAGCGGTTCCAGGTGTAAGCTAGCCTACCATTGTGGCACGAATCTGCAAAAATTTAAAAATACATAGAGCATGCTAATAATACTAGGCATCTGCTAAATGTTGTGCAAATTCTTAAAGCATCATTATAGTTATGGGCAAATCAAAAATATAACTTTCCACCTATCAAGAAATCATTAAAATATAACTTCTTCATACCCAACCCGTGCAACTCTTTGAACACTAATTTCTCAAAAACTACTGATCAGTTTCACAGCAATCCAATAAACCACAACCCTTGAGTAAAGTTCTATGTTTGTGGCAAGTTTTGTATAGTTCCGTTCTATCTATTTTTTCTTGGACCCTACTTTACCGAATTTGTGAATAACAGTGTAGGACCCAAAGTGGGTAAACCTTTTAAAAAATGTTTTGTAAAGATTAGTGGAATGCGCCAATGTTGTTAAGAAAAGGAGATGGGAGATGTGGCACAGGCTAGAGCTGCCAACTTTGGTACCTGGGCACCCTGCTTTGAATCTTGGCCTCAGTGCTCAGATATAACTGGTAACTTAGACCTTACTATAACTACAAAGGTGCTATTGCCACCAGTGTCACGTATACATATATATTTATATATCCAAAAGTTGTGTCAAAGTCCATTCAGGCACAAAACACACCGCGGCCCAAATGCAATTTCAAGCGTGCTTTAATTGTGCCAAAACGTTTCTCTACGCGTTCAAGAGTGAATTACACAGCAGTTGCTGTTGCCTAAATAACATATTACGTGATTGTGGATAACAAATGCCGTAGAAAACAGACTTGTAATGGTGTTAACATAAAACATTAAATATTTCGTAATTCAATGTTACGAGCATAAAGCTAATTTCAATTGCCTAAAAGTAAAATAGTCACTTTTTTTTAGCATAGTTAATTTTTAACTTTCACAGTGAGATTTCGTACTGAGTCTTGACTATTTGGTTTTTTCAATAAAGTTTTGATTGTGAAACAGTGAGATTCCATACTATGTCATGACTATTTGACATTCTCAATAAAGTTTCAGTTGTTGACAATTTTGAGTAAGTTAAACTCATATGGTTTGGTTGACTTCACACCATGTTTTTAAACGTTATTTTTATCTCAAACACACCAATGTGGCATTGTATGCATGTATCTGAGCATTATTGCATCATTACATAGGTAGTGCTAATAAAAACATTTTCAACAGATTAATCGCTAAATCTCATTTCCATTTTTGACGTCACTGCATATCTACTACACTATTCTGCCCAACTGGGCTTAGATGCCTTCGTTCGTGCACAAATCTGCCAAAGGAGTTTTTGTCACATAATTTACTAAACACATTGGTGAACCAAATGTTGCCAAACCATAATAATGATTGAATAATTGTAAATCAAAAATCAATTGATTGATCAAAAGTCAATGTTCATTCTACCGTGCGATATTATTAGCTCTTTTGCCTTTTGTTTTCTTCCAAAGAAAAACCGGTACATCTGTAATAAAAAGATATAACACCTTGTTAAAAAATGAAACCACAGATTCCTATGTGATAACAACAGTCATTTGCATTACTTAGCAAGGTATCATTATAGCAATCTTTAGATGGTTTGCTGGCACACTCACCTTAAATGTATGGCTAAATTTAGGATTCTGGGTTTGTATATACTATACCAAAGTAAGGTATAGTGTGCACAGAGTCAATGGAACCCCAAAGGTCGGCAGAGGTAGAAGTAGATAGTACCTTACTCTCAATTTGTGGTAGTGGGGGCGAGCGGTAAGGCTTTATCAGAGGGTAGTGTTAAGCATTTATTGTACACACTCAGGCAAGAAATTATGTCACACACTCAAAGACTGAACTCAGACCAATTTGTTTGTATAAAAATATTATTTAGTTGTATTTTAATTCCTAGAACCAAGCCATGGCTGGTACAGGTTAGTGTAATAGTACTTTGCAAGAGTAATGCAGTAAAATACAGTTTGTATGAAGTTGAATACAAGTGGATTGGTTACAGGTAAGTCATTTGGTTGTACAGCAGTTTGAAATACTTTTCAGTTACTTTTCAGATTATTTTGTACATTACTTTTCAGATTACTTTTTAAGTTACTTTTGCTAATCAGTGTGATATAACTAGATATCACACTGGGACATTTCCTAGACAAAAGGTAAGTCATTCAGTTTTTACATGTATGCAGTTTCTTAGGGTTTTCATACAAACCAACTCCACACTTTTTCACAGAAAAGCAGTCAATGTAATCCTATGGGAGGAGATGAAGTTATCGGTTTAACGGTAAGTACTTGGTTGTGGGAGTTGGGGTTCTGTGGCTAGAACCAGGGTTCCCCCAGCGTTGAGGATGCACTCTTGAAACACCTTCAGAGGCACTAGGGCAGACGGGTGCAGAGACCCAATGTTATCCAATGGGGGTAGGGGGCCTCCGGTTGGTGCTTGCTCACAAGCAGGACACAAGGTTGTGGGAGCTAAGCTCCTGGACTTGGGCTCAAGGCAAAGGAGATCCAATTTAGCACACAAGGTGCATCCACAGCGGCATAGGGGAGGCCGGGTGCAGGGTGCTGCTTTGGCATCGGTTGCCCTGTTGATTTCAATGGGAGTTGCCAGTTTGGGATTTTGGCTGCAGGCTCAAGCCAGGAAGCCTTCAGGGAAGAACCAACAACCGGGCAGGTAAGTTGAGGGGCTTGGGGGATGTAAGTGCACCTCAGGTTCTCTTCACCAGGGCGCAGGGTGGCTGGATGTAGGGGTGTCTTTTCAGGTCAGATTTTACCTTACCGGGCCACTCGCAGTTGGGGGGTCTCTGTGCAGAGGCTGCAGGCTGCGTCGAAGAGTCCTGGAGGGGTCAACCCACAGTGGACTCATACTCTGGAGCGCTGGGGGACCTCGCTGGGACTGGTGGGCCTCTCAGACTTGGGCTGTAGGCTTCGGGTGCAGTGGTGGTTCCAGGAGTTGGGTTTCCTTGTCCTCAGCAGGCTCAAAGTCTTTCTTGGCTTTTTCTTTTGAACAGAGCTGCTGTTCCCAAGAGATCTGGTCTTTGTTGAAGGCAGCATGTCCTCCTAGGGGTTCTGGAGGTTGCAGGACAAGGTGACTTTTGGCGCAGGATGTCTGGAAACTGCAGACGGGCCAGTAGGGCTGTGGCAAGTCAGTTCTTTTTTGCAGTCTCCTCTGCTGGGCATCTTCTTTCGTACTTCTTTGCAGGGATCTGTCTTCTTGGTTCAGAAATACCTTCTAAATACTGTACTTAGGGAGCATTTTATAGGTCTTGAGGTCAGTAGCCAATGGGCTACTGATCATAGGGTGACCACACTCTTGTTGTGCTCACCTCACGTGAGGGAGTGGGCACAATCCCTAATCCTCATTGGAGAGTGCTTGCCATCTGCAAGATGGCGGGCACTGAAGAGTGGGCTTCACCTTGCCTCCCCCACCTGAGTGGTGGAGTTGGCAGAGGTGGGCACATCTTCTGGGCTATTCTAATTCTTCCCGCCTGTCTTCCCACCGAAAAGGAAGGGAGACAGGAAGGGGGCCTGCTCCTGATAGCAGGAGAGGCTGGGGGACGTGTAACAAAGGCAGCAAGGCCTTTGAAGCTCCCCAGCCACAGATGGCTCTTCCTGACCTGGGGGAGTTGGGAACACTTCCGCCCAGGAAAGGCTTTGTTTCTGGGATCAGGGAGCGAAGGCTCCCACCCCAGGGGTCCAGAAACATGTCTTGTGGTGGCAGGCTGGTGTTTACCAGTCAGGGAACCCACCAGAGGCTGGTCTTTTTTCAGGGGGCATGTCTAAGATGACATCTGAGTGCATCGTATAATAACTCCCACACTGGCATCAGTGTGGGTTTGTTATGCTGAGAAGTTTGATACCAACCTTTCCAGAATTCAGTAAAGCCATTATGGTGTTGTGGAGCTCGTAATGACAAACTCCCAGACAATATACTCTTTATAGCTTTGCTGCACTTTTAATGTCTAAGAATGGACTTAGACTGTAGGGGTATAGTGCTCTTGCAACTTTACCCTCACCAGTGGTATACTGCACCCAGCTAGAGAGGGTGTCTCACCTATACCATAGGCAGTGGGTTGCGGGCATGGCACACAGGTATGTATGCCATGTCGACTCTTCACTTTTCTCTGCAGCAAAACACGAAGTCTGCAATGGCAGTGCATGTGTGTGTTAAGGTACAGGACCTCTAAAGGTGGCACAATATGTGCTGTAGGCCTTAGAGGCCTTCCCAGGTCACAGTGCCCCTAGTACCCATTGTACCTTTTACAAGGGACTGACATGTGGCCAGAGAGGTGCCGATTGGGAGTACAAGGTGCAGTTTTGGGAAAGAACACGGGACCTGGGAACCTGATTGGCAGGGACCCATGGCACATCAAGTCAAAGTGCATCAGAAATCTGGCAAAAAGTTTGGGGGGGTTACTGCAACAGAAACCCAGCTTACCATACAATGGCCCAAAGGCCAGGAGACTCAGCCAAACCTGGGAGAGTCTTCCTTGTCTTCCAGGTGAGGAAGAGTAGAGGAAGTGGTTTGAAAGTTGTAGGGCCTACTCTGCCTTACATCCTTCTGTCCAGGTCTTGTCCCTATGGGGAACTGGCCTACCTCAACAGTTTCAGGACCTTATTACCAATGGTCTTTCCCTAGCTCTTTAGTTTCTTTACTCTCTCTTTTAATTTGGGTTCAGAGGTGCCTACCTCTGCAAATTCTAACTTAGCTAGGGAAAATCCCAGCATACCCACAGAGGTTATCTACAGCTTGAGTAACCCCACCATGATTGACAGCACTCCATGATCATGTTTCTTGGTGTCTGATAATCCCAATCAGTATTGAATAAGACGTCTTCTATGATATTTAGGGTCTCATTGTGGGGAAGGCTTGTATATAAGCTCTCCACATCACAACTTATCAATAGTTCTTTTTCTGGATTGAATGGTTGTCCTTCTAGCAATTACAGGACGTCTTTAGTATCTTTTACTATACACCATACCAAAAATTCACAAAAACCAGGTCTCACCGCTGGGCCGCCCAATAGTGTCTGGTATTGGATCAATCCTGGAACCGGTCTCAAAATTTGCAGATGCATTCTTAAGGCCGTTAGTACAACAAACATCCACGTACCTAATATCTTTTAGGTACGTGGATGTTTGTTGTACTAACGGCCTTAAGAATGCATCTGCAAATTTTGAGACCGGTTCCAGGATTGATCCAATACCAGACACTATTGGGCGGCCCAGCGGTGAGACCTGGTTTTTGTGAATTTTTGGTATGGTGTATAGTAAAAGATACTAAAGACGTCCTGCAATTGCTAGAAGGACAACCATTCAATCCAAAAAAAGAACTATTGATAAGTTGTGATGTGGAGAGCTTATATACAAGCCTTCCCCACAATGAGACCCTAAATATCATAGAAGACGTCTTATTCGATACTGATTGGGATTATCAGACACCAAGAAACATGATCATGGAGTGCTGTCAATTGGCATTTAAAGAATTTTTTTTTGAGTATCAGGATGCAATTTACCTACAAAAACATGGGACCAGTATGGGGAGCACCTTTGCTCCCAGCATAGCTGGTCTCTATGTACATCAACTGGAGAAACAAAAATCCTAAATCCCAGAAATCCATTCCGTGACCATATGCATATATGGAAACGATACATAGATGACATATTGATCATCTGGGAAGGAGATGAGACCACCGCAAGACGTTTCCTGACATTGCTGAACTGCCAAGATGAATTTTTGATGTTCACAATTACCATCTCGAATGAAAAACTAGTCTTCCTTGATCTAAACATTTATGCTAAAGAAGGAAAACTGACAACTACCACTCATTTCAAACAAACATCCAAAAATTGCCTATTACTGTATAACAGCTTCCATCCCCGACATCTCTGCGACAACCTTCCTCATGGGCAATTCTTACGGTTACGAAGAAACTGCACGGAAATTGAAGATTTAAAGAAACAATCAAAAGACTTGTAAAAGAAATTGGAGATACGTCAGTACCCCAAAAAGGTGATTAATAATGCATACAAAAGGGCGCGTAGCAATAGCAGAGAAGGCCTTTTGGAACCTAAAATCCATAAGGAAGAGGAGAACCGCCCAGTATGCATAACAACTTTCAACACTAACTCCAATGTCCAATGGGATTACAAAAATCGTAAACAAACATTGGCGAATCCTTAACAGTGGAGGCATCAACTTACCGAAACCTATCTTCTCTCACAAATGAGGTAAGAGTATCCGGGATTTGGTCGTGCACACCAGACCAAAAGGAAGTAAAGACGGGCAGAGCACGCAAACCACCTTAATGACACCAGTCTCTAGCTATCATCCCTGTGGCATGTGCAATGTATGTAAACTAACCAAATAAAGCAAAGCGATATGGTTCCAAGATGGGACCAGATGGGACCAAAGGAGTTTCACGACATATAACTCAAAGAATGTGGTTTATCTCATTTCATGCCCATGCCTTTTAGAGTACGTAGGTAAGACCACATGCCCCGTCAAAATAAAGATAGGCAAACGCAAAAGCAACATAAAATGCAAAAAAAGTACCACCAAAATGGCATCCCATTTTTTGGAGAAAGGTCACAAATGGGAAGATCTCTCATGGACGATAATCGAACAAATCCAAAACGAGAGATATTTATTCGAAAAGGAACAGCGGTGGGTGTTCCGTCTGAGAACTCATGAAAAGGGGCTAAATGATGAGATTCCGTGGAATCAGCTCTAAAACTGAAAACTGAGGATTGTAAACCAGACCCCTGAATAGATGTTTCGCTAAACAATTACGAAGCAGCCATGTGGTATAATCAGCAACAAATAGAGCACCAAAAAAGCTATCTCATGTTTTTACAAGGACCTGTTTTTTAGCCATTTGTTTCAACAAATGATGTTTTACGTGTAGTATAAGATGCAAAACAAATGCCCTACACACTCTTTGACAATGAAAGTTTTTCGGGCCACCAGTAAGAGTAAAAAGGTCCTTTTCAAACCAAATTTACAAAAATGCTTACTGTTTTTTCCCCAAAAAAAAACACCCGTGAAGGGGAATACCCACCCAGTATTCTTCAGCATTCAGCGCAACTACCAGCCTTCTCCCTGCACTTTACCAGGAAAACCAACTTGAATAAAAGAAGCCTAATAGAACACTTAAAGGTTCTATTTTTTAAACAACCGATTTTATATTTTTCAACCACCTATTATTTATTTTTCACCTACCTACTATGGTGACCCTATTTACCTTACAGAGGCCAGGGGTTAATCTTTTTCAGTCATCATTCACCCCCATAAGAAATGATCATCGAAGTCTTCCACTAAAACTTCAAACAGGAAGTGGACCAAAATATAACTCCTTTTTGGGCCATTTTCGGGTGGCCATTTTGTTTTTTTCCGGTCTACTTGTTCTTGCTTCAGCTGTCTCCCATTGAGTGCACCTCCATGCAGGGCACTCCCTTTATAACACCGGGCTCGTAGAAACCTCATTCAGTTCTCGGTGTGTCACGAGAAGGTAATCCCTGGAGATCGAACAGCTGGCAGCATGTAAGTAAGACATGGGCATGTCTCTAAAAAGCCCAAGAGACCGCATCTAGCACGGAGAAAATAACCACGCCAGTGTAAAACTTGGCTTTTCCATCTATGTTCCCAATACCTACAGTGTCTGTGTGAAGGCGTCCTTACACCCCTCGTGGCATCTCATGGAGCAGATACGTTAATTTACGGATTTATGTATTCATAACAATCTTTCAACGGCACATCTCTCTGAGAGCATGAATATTAACCCCATTTTTAAACGGCATGCCATGGGAGCACTTATTATAAAGAGAGCGAATGCACATACATGTTGAACAATTACCATCTTTAAAAACTCCAAGCAAGTGCACATTTGATATTTCAAACGTCTGTACAACTCGAAACAATTTTGGTTTCACACGAGTATGAATTATTAACAACTAAGTATGTATTTAACCACGAAACTGTATGTTTGAAAGTTCTGAGTGTATGAGAAACTGGGTACTAACACCACAAGGAGTGTTTTTAAAGCTGATATATGAGTGAAGGTCATTGCAAAACACCCACATTAGGGTGAGACAAGAGAAAAATATATCACAGAGACAAATAGCAATTTCCTTTCCACATGATGGTGATGTGAATTTATAAGGCGATAAATGATATAAGCCATTGTTTATCCACTATGTTTTTCTTTTCAGGTTGTTTAAAAGGATATACTTATGGTATATTGTTTCAACTGCCCTATTAGGGTACAGAGAAAAGTACTTGTGAATAGTAGACATATGTACATTTACAATATCACCCAGTGAGGTGTAACAGGGATCGTCCCGGTCCTGAGGAAGAAAGCCAAGGGGATGGTTTCTGAAACATGTCGACCTTGTAGAAAGTGACCCATTAAAGTACACCATCTACACCTCCCCATTTTTACTATTCTCAGCTAGGGAAGTTAATAAAGTGGAGTATTTCCACTAGCCAGGGAATTTTTAAAATCATCACATATATTTCACGATCCTACGCACACCACATATACACCAATCACTAAATGAAGTGCTCCAGCGTCTACGTAAGTAGTAGCACACCCCATCCTATAGAGGGGCGGGAAGACCCAAATGAGGAAGCATGACACTGAATCAGTTTTCAGTGTGTGAGGGGTATTTTACCATTTTTTGAACATTGCCCTTCCTACTAATAAGAGAAGGTCCTTTGTTTTTCCAGACACCATCATTTAAAAACACCCTAAGTAAGATTACACACACACTTATACACATATATATACTTATGTAGATAATGGTAGAATCCCTTTGTTGAATTACGATATTAAGAGGAGGACGATTCTACTTTTTCCCTCTTCTCTCCCCCCTTTGATATTTTTTATCAGTTGACTGACTAGTCAGGTCTTTTTGTAGGCTAAGGAGGACTTTACCAGTGCCAATTTTGGAGCGCTCCCTTACTAGGATAGAATCTCCCTGGCCCACTGGGACTGTGGCTATTAGGTGTCCACCTTCCCTACACTGTCTCTTCTTCTTCTTTTGGGGCTTATCTGCACTAACTGCAGGTTCAGCCCCCCAGGTTCCTTGGATGAGTTCTGGCACTGGACCATTACCTCGCTTTGGCTCAGACCAACTTCTGGGTGGTCATTCTCAAGGAGACAACCATGGGGGAGGTCTTTATTGCCTACCACCTTTCTCCAACTAAGGGGCCCAGCGATTTCTAGGGGCACTACAGCCACAGGCCTAACAGTGACCTCCCCTGGTAAAGCCCTTACTTTTTTTGTTTCCCCTGGGACATACTAGTTTGAGAGTACCAACCTGTCAAGCATCACAGTGTGACTGACACAGGTATCTCTCAGGGCAGTGGCTGGGATTCCGTTCACCAGTAGGTGGTGGAAGTGTCTACTCCCCTCTGGAATCTCCAACTAACCTTTTGGGCCCATTTTCCAGATGAAGGCTAGGAAAACTTCCTCATCTGAAGAACCACCCTCCAAAGCTACACTGGCAACCCCTGGAGGTACACTAGGGGCTGTATTTTTAGAACTGCTAGGGTCCTTGGTGTGATGTCCTGTCTTTTGACAGTTGTGATACCATAACTTGTTGGGATCCCAACTCTTATTTTTGTACCCAGTTTTAGTTTGTGAGGTGTCTTTGGGCCCACCCTCCTGGGTACGGTTTTGGGGGGCGACCTGGGACTCCTTACTTTTATCTTTAAGAGGCTCGCTGTCTTTCCTTTGGGGACGTTTTATAACCCCTTTCTTTTGGTCTTCCCCAGTGGACGTCCTGGTCACCCTTGGCTTGACCCAGTGGTCCGCCTTCTTTCCCAATTCTTGGGGAGAAATTGGACCTAGGTCTACCAGATACTGATGCAACTTTTCATCAATGCAATTACTTAATATGTGTTCTTTCATAAACAAATCCCAGTCAACCAGCCACCTTGTGTTTTCATTGAGTAGTCTACAAATTCCACCCAGGGCTGACTCTGGGTTTTCTGAGCCCCCCTGATTCTAATTCTACACTCCTCAGTAGTGAGTCCAAATCCCTCAATCAGGGTGCCATTCATGAGTACATAGGACTCTGCTTCTGCCACACTAAGGGTCAGAAGTCTGTCTCTACACTTACCAGAGACCAATTCCCAAAGGTGTGCAACCTCCCCCCAGTGCGTTTTCTTCACTTTTCTGGCTTTACCCCTCTCAAAGGCTGTGAACCACTTGGGTGATATCATCACCATCCTCAAATTTAGGACAATCCCTTTGAGATAGCTCTCTGACCCTATTTATTAAGTTGCTGCCACCATTGATGGGTACTAGGCCCATCTCTGCTCTCTCTTTTTCTAGAGCCAGGAGTCTGGTCTCCAGGTCTAATCTTTTAGCCAAACTTACTAAAAGGTTGGTCTCTTCATTGGGGCTGTCCTCAATGGACTCAGAAGCACTTGACCCACCTGTGTGTGATCTAGTTGCTGTGAGTTGTATTCTTGGAGTCAGGGGCACACAGGGCCCTGTTCTCCCTAGGAAGTTAAGGGGGTTGAAAGATATCCTCATCCCCTCCTCCTCCTTCCCCATCTGAGAGGTCCTTACCTGGCTCAGAGGGTGGCCCTTAGCATACTCTGTCAACAGCTCCTTGTTTGGAGGGATTAGACCCCATGACAATGTTTTAAAGTTTGCATAGAGACCTTAACTCCCTAAATTCTAAATGGAGGTAAGGGGTGAGGTCGAGCTCCTCAACCATATTCTCTATGTCATTGGTTATGTTTCACTAACAGTGTGGTTCTTGTTAAGAGACATGCTAAAAAGAATATTCTAACCCTCTGTAGTCCCGCGACCGGGACACCCAAGATGGCCGCCACCATGCACCAGGAGGGTGAGTCAGTGAACGTGTCAGCAGTGCGGAAAGCTGATCACGTGACCGCCGCTGTGCCCAAAGCACGGGGAGATGTGCTGACCAAGAGAGACGTGCTGGCTGAAGGAACAGGAGCATCGGAAGAGGAGCCCTGGAGCGAGGAGCCCAGGAGCAAGGCGTCCAGGAGCGAGGAGCCCGTGAGGAAGATCCAGGAGAAAGAGGCAGATGCAGACTGCGGAGATAAGCCCAGAGGCAACATCTACCGGTCCAACCGTCCCAAGGGAGAGGAAGACGTCTGGACTCCTTCTGCCACGACCCAGGAGGGCCGTGGCCAAAGGCAAGTACCACTTTACCGCTATTTTGCGATTGGGAAGTGGTGGGAGTTGTAAAGCAACACCAGAGCACTGCATGCCTTGAAACACCTGTAGAGCACACGGCCACTTGGGTGATTAGGTGGAGGTCTACACTGGAATCCCCTAGCCCGTCTCCTAACCCTACGTTGTTTTTTTTTGTGTTTTCATTGAGGGAAAATAAAGCATACCGCCAAGCCCCCGCAACAGCTCATTGGGAGCAAGAGAGAAAGAACCTAGCCTTGTTGTACCCTGATCAAGAAAGAGAGAAGGAACTTTACAAAGGAGGACTACTTCCCTTGTCTGCGGACTCTTCTATGAACCCCCTTTCTTTTGTTTGTTTTACTCTGAGGAAGAAAACCCACCAATAAAGAAACACCAACACGACGGAGTTCCCTGTTTTTTTTGTAAAAGCGTCCTTTTGCGTGGCCACTGAGTGATTACACCCTCTTACCCCTGACTATAGTGAGTTTTTATTTTTATAAAATTCTAAAGGGACTTAACCAAGGCCCTAACAAGACTTTTAGTAATTTGGAAAAATTTGTCTATTCAAAAATTTGGAATCCTAAAGACAATTTAAGAGTTCTGTCCTGTGATCAGGTGTTGACCACGTCAGTTCAACAAATGCAAAGTAGTAGACCCCACCGCTGATCCACAAATGTAGAAAGCTGGCTCTGTATATACCATACCAAAGTAAGGCATGGTGTGCCCAGAGTCCAGTGGCACCCCAAAGGTAGGCAGAGGTAAAAGTAGGTAGTACCTTACTCTCTATTTGTGGTAGTGTGGGCGAGCAGAAAGGCTTTATCAGAGGGTAGTGTTAAGCATTTATTGTACACACTCGGGCAAGACATTATGTCACACACTCAAAGACTGAACTCAGACCAATTTGTTAGTATAAAAACATTATTTAGTTGCATTTTATTTCCTAGAACCAAGCCAGGCCTGGTACTAGTAAGTGTAAATGTACAGGCAGGACACGGCATCGTCGCAGGGTGCACACCCACTCAGCTCTGGTGCCTCCACCTCCGTCAACCAGGCATCTTCTCCACATGCCATTCCAATGCCATGTGTTAGAGATGCAGGAGGACCTGGCTGCACAGCAGTTGACCCACACTGACCGCTGCCTCAGGCACACACTGCGGTAAAGTAGGACACACAATTGGAACTGAGTCTTGATTTTTTCATTGCAGAGTTAATCATTGTACAGGCCTCGTCACAGACTGCATGCCCTCACAGCTCTGGTGCCACTGACTCTGTGCCACGGGAGTCATGGGCACTCTTCCGTTGAACTTTGTTGGCATCTGAGTCTATGGCCTGGGGGTTGTCTTCATCATGTAGCTGATACTGACATGGTGGGAAAAAGGAGACTGTAGCATTCAACTCCTCCATAATGCCTGTTTCTGCTTACTTCTGCCATCTGCATCTTGCCCTGGATGTATGCCATGTCGACTCTTCGCTTTTCTCTGCACCAAAACACGCAGCCTGCAATGGCAGTGTGTGTGTGTTAAGGTACAGGACCTCTAAGGGTGGCACAATATGTGCTGCAGCCCTTAGAGGCCTTCCCTGGACACAGTGCCCTTGGTACCCATGATACCTTTTACAAAGGACTTACATGTGGCCAGAGAGGTGCAAATTATGGGTACAAGGTACAGTTTTGGGAAAGAACACAGGCCCTGCCTACCTGATTGGCAGGGACCTATGGCACATCAAGTCAAAGTGCATCAGAAATCTGGCAAAAAGTGAGGGCGTTACTGCAATAGAAACCAGTCTTCCTACACTAATTCTTCATCAAAATTGTGGCCTGATGCGTATAGAGTATTATATTTATTGATCAGTCTTGATTCATGGCATCTAAATTCTTGTACTCTGTTGCCCCCTCTTTCTCTGATTGGGATTCTATCAAGAACACAAAAGGATAGCAGGCTATTGTTTTGATTGTGTTGTATTTTAAAGTGCCTAGCTATGGGATATTGCTTATCATCTTTGTTTATTGCCCTCAGATGTTCCAACACTCTCTTTTTCGCCTTGTGGATGATACTGCCGATATAATACTTATCACAAGAACATCTCAGTGCATAAATTACATGGTCACAATTGCATGTAAGGTGTTTCGTTATTTTGAATGGTTGTGAATTTTTTGAAAACTTAACACTTTCACAATTGTGACAATTCTCACATGCTTTGCATGTACCACAAGTGTAAACTCGCTAGTTCTATCTTTGTTCAGGGTAGTCAGGGTTCGACATGCTATGGGGGATATTCTCAAGAACGTGTGATAACCACCGCAAAAGTAGCTTAACGCAACTCTTCACATCTCAGTCTATCGCGGGAAAATAACATCGTATTAACGTGGTATTCTCAACACGGCGGCACCATGCGATAGACCCACGACAACGCGTCAAATGAACGTGTTAAAACCAACGCGATGCCGCAAAAATGAGAAACACGAACGCAAAAAAAGCTGCAATGAGGCCAATCGCGACACAAAAATCAGCGATAACCAGCGATAGGCCTGCAATTCCCACGCGTCATGCGGGAAAAGGCACCATAAAAGCAGAGTACAAAAACGGTGAGATGACAATGTACGAGCACAACCCCACATCCGTGACGTAGAACAAATGACCATTGGCCCGCATCACATAGGCATCTCCTCACAGTCACAATGTTCATTGACATGCAGTCTGCATGTCAACTGCGCCAATGCAGACACATGCATGGAACACACAGTGAAACCGCATCTCCCCTTCACATTGCAGAGGGACAAGCATCCCCTCCTGCACACAGATGTGTCATTGCCATTAACAATCAATAAAGACAGCGTGGACGAATGTAGGGGCAGTGACTCCCGCTTACGTACATGTTGCCCATGTTGTGGGACTTGAGTCACAGGGGGCATCCCTGCATCAAGGTGGTACATAACTGACCCCAAAAGGAGCCCTCTTGTCACCTGTAGGTCACAAATAGCAGCCAAAATGGAATGACCTTGGACACACGTGAAACGCCGAAGAGTGGGATACCCTACTAACTGTCACACACAGAACTGCCAGTTTGAATCCGTGACATCCCAAACAGCCCCTCTGCACAGAGGTGACACATCCACCATCCATGAACACATCATAAAATCGTCATCAAAACATGTCGCACTCACACTTGTCTGAATGATGTGCCCGAACAGATGAGTGACATGCACTTAGGGAATGTTATTCTGGAATGCATTTATTTGCACATGCTGTGCCTGTGGTTATTCTGTACTGTCCCATGATTGCCAAGGACTGTCACAATGTGACGTGCTCATCAGAAGAAATTTGCAATGATGTTGTCCATGCGGGCTATTCCTGCTGCGGCTGCAGTGGGTGTGGTCCACCTGCCTCATCTTCATCATCATCGTCCGATGCCTCAGCAGCTGGTATCCATGGTGCTTTGCTGCGTAAACATATGTTGTGCAACAAACAACATGCAACGATCATCTTGCACATGATGTCAGGGCTATACAGGAGCCTTCCACCTATGATGTCCAGGCACCTGAAATGTGACTTCAACATGCCAAATGTGCGTTCCACGATGCCCCTGGTGCGTTTGTGGGCTGCATTGTACTGCCTCTGGGCCTGTGTGTGCGGGGCTCGGATGGGCGTCATCATCCAAGCACAGAGTGCATATCCTTGGTCACCTGTGACAGTGCAGAGAGACATGAGTCAACAGTTGATTCTGCAGGATGTGTTGGCAGGCTCACTGGTACATTGGTGTGTGATATGTGTGACGTTATGATTCCTGTATGACATGTACTGCCTGTTGCAAATGAGCAGCATCAATGTGTTTTACGTAGCCTCACTGCTGCTCCTCCCTCATCCCGAGCCTATTCACTAGTGTGCACAGCGCGGTTGCATCACTTGCACCCCTACAGCACACCATTGTCATGCCCGTCTGCGCATGTCCACAAGCCTGACAATGACACAGTGATGTTGTGCACTGAAGGTGGGCGGCCACGAGTGTGTAGGCCTATGGTAAGGACAGGGCGGACACAGATGTAGAGGTCGTGCCTGGCAGAACTCGCCTTGCTGTTGGGGGTAGACCTTTGGCATATGCTGTGGAAATAGCGACACACACAGCAGTTGGCATGTATGATCCCGGACCCCAGGCAGGCTTGTTCACCCTCATGTACCCATCGGCCGAGTCTGCACTCCGTGGGCGTGCTACATAGCAACATGGCACATTGCGTGATGGGTGGCGCAGACACTACACCAGAGACACATAGTTACCTCTTTGTCAAGGCCTACACCCAACCATGCCCAGAGCCACGTGTCGAATGACCACACCCCTACGCCGTACTGCCGTATGCCGGTCTACTCCCTTACGTTCACAGGGGGGTCTACCCAACTGCCTGAGGTGACAAGGTTGCGCACGCTGTACACAGCACAATGTGATGTGGTATGGCCCGGGACCCTCATGCATGCATAATGACCGACACGGACACACTGAGAGAATTTGTGGAACTGGCTAGGGGCACATGCGCCCGCACCTTTTATTGCCAGGGTCACACGTCCAGTGACGCCTGTGCTGGATGGGTGTTGGGTAGTGTAAGCAACCCCTCAGGAGTTGGTCGGTGCTGGCAACAACTACAACAGTAATCAGACAATCAGACGTGAGCTGCACAGAGTTAGTGGCCCCGGATGCCCTGCGGCCGGCACAAGCACACCTGCAAGGGACGATGACTTGTGGTGCACTGAGATAGGGCCACGAGTGCTAAGCGGGTCCTTGTTGATGTCCAAGGCAAATGTCACGGACTGTTACGGGGGATAGTGGAAGGTGTCCATCCAGGGCAAGATGCAGATGGCAGAAGTAAGCAGAAACAGGCATTATGGAGGAGTTGAATGCTACAGTCTCCTTTTTCCCACCATGTCAGTATCAGCTACATGATGAAGACAACCCCCAGGCCATAGACTCAGATGCCAACAAAGTTCAATGGAAGAGTGCCCATGACTCCCGTGGCACAGAGTCAGTGGCACCAGAGCTGTGAGGGCATGCAGTCTGCGACGAGGCCTGTACAATGATTAACTCTGCAATGAAAAAATCAAGACTCAGTTCCAATTGTGTGTCCTACTTTACCGCAGTGTGTGCCTGAGGCAGCGGTCAGTGTGGGGCAACTGCTGTGCAGCCAGGTCCTCCTGCATCTCTAACACATGGCATTGGAATGGCATGTGGAGAAGATGCCTGGTTGACGGAGGTGGAGGCACCAGAGCTGAGTGGGTGTGCACCCTGCGACGATGCCGTGTCCTGCCTGGGATGGACTGGATTGGATTTGTCTGAGGCCTGCTGGATCGGTGTGTAGGCCTAAGGCAGAAGTCCTCAGGGGCCCACAGACACGTGTTGTCGGAATGCTATGCACAGAGTTGGTGGCACCACATCGAAGGGAGTATAGGGATTTAAACAATGCCATGAATATGTACTCTGCCATCGTGTAATCAAGACTCAGTTCCAAATGTGTAACCTACTTGTCCGTTCTGTATGCCGGTGGAGTGCGTCAACAGGAAAGGAGTACTGCGGGCCTTGCTTGCGGAGTCCGAGATGGTTTGAGGAGGCTGCCAAGGTCGCGGGCCTCAGGCTTGTAGCTGGCACAGGCACGCCGGTGTCAGCAGGTGAGCAGTGAGGTCTGGAATGGGCAGGGGCAGACGAGACTGGTTCGGGGAGCAGCGGCCCGGGCTGCGGTAGACACCCAGGATCGCAGGCACGGCCGCACACGGCATAAGCCTCGTGACGGAGTGAGAGGCGCCGTCTTGGCAGCCACATTGGGCATTCCGGAAGAGGACCATGCCCTGGGCTACATGCTTTTTATTCACAGCCCTACGTTAGCCTGGCATACGCCGGGCCAGCCCACTCTGCACACGCTTACAGGGGGGACGTAACAAGCTACTTTTCCTTTATCTTCACCACTGGCTGGGGTGAAATGGTTGGGTCCACTGTCCACAACACTATCAACACTAGCATTATCTGTCGACATGGATATGTCTGTGGTCTGCATACTGCAGTCTGTCCAGCACATCCACGCCACACTTGGCATTGTGTACGTTCTCATTCATGGGTCACTTGCCTCCTTCGCACATGCTTGGTTCCCACCTCTCCCCACATTCTGCTATTGTGTGACTAAGGTGCCATGCCATTGATGGCTCATGTACATGGCTAGCCCAGGTTGCCACAGTAAGTTGTGCTGTCTTGTCTGGTGGGTGGGCATGTTGTTTGGCAAGTTGTATGTGGGTTTGTAACATGTGTATTGCCAGAGTTGTGAGTTGCATTATTGTGGATTGGAGTTGTGTGATGTGTTCATTTGGTACTTACCAACAAGCACTGCATTTCCGTAGGTGCCATCCTGGAAGCGCCGGTTGATGATGGACTGTCGGAAGAGTCATGTACACTGCCTGAGTAGTTGGCGACGACATTGGTGAAGAGTCCCCGGTGGTCCACTATTGCCTGCACATTGATGGAATGTGTGTGCTTTCAGTTGCGGTAATTGTGTGCAGTGTCGGCAGGAGGCACAAGTAGGACATGCGTGCAGTCAATTGCCCCCAACACGTGCGGGAATGCAGCTATGGCGTAGAATCCTTGCTTGGTCTCCAGCTGTTCCTGCGCAGTGTGGGGGAAATATAGGTACTGGGGTACCAACCTGATGATGGCATCCAGGACAGGTTTGAGGAACTTGGATAGGGCTGGCTGTGAGACTCCTCCGACTCTGGCGGTTGTTGGTTGAAATGTCCCAGAGGCCAACAGGTGCAGCACAGCCAGCAGCTTTGTCTGCGGAAGGATGTTGGTTGTCCACTGAGTTGGTGCTGTCAGCCTGTGGGCAAGGATGTTCAGGATGCGGAGAATGGTTGTCCTTTTGAGTCTGTAGTGGGCAATGACATACTCTGGTGTTAAGTCTGAGAGGCTGGTGCGTTTCCTGAAGGTCTGCTGTCTTTGTCTGCGCTGCCTTTGTGGTGGTCCGGGGGGAGGGGGGAGGGGAGGGGAGGCGGTGGGTGTCCGGGGGGCGGTCCTGGGGGTGTTGGCGGTGGGTGTTATGGCCCTGTTGGGGCTCCGAGCTGCATGAGTAGCTCCATGACATCTGTTGTTCTTCAGGTGTGGCTCTGGGCTGGGCTCCCTTTTCTGGAGCCGGTTGTCATCCGACTTCGCACCAGGTAAGAGCAGGTGTTAATTTCCTGCTGCTAACGTGCCTTGCTGCATGTTTTGTGATCTTTTCGTCGATCTGGGTGGTCGTTGAGAATGTTGCGGAGTGGTGTTGTCGCGGCTTTTTGCTTGGGAACGCCTACTCTGCATCTCATTAGCATTACTTGCCAGGGTCATCCGTGCCGATATTTTTGGAGATTGCTGTCGCCAGAAAACTGGTGATATTGGCTGTTGGCACCGGCTTGTGAATGGGACGATAAATTTAGCATGACTTTGGCTGCGCTAAAGTGTCGATAACTCGGCGATAACTCCTTGAGAATATGCCCCAATGTCTTTCAGCGATTTAGCTTTCCTGAAAGTAACCTGAGGGTTGCTTTCAATGTGTTGTGCTAGATCTGGGTCTGTTTTGAAAAGTTCCCAGAATTTTCTTATACCTTTTTTCATTTTCCATTTCTGATTATGAAAGGTCGTGATACATCTGATCTTGTTGTCATCGGACCTGCTCTTTGCCTTTTGACTGAGTAGTTCTGATCCTTCATGTTTTTCTGCTTGGGCACACCCTTGTTTGAAGACCCTATAACCTCTAGCTAGAAATCTTTCATCATGTTGACAATCAGCCACCACCATTGGCAACAAAAGTAGTAATCTGTTTATAAATAGGAAAATAGTAGGTAATAGGGGTAGCGGGTCAACCTGAGATATATATATAGAGAGAGAGACAGAGAACGCGGCTGTGCTAACTTCCAGGAATTGCGCCATTGGCCCAGATTTCTATCGTTTTAGGATTTGATGCAAACCCTGCTTTGCAATTGTACAATAAACCTGTAAACCAGCCTGGTTTATGCTGCCTCGTACTTGTCTTCCGGTTAAACTCACAGCTCTTGGCTTTCACATCAGCAGGGATGCCACGTAAATGAGTAAATTGCAGCCTTGCTCATCTCATCAGCTATTGACGCTGACTCTGTCCATCCCGCCCCCCCCCCCCCTCTCCCGGCCCCTCCTCTGGTACTTCTTTTGTGTTGTTTGAAGGCCCGGGTAGAACACGCATTCACAGCCGTGAAATGGCGATAACGACGCTTTCAAGAGAACAAAAGGACGAGCGGAATCAATAGACAACAGGAGTTCAAAAGAGCCACTTTGTAACAGAAGGCCAAGTCAGGAGCAATTAGAAGAGGAAGCACGGGGGATGGGGTGGCAAAATAAAAAATAAAAAAAGGAAAAGAAGACCTAAAACGTTACCACATAAAACAAGCGGGAAACTGGTGGGTATTGGGCAAAACGAAATTTAAAAAAATGTGTGAGGTGAAAAAGGTAGAGAACAATTTACAGGTATAATTTGTATTTTGCCCTTTTTTCAACTGAGCGAAACATTGCAGATGTTGTGACAAATGTGCGTTCATCACGCAGGCAAACACGGAGATACTTTAGTGATATGAAAAAAAAGTCGAGTCAGGGAAAGGCCGGCAAAAACAAAATCATACTAGATGTAGCTCTGAATGTTAAATGAGTGTGTTGGTTTCTACACCTCACCCCCTCCTTGGACAACCTCCTTTTCTCAATTTCTTTCCTTAATTATCTGTTTTTATCCTATATATGTCCTGGGCTTTTTATTCGTTTAGCATGTCTGTTGGTTCCTTCTTTCCTGTTTAAAGGCCTGTCTTCTGGAATCTTGGAGCAGAGCTGCCATACTTCTTGGAGCGAATTTCAAAAACGTGCGTTAATAACTTTTCCTGATTATTTAAGCAAGCCCCAGAAAAGCAGACTCCCGAGATCCTGAGACCCATGCGTTTCAAAGACAAACTCTTCCATGAATGTAGTTTCTTTTTCTAAATAGGGTGCATGCCTGAACAATGAAGGTTTTTTATTCACTATTTGGGGTGCGATTCTTTAAACCACTCACTACATTATTACAAAGTTAGGTATGCCAGAGCTGAACTATAAGTTCAAAGAAAACAAGGGAACATCTTAGTAAAATGCAATAATCCCAAATTTACTGAATTCCCAACACAAAAATCAATGCTGCCACAACCACCCAATTAAACTGCACAATTGAAGACACCAATTGCCAAGAGCAAACAAACATCAAAATATTGTTCATATGATATTTCTTTACAAAAGTATGCTCAGTGGACCAATCTGCTGCTCTACATATCTCTTGAATTGATACTCCATGGAATTCTGCCCAGGAGGCAGCTGCTCCCTGAGTCGATCTACCCTGGACTGGAAGAGCCCCAGAAATGTCATATAAAGCCAGCACAATGGTAGATTTAATCCATCTACTGACAGTCAAGGTAGCACCTTCTTTCCCTGTCCCGCCTGCCCAAAAGTCACAAATAAGGAAACAGATTTCCTATACCTCTGAGTCCCGATGACCTTAATGAAAAGGGTTCTCTTAACATCCAACTGCTCTGCTGCATAAGAGGGAGTAGGAAAGAAAGATGGAAGAAGACATTCTTGAGATCTATGAAGTACAGAATTCCCTTTTAAGAACACAAGAAGGATACGGCTTCAGAATGACCCAATCGTCCACAAACCGAATAAATGGAGAAGTACATGTTAAGGGTCCCAGTTCACCAATACGCCTGACAGAAGTGATGGCCACCGGAAACAAAACCTTAAAGGAAAGGCATTTGAAACTACTATCTCTAAAGGCTCGGAAGAAGGAAACTGTAAGGCTTTGAGAATCAAAGGAAGATCCCGAGCTGGCGAGATTGTTTTTTTTGCAGTCTGTGAGACAGAGAAGCTCTTAAAGAGTCAAGAGATAACGAATCCACCATCCTAGAGGATTAATAACATTTTCTGAATGTCTTAATGGCAAACCATTGAGACCTTAGATGATAGAGAGAGAGAGAGAGAGAGAGAGATAGAGAGATATCAAGCGAAAGCCATCCAACAGAAAATGCACAACTAGGGGCAACAAGATTATCCACCGAACACCAAGTGTCAAAAGACTTTCAATGTTTCGAGTAAGATTTCATTGTGGAATGCTGTCTAGAATTCTGAAAAACCTCCACCAAAAGAGAGGATAGACACCTTGCTAAGAGAAGGGACTTCTCAACGTACAAACCAACAGATTGAGCTGGAGATGTAGAAAGAGAGAGGAGACAGATTGAGAGGAGACAGAAGTTTTGAAAGTACCCAGCGTGGAAGAAGAGCCAGGAATTTCAGCAGTGGAAATCATGATCTCTCTGGCCAATAGGGAACCACTAGTATTAGGCCCCCCTGTTCCTCCTGAAATTTTAAGGTAACCTTCTGTATTAACGGGAAGTGAGGAAAGGCATACAGCAGACAATTCGGCCATTTCAATACCAATGTGTCTACTCCCCGGGTCCCTTCCTCCAGGAACCTGGAGCAGAATCTGTGCAGCTGCACATTGGACTTGGTTGCAAACAGATCCAGATATGGAGTGCTGAATTGCTTATCTTCTTCTAATCGCATGTCTTCTGAAATATCATTCTGGACAATATCAATTTCTAGAAAGATGGAAAATTCCTGCTGAGATGGTTGGCTAGCACATTTTTCATTCCTCTGATAGGTGAGCCAAATTCTGTTCTGCCCTTGAACCCAACTGGACCGCGATCTGGTTGAGAGCTCTGGAACGGATGTTCCCTTGATTATTTATGTAGAATACCGCCACTGAGTTGTCAGTCTTGACTAAGACAATCTTCCCCAAAAGAAGCTGTTGAAAACATTTTTGAGGCTCCAAAGACTGCCGTTAGCTCCCTTCAGTTTGATGACTTGCGACCGTCCACAAAACGGCCACCTGAACTGACATGTCAAGTGGAGCAGGGGAGCACACCAACCCAGACTGCTCACATCCATAGTCAGGATTAGTGAAGGATCCAGGTGCAGCCTCACTCCTTTGGAGAGATTCTGGGCATCGAACCACTACCTGATGCTGTGTCTGACTTCCAGAGAAAGAGGAACCAGATTGTTCAATGAGTCTACCACCGAGGACCAATGACTGTTCAGATGCTTGAGAAGAGGCCTTAGATGTTGTCTTCCCTATTGGACCATGTGGACAGTCTCTGCCATGTGCCTTTGCACTTCCAACCACAGTCTTACAGGAGCTTAACCATTGGAAAGAAGATCCGGATTGGTGATTGAAGATGAAGAATCCTGTTCTCTGGAAGAAATACTTTCCCTAGGTCTGTTCTGAATCTGGCTGCAATGAATACAAGATCCTTGCAGGGAGAAACTGGCATTTTGGATATTCAGAAGAAAATCAAGACTGGATATTAATGTCTAAGCTGCTCCCAAAACTTCTGGAGCTGGTCCAGGCTGCCTGCATGGAGAAGCCGGCCTCGGTAGGAAAAAACAGGAATCCTCAGGAATTAAGGTGAGCCACAACCGGTGCCATCATTTTCCTGAAGACTCTCAGAGCCAACTTCATCCCAAAACTGAACTGCTAGTGATGGTCCTCTATTGCAGACCTCATGAACCTGTGATAAGTTAGTGCAATCGGAATGTGGAAGTAAGCGTTGAGATCCAGGTTTATGAAGAAATGACCCGGCAGAATCAGAGGAATGATCCTCTGAAGTGTCTCGAGCTGAATAGGTGACGTTACAACGCATGCTATTACATCGCATGCCGTTGCAACGCAAACTTTTACTCCGACTTTCTGTCGGGGGGCACTGGAAGTTGAAATAGATTAATTTTCTATTCTAACTCCAGTGTGTGCAACAGTAGGGAGGGTGTTGGAGTTAAATCCAATACCTTCTACCCACTGCTGCACACCTTTTGCGCTGCAACGACCTGCGATGTAGAGGCATGCGTTGTAACAGTTTTGTTGTAAAGGCTGTTTCCCGTCTCCAGCTTGAACTTTATACACTGAATGAATTTGCTGAGATTCTTCAGCACGATGACTAGATGAAAATCTCCTGAGGGTTTATGAACAAAAAACACTATTGAGTGCAACCCCTTTCCTTTCTCTTTTTCAGGGACTCCAAAAATGGCCCCTTTTCCTTGAAGAGACGGGACCTCCTCCAACTGAGGCTTCTTCTTGACTGTATCTCAAGGCAGAGGAGTATGAATGGTCCATGTAGGAAGTGGATCTGACAGGAAGTCCATTCAATAACCTCTCTTGACCACTTGAACCACCCAACCAGCTGTTGTAATTAGTTCACATTGTGTAAGGAACTGCTGAATCCGACCTTTAAAGAAGAGCTGAGAGTCCCACCATAGTCATGAATGCGGGCCCTTAACACCTACATCCTGTTTCTGTTTCCCATAGGACTGGAAAGGAAACCATTTGCCTTTGGATTTCCGAGAAGAATCCTGAGTCTGCTGACGTCTTGATGGTTGACGAAATGGGCGTATTTTCAAAGAACTAGACGACTTCGAAAAATGCTTCTGAAATGAATATGAATGCTTCCTCTCCTTAAACATGCAATTGATCTTGTCTTTCAATTCAACACCAAACAGACTGGACCCATCAAATGGCATCTTCAGTGTGGTGCCCTTTGAGCAGCATCGTTGTTCCAGCCTCTAAGATGGAGACTCCTCCAAGCTGCAATCGAGACTCCTCCTGCGAGGGTGTTGATTTCACCACATTGAAAGAAATGTCAGACAGAAACTCTATCTGATATTCCATATCCTCTAATAATGGCAGACAATCAGATTCCGTTTGAATGGCCGAAAATAGACTCTTGAAATCTGAAATAAGGGATTAGGCTGTAAGGCCCCATAAATGCCAGCCTTAACTGAGACATGAGTTCTAAAAAAAAAAAAGGTTCTTCAAAGCAGAGTCTACTTTGTTGTCTGAAGGTTCTTTTAAAATATTATCCACCTCCACGGAAGAACGGAGAACTAGGCTCGCTACCACTGAGTTGAAATCAACAGTATCTGGCAAAAGTGAGTCCGTATTCTCCAGGGAATAAAGCTTACTCATGAACCAAGACACATTCACCTTGTCAGGACCCTTCCATTCTTGGCGAATCACATCCAAGACAAACTGGTGAATTTGGCAATTCTAATTAAGAGGCTTCTGAAATTTCTCATGGAAAGAATAATCTGAGGTACTAGGCTTTTCAACATGGGAAAATCATATTTTCTATGATATGTCCCAATAAATCTGCCATCATGTCATTGAAAATGTATTCGCCCCTAAAGTCCAAAGAGGTAAAAAGTTCCTCTGCAGAGTCTGAGGCCATAAAGTCAGAAATTGCCTCCATTGATTTCATTTTACTAGCCCATGAAGAACCCTCTTTGAAGGCAGCCGGGGCTTGCAGCACAATTCTTCTAATACTGTCCTCCTTCCCATGCTTGCTGCGTCTGGGAAAAGGGTAGTGAGCTGATGAAGAGGAAGAAGGCGATGGGGAAGTGTGCTTCCTCTTAGAGGAGTGTTTGCCCACCCTGCAATGTGAAAGCAGCATTACCAATAGCCAAAAACTTTCCAAACAATCAGTAATCCATAGAAATAACACTTACCTGCCTCCTTAATAAAGCAGTAAATAGGTGCGCTAGCTAGGGTGACCAACCGTCCGTACATTTCACGGACCGTCCGTAATTTGGACTTCACGTCTGTTGTCAGTGAGGATCCCTTTTACGGACGCATTTTGTCTGTAATTTTGGGCCTTGCAGGGGTTAGGGCTGTGCCCCTGTGAGAGGCCTCAGCTCCCCGATGGGGCCGCCTCGCACTCATCATCGAAACGCAAGAGCAGCCCCCCCCCACCCATTGTTATTCTGTATGCTGGCTGATTGTCACATACAGAATGACAATGGGCCAGTTTGAGCTGTTACAGCATGTGGTGGCCACCTCCTGCCACGGTCTCGGGCAGGGCATTCTTTTAGGGTTAGATGGAAGAAATGTACAAATCAAAAGTACAAAAACGCCCATGCTGCTATGTGCCAGTTCATGAAAAGAAGCTGGCAAAAGAAGTTTAAAACAAGCATTTGCAATGCAATAGGTCTCGCATTATAAAAGTTTGAGCTGTTGGCATTACTAATAATAATGCAACACTAGAAGCTCCAAGATTCAGTAATGTGAGATCTATTGCATTGCAATTGTTTTTTTTGTTGTTGTTTTATTTTTATATAGCACGAACTTGAGTGAAAGGTGTGTATTTATGTTGAATTGAGGACAATGTAATTATGTGGCACAGATTGGAATTGTGTGGAGTGTATTTATGTTGCATTAAGTAGAGAGTAATTACGTGGCGTGCAATTATGTAGTACTGAGTGGTATGTGGAGTGTATTTATGTTGTACTGAATACAGTGTAATTATGTGATGTGTAATTATGTGGTACTGAGTGGTATTATGTTGAGTGTAGTTATGTACTCAACTCAATGCAACATAAATACACACCTTTCACTCAAGTTCGTGCTATATAAAAATAAAACAACAAAAAAAAACAATTGGCCCTGAGTTTGTCCTGAATCCAATGCTGCTGGTGTCCGTCTGGTGAAGCCACCACACGGGTCATCGCTCCCATCGTAGCTGGTAAATCACCAATAGAATAGTTAGGGGGTTGAGGGGTTATGCGGACTAGCACATAGTAGCACCATATCCACTTTACAACAGCGGGCACTGCCCTACTCCCATACTGGCCACTGGTAGTGGTGCTACTATGATGAGTAACAATGGCAGGTGATTGTCCAGTGTACAGAAGAGTAAAGATGGTCTGCGCAGATGAAGATATGGCGAGTGTTATGCCCAGCCTACAGTGCAGAATACAGAGGCTGCGCGTGGGGGCTGCAGCCGGGAGAGATGTAATGAGCAGTTACCCATGCAGAGTAGAGAGGAATCCCTACCAACCCGCCTCTTCCATGTTTCTGGCTCAAATGCTGGTATTTGTTGTTTCACCCCCACTTCTAATCCGTGCAGTTCCTCACGTTCAGACTTCATACCAGATGTATCTGTGTGTGTGGTTTGCTTGTGTGTGTGACGTCCCTTGTGTGTCCTTGATAATAAAAGTAAAGTGAACCAGCTGCAATACTTCACTGGGATTCACCTGGCTGTGACCCAAATATGCTTGCAATACAAGGGTTCTTTAGTTTCAGGTTGGGAGGGGCTGTGCAGTACAGGTTTTGCATCGCTGCTGAGTGGCGGTGTGTGTGTTGTGGGATATATTTTCAGCCAAGCCTCACTTGTTAGCCAGCAGTACCGTTCATAGTGTCATTTTGAGCAAATGTTTGCATTGTTGTTGAAAGTTACGCGTGCAAGCTGTGTGTATCTGTGAGTGCACACAGCGAGTCCCTCCGGTGCGAGGGCCGTGATCTGTGCGTTCTGTTCAACATCCTGTGATTCTGAGCAAATCACTTAATCTCCCTGCATTTACCAAATAATGAATGTGTCCTTGTGTAACGTAACTGGGGCTCGTGTAAAGCGCTCCAATACCTTTGGGTCGAGTTCACGCTATATAAATCTGCACACACAAAAAATAGACTGAGTTACCTGCGCACTAGCCGTGTTCTCTTGGGTCGTTATTTATATTTGCTCCTGTGGTAGTTTACAACCCTTATAAATGCAGTGAGTGTCCCTTGTCCAGATGGCTGGGATAAAACGTACGCAGTTCGGCCGACTTCCATAACACTGTAAAGACGTGCTGCCCAATATTCTTTCTCCACAACAGTCTGCTGTGAATAGGAGGGCTTGTTTACTTTAATGTATGGCTGGCTGACCGCCTTGTCCGACACTGGTGCGCGCGCTGCAGGACGGGCACGAGCCAGCTGCTCGGCAGCTCTCCCCTGTGGGTGTTCTCGTGTGAGAATCATGTAAGTGCACATCACAGTATTCGCTGGTAGACCACACGTGTGTGCACTGGTGTTGGCAGCCATCAGAGTCTCACGGAGCAGTCCTCCCCGGTCGGCACTGGTAACAGGCCCTCAGCACAGTACTACGGCACAGATGCAGCCACTGCTGCCTGCGCAGTAGGTGTGCTCCGCTGGGCCCCATCCACGCGCTCCCTCGTCAGCTCTCAACAAACATTGATGCATGCAAACTGAACGCGCCTGCGAGTTTATACTCAAACGTGAAGGAGGCGCAGACATATGTTGCGGTACAGCACGGCAGCTTTGCGCAGAGCTAGATTACACAGATCAAAAGCCATGTTTGGCGCACCCAAAACACCAAACTCTCTGCAGCCTGCTGGGGAAGAAAGTTTCACTCACAAGTGTCCAGCGCAGAGGAAAAGACGCACAGAGTCTCACAGTATGGTAAACAAGCATTGGCCCAAAAAAACCAGTGGTGCGCGCGCTTGTTAGCAGCAGGCCGAAGTGGATGCCTGCTTGTGCCCCAGGGGGACTGTTGAGTGCGGGTGGTGCATTGGCCACGCAGCCATAACATATGGCGCCTCTGCTCAAGCGCGCGCGCACATGTACTGTAAGCTGTAGGCTGGCGGGAGCATTTTCTGAAGCCCTTACTTAATGTCTCGCCAAACCAGCGCAAGCGCTGGGTCAGGTGAGACCTAACAAGAGGTTATAGTTCTTACACAGTCTCATCATTTCAGAGCTGAAGAATTTGTAATAATATATACAACGAAGCCATAGTTGCTGCTTTTTAATTTACTTAATTATGCAACTAGCATCCATTGACAAAGCCAATAGTCATGGCTTGTTGTAGGTCTAATGTTACTGGATGCAGTGATAGAAACAGCAAAATACCAGTCAGGCGGCACATTATGCTCAGCAGATATTTTTAGCTTAGGTGTTTTAAGCCACACCCTTAATTAAATCAGACATGCCCCTTGGAGAGAACCCCAGTTTTTCATCCCTCTTAAAGCCCTGGAAACAACACCATGTCACAGTCACCTCACATCTTGGCACTGTGCATCATGCATGACTCAATCAAAATTTCTTTATTTCGGTTTAACAAACCATAAAAGAAGCGACCGTACAGATCATGAATGTCATTTGGAATAAAAAGAGCGTTTCGGAAGACAATGTGCAAATAAGAAATAAAAGCGCTCAAGTTGACATTAAAAGGATATTCTCATCATATGAATAAAACAGTATCCACAGAGTCCATGACTTGGGTCTCACTAACATAATTAAGTGGCGAAAGTGCAAGTGCGTCATTAATATTTATACAACTCAATTTCCAGGTTAATACCCCACGCATTAAACCCTTAGTCAAAAGGGCAAAGTACCAAACTAATCACAAAAATCTGAATAAAATACATAAAATAGAATCGTAAAACAATTTAAAGAATTTAAAAGGCAGCATTACTTAGTCAGGACAACCTATTTTATCTATTCATGCCAGTTAGCCACATGGGTTGTGCCCTCCTTCTGATCGCCTAAAAGTGGCCTAAAAATTTCGCAGTAGCACAGGCGAAAAGAGGTCTGGAATCTTATTTTAGTATCGGTAGGGCGTCTTTAGCGCTTCGGGACCCTAATTGTCTACACACAGGAGCTAGCCATTTGCTTCTTGGCTTTGCGTATGCTTTGCAAGCAAAAAGTACATGACCAATAGATTCAAGTGGACATGAACAAGAAGGGCAGCCCTTAGGTTGAGATCTGTTATTCTGCCAGGAGCTAGTAAAAGCATTAATTGGTAAGCTGCCATGTCTAAACTGTGTGTACAACTTTCTGTCAGCTGGGACCTTAATAATATCAAAGTAGCTTTCTAGATGACAATTGGGTTTCAGATCGATGAAAGCATACGTTAGGCTGCCAAGATGGTTTTTCCGAAAGTTGTTCTCATCGACCCAAGCCCAATACAAAAGTTTAACTTGACTTCTTGGGTATGAAGGTGGTTGGCTGATAGCCTGGGTTGACAAGCCAATGTTAGACAGTAAAAAATGTACTTGTTTAATCCAGGCAATTTTTTTTGCGGGGTCCAAATTTGAGACCTCGCAAAGCATAGAGTGCCAAATCGGGGGTAGAGGCTAATCTATGCCAAAACAACTGTGGGCGAAGCCTCGCAAGATCGTTGATGGACTTAATACCCAGATCAAGCTTAAGGGGGAGAAGAGGTGTGCTTAAAGGAAGGGATATCAGGTTCCTAAGGAACTTGTTTTCCACAGCTGCAAGCTCATTAGAAGATGCTGTGCCCCACAGCTCTGCCCCATAAAGGGCACTGGCACAGCCTTGCAGTTGTCCAATTTGAGAGCAGGGGCTACAGGCCTGGTATACGACAAGCGATTCTCCCTACTCAGTGCCCCAGTGAGCTGAGTTAGTTTCAAGGAGACCTTCTCTAAATGTCTTTTCCAAGCCATTCCCTCCGATATTCTAATACCCAAGTAATCAAATTAACTAACCCTCTCCAGCGGGACATTATCCAGGAGTATATTTCCCTTAAAAGATTTGTGTGGGTTGAACATCATTAGCTTGGTTTTGGAGGAGTTAATAACCAAGCCCCTCTCATCACAGAATACCTTAAAATGGTTTAAAAGTTTTTGGAGACCCATGGGAGTATTGGAGATCAATAGGGTATCGTCAGCGAATAGCAGTGTGGCGATTTTTTTGTTCACCAGAGATGGTGAATCATTTGGCAAAGAACACAAAAGACCTGCCACCTGATTGACGTACAGGGAAAAAAGGGTTGGAGCTAGTAGGCATCCTTGGCGAACCCCCTGCTGGATCTTAATGGGCTCAGTAAGTTGTCCCTGGTTTCCCCATCTCAGCCCAAACGTAATTCCCATCATGTAACCTAACTAATATTTCCAGGCTCTCCCGCCATAATGAGTCTCTGGTCAAATGCTGTTTTTAAGTCAAGGTATAGGCTTCCCTTGCCCAAAACAACAACCTTCCAATATAACATCACTAAACAAAATACTTGATCCATTGTGCCGGTCTTCCGCCGAAATCCTGCTTGGAGTGGAGAGAGGATGTCATTCTCATCCATCCAGTCCTGGATTTTGGCCAGGACGGAACATCAGAAGATTTTTTGCGCATAATCGATCAAGCTGATCGGGCGTAATTGGAAGGCATCGACCTGTCCCCTTTCCATGAATCGGGGATCCTCCCCCCACCGGCTATATTGTTAGCCAATTTCATAAAATATATAGCCCAGTTTTCCCTGTCTGCACGAAAAAGGTCACCTGGAATACCATTCGGGCCAGGGGCTTTCGCAGGTACATTTGCATCCAGGCAAGATACAATTTCCTCTCTGGAAAAAGAGAGGGAACACGCTGGATAGCCTATGTCCTGGAACAACTGATTTCCGTCATATGTTCCCATGAGAGAATAGAGGTCACTGAAGTGTTAATGCCACTCTAGGGCTGGGATATTATTGACCACAGGGAGTGCTCTTTTGAAGTTGCCCTTCGACAAGAGGGTCCAAAACTTCCTGGTATCTTGATGACGAATAGCCTCCCCTAGGTCTTCCCATCTCCTCTCTTCCCATTCACTCTTCGCTTTGGCCTGTACTAGTTTATATTCCTTCCTGGCATCTCTAATACTGGGTGCTTCCCTATTTCTAATAGCTATGGACAATCTCCCTCTTGACGCTCTACATTCTCTATTAAACCATAAGTTGGAACCCAGCTGTCTGGCCTGTTTAGGTCCGGTCCTATGGCCGTGGACAAGAAACAAACTGGTCAGGTGGTCAAAGAAGTCTTTGTGTGAGCTACTACAAGAGAATGTATTGGGGGAGTCGTCGGGCTCAATACCTATGATCTCTAGATGCTTTTCTAGATCGTTTGCGACCACCCTAGTCTTGATTTCGTCTGCCATAACGGCAGGCCATTTAAGTCAACGTTTATTATTGGAAGGGACTGCCTCCTTGGTGCTAATGGAATCAATCCAACCTTAGCCCTCTCGCCCGTGGATGTTCAACAGTCAGGCTAAGGAGATTGTGGTCACTGTTACAGGATGGGCTAATAACCATGTCCTGTACCAAGGGCCATAGAAGGAGATCGACAAGAAGGTAATCAATCCTGCTTGTCCCTTTCGGCCCGCTAAAGGTCATCCCTCCTCCTTTATCTGAGCTTGTTCTTCCATTTGTGGCTCTTAGCCTGTGTTCCAAGGTGATGGCATTCAGCTGTAATGCTGCTTTTGACCATTTTTTAATGGGGGTAAGCTCCAGAGGTGGAACCATCCATGCTTTGTCCTCCTCCCTCACATCATGGGGCTCTACCCAATCCAGTGGTTCAAATGTCACATTGAAATCACCACCGACTAGTAAGGAGTGACCATCCTGTCTAGCTTACAATAGTTGGTCCAGGGCATGCAAAGTTGGGGAGCTACCGCCTCTGGTACTTCTAGCGTACACATTAAAAATGTCAATGGTTTTACCCTTGTCATTCTTTAGCCTTACCCCTAAGATATCATGGCTGTTAGTGTCCACTTCCTTGCAATCACAATTAAGTTAGATGTTAATTAGGATAAGCAACCCACCTGATGGCTGGCCGTGTTTGGATGGAATGACTGGTCTATGGAAAGTCATGAACCCAGGTATAAATATGGGGGTCAAACTCCATGTTTCCTGAAATAGACAAATCTTGTGATGGCTGACGAGCTTAAGCCATTGGGGGCAGTCTAATTTACCCCTTATGCCCGCCACATTCCATGATGCTATCTTCAACACCCTGCCCAAGGGTGTTGGGTGGCGAATTTGAGGAGCCAATGAGGTATTTGTGGGGTTTGTCATAATTGTGGAATAGCCAATTGTATCCTGAGTATTAGCCTGTACATATTCACTTGATATAGACAATAAAGCAATATCTAGAACTGGCTGAGTGTTACATATCGTGCTCTCAAGCTCTGTGTGGAGACCCTCTAGGTGCATATCACCTGAAAGAATAGTGTGCTCCTGAGTTTTACTGGGGATGCACTTGGAGTCCTTTGCTGCAGGCAACAAGAGTCAATCTTTCTGAGAGAGTGATGAAATGGGTGAGTCCCTGAGAAGCTGGGATGCGGTATTACATTGTTCTGATGTGTAAGGGTTGTTAAGTTTCAGCCTAATCTTTGTAGAAGATGGAGAGTGTGTTCTCAATTCCATATCAACTAGATCCTGTACCAAAATGTTGTTTACTAGAATAAGTTCTAAAGCATCAGTTGGACTATTTTTAAGTACACATCTTTTTGCCTGAACAATATCCTCCCTTATGATGGATCTACAACCCCTGATGTGCCTCAACCAATGTATAGCCTTGTTTTTGAGGGTTTCTGTGTTCTCATGTTTGGAGCTGTTCTGATCCAGTTTAGGGATGTTGGTCATGTATATTTGTTTCGACTTAGGTGCAGACTAGGCAGAATAAGCTAGTTGAGAGGGTTGGGAAGATGGGGGTGCCCTGCAAAAACCTCTACTTAATCCTTGGAACATCTGCTTAACCAGCGATCCAGACCCTGCTGGATCCCGTGGTGTTTCCCTGCATATCTCACCCATATCCTTCTGGGATATTTCGTGCATGACTCATGACTTCCAAGTTTTCAGATTGCCTATGTGCAGGGGCATAGTGAACCCTCCCCACCCCTTGCTTTAGGAACTACAGCGAGGGTGAAGTTCTTTATGGGCCTATGCTGTCTGCAACTCAGTAGACTAAGGCTCAGCTCATAATTAATGTGGAAAGGTGGGTGAATGAATAAGTGAAGGAATGGGTAAATGGCTGGATGGATTAGTAAAAGGATGAATGGATGAGTGAAAGGGTGAATGGATGGATAATGAGAGAAAGGATGAATGGATGTGTGAGTGGAAGGATGGATGAGGCTAAAAGATGGCTGTATGGGTAAAAGGATAGATGGAAGGGTAAAAGGGTGGATGTAAGGATGGATGAGTGAGTGAAAGGAAGGGTAGATGGACAAAAGGATGGATAGATAAGTGTAAGGGTGGATGGATGAGAGAAAGAAAGGATGGATGAGTGATAGGGTCAATAGACGGAATCATGAGTTGATGAGTAAATGGATGAGTGGAAAGATGGGTGAAGGTTGGATAGAAGGATGGGTGGCTAAGTGAAAGGGGAATGGAGAGTGAAAGGGAGGTTGGATGGATGGATGGATGAATGAATGAATGATTGGCAGAATGGATGGGCGCATGGGTGAATGGACGAGTGAAAAGAAGAATATAAAGATTAATGAGTTAAAGAATGCATACATGAGTGAAAGGGAGGGTGGAGAGCTGGAAGAAAGGATGGATGGATGGGTGAAAGGTTGAATGGGTGGATGGATAAGTGACTGGGTGGATGGATAAGTAAGTGAAAGGGTGGCTGGATGGGTGAAAGGGTAAATGGTTGGATGGATGAGTGAATGGATGGATGGGTGGAAGAGTGGATGGATGAGTGAAATGATGGCTTGGGTGAAAGGGTAAATGGTTGGATGGGTGAGTGAATGGATGGATGGGAGAGTGGATGGATGAGTGAGTGAAAGGGCAGGTAGATGGACAAAAGGATGGATAGATGAGTGAAAGGGTGGATGAATCAGTGATAGGGTCAATGGATGGTTCATGAGTGGATGAGTAAATGGATGAGTGGGTGGATGAGTGCAGGGTGGATGGAAGAATGGGTGGCTAAGTGAAAGGGGAATGGAGAGAGAAAGGGAGGATGAATGAATGAATCGATGAGTGAAAGCATGGATGAATGATTGGCAGAATGGATGGGCGAATGGGTGCCTGGATGAGTGAAAAGAAGAATGTAAAGATGGATGAGTGAAAGAATGCATACATGAGTGAAAGGGAGGGTGGAGAGCTGGAAGAAAGGTTGAATGGATGGATGAGTGAAAAGTTGAATGGGTGGACGAATGAGTGACTGGGTGGATGGATGAGTAAGTGAAAGGATGGCTGGATGGGTGAAAGGGTAAATGGTTGGATGGATGAGTGAATGGATGGATGGGTGGAAGAGTGGATGGATGAGTGAAAGGATGGCTTGGGTGAAAGGGTAAATGGATGGATGATGGGTGGATGAGTGAAAGGGTGGATGGAGGGATGGATGAGTGAAATGATGGATGAAAGGATAGATGATGGATAGGTTTGCAAATAGTTGAAAAGGTTTGGGCATACACATGAAAAGACAGAATGAATGGTGAAAGACTGAATTATGGATTAAAGAATTAACAGTGACAGCATGTAAATTTGAAATGGTGGCTATCAGGAGTTTGATGGAAGGATGAATGGCTAGATCCTTGGACAAGAGAGCTCTTCTGGGGAGGGTTGTGATGACTTACTTTGCTTTCTTGGTGCCATAAGATCTTTAGTTCAAAGTGGGAGGTATTTACATTTTCTGGCTACTCCCTCCCTTGCCTATGTGTTACTATTCTGTATTTACTGTGTGCTTATGTTTGGGATATATGCATCATGCATATGACATTTTGAGTGACACCCAACTGCTGCTTGAATGTTACACTAGTAATTGTAAATGTTTGCATGATTTGTTTTAGGTATAAGGTTTTAGGGAGAGCCTCATAGTGCCATGAGCTGTGCCTGAGATGTATATTGTGTTTGTAGCAATAGGCAAGGTGTAAAAAATAAACTATGTAATAGTGTATCGAAAGTGCCTTATTTAAGAAAGCTGTAAGGAAAAGTGCCTTTCTGACTTCCATATTTTAAGTTCCACTTGCTGAAACACCCATAATGTGTTCGCTATAGTGGGTTCATCACAGCAATCCTCCCTTTAGTTCACAATGCGTGCCGCTCTACACCTCAGAATGGCACTCAAATATGAGATGCTAGTAACAAAGTCTATTCGAGCAGATCTTCCTGACCACTTCTCTCACCAAGCATGCCTGCTCAGGACCATGAATTGTAAACAAAATATCAGACTGGGCAACCCAGTGCAGTACCCATATAAATAGATTGTTATCATATGAAATACCACAAAAAGATCTGAACAGTTGCTCAAAGCTGCATGAATACCAAAAAAACACGTGAAGTACACAATTGTCTCAACCTAATAGAAACTTTTTTTGACTGTACTTAAGTGTTTGTCTATTTACTTACTTGTATACTATTACTCAAAATCCTCTGATGTGTATGTAAAACCTACCTTTTGTCCCAAAGTTTTGTTCTGAATTCTGACCTGCTGTCCTGAATATTTGTCATGAATGTTGACCCTTTGTCCTGAATTTTTACACTTACATCCTGAATTTGCACCCATGCCAGTTAGTCACCCTAGCACTAGCCCTGATGCAGAAGTGAAGGGACGTGCATGAGCCGACAGAATTATCGTCAATGCGCGGACCTGTATCCAATGCACATGCGCTAAGGCAAGTCGTCGCTCCTTCCATCACAGAATGGAAGGAGAAATCGATGGCAACGTCCCCTAGCATGAAAAAAGGGGAGAACTGGCCTGAGCTCAGCATGGACCTCCATGTCCATGCAAGGAAAGCTCGTTCAGGAGGTCGACGTTTTTCCTTTCATGCGTCCAAGCTTTGGAATTCCCTTCCGCCTGACCTCCGGGCCCAACACAATCTGCTTCCCTTTCGAAAGTCACTAAAGACATGGCTGTTCCCATAACCATCTGCTTCGCTATCGGTTGAACTCTCTGTCGCATCGACTAGCGCTGGGACGCTCAAGGGCAGCCATGCGCTCTAGAAATCTCCTTACATTACATTACATTACATTACGTCCTCGCTCCACTCAAGAGGAACAAAAAACAGGAGGAGCCAGGAGTGCCAGACCCATTCATGTCACCCATTCAAGCAGGTATGGATTCTCCTGTTTTTCGCTCTTGTCATGAGGTAATGGCTGGGATGAGAATGAGGGACATTGGGGTAATGGGGCTGCGCAGTTTGTTGGTGGAGTCAGTCCCTTGCTTCCTCTCTAATATACACCGGAAATATGAATATGAGCACATTTCCAATATACTCAGAGGAAATGAGAGGGTAACCCAGTGTTAATAAATGGGATAGTTAGGCTTGACAGTAGTGTAAAATATTTTTAGGAGTTTATCACTACCAGGGCATGTAAACATAAATACACGTCCTACTTTTTAAATACCATGCACCATGCCCTAGGTTCCTTTAGTGCCTACCTTAAGGGTGGGTGACTTATAAGTATTAAAAATAAAATTGCCAGGTCAAAATGATAGTTTAAAACTGCAATACAGGCTGCAGTGGTAGGCCCCCACTAGTAGATTTTCATTTACAGGCCATGGGTACAAGTAAATTAAATGTGCCAATTAGGTGTAGGCCAATTTTACATTGTTTAAGGAGAGAGCACAAGCACTTTCGCACTGGTTAGCAGTGGTAAAGCGTACACAGTCCTAAAACCAACAAGAAAACAAATTCAGAAAAACAGGAGGGATGAAGTCAAAAGGTTTGGGGTAACCCTGCGGAGAGGGCCAGGTCTAACAAAGAGGTCTTTTTAACAGCTGTTCTGTCCCAACCCAAACCTAAAATGCACTTTCTGCTCTGATAGTTGCCAGGGATAAACAATAATGTTAGCTGATTCACGAGGGTGTCTATCCTGAGAAACATGCTACTGATAGGAGCCCTGTAAGGTTTTCATCCACTCTCATTCAGGATTCCAGTGTGAGCAGTCAGTCCATCCACCCATGCCGCTCTCGCACAGATTGTGTATCTAGTGTTGCTTTTACCATTCTAGCAATGAGAATGATTTCATTCATTCCATGTTGGTAGGAATATTAAACCGCGAAACCAAGAGAACACCTATACAGACAAAGCCTGTGAAAGAGTGCTTTAGTTTCTTTTAAACATAACCACTCCACTCATGTAGTGAACTTGTTCCTGAAACTAACATTTTGTGCTCTGAAAGTATTACACCCTGAAGAACACATAGGGGCAGATTTATGAGCCCCTTGCGCCACTTTTGCGTCACTATTCCCATGTTAAAAGTGACGCAAAAGTGGCGCAAGGGGCTCATAAATCTGCCCCATAGTTTCCAAGGAGACTCCATCGCATTGAGAGTGCTGAGATTGAAACATCTCCTGCACGGTAAAAGGATGTGCTCCCCTGCCCTGAATGCCTGAAGGCGTGTCTCTAGTATCTGAAGTTCTTATTTTCAGCCTGGCATCACACTACTTTAAGTTTGCCTGTCCCTGACGTTAAAAGCCCTGGACGTGTCATACAACCTGGAGGGAAGTACCAAACATGCCCTCAGTTGCTGACAGTGGACTACTGTCCCTGTTGTGGATTGAGTAAATAGAATGATGGTGGTAGGAAAATGTGTTTAGAGAATCAATAGATTAACTAAAATATTTTCATCTAAGTCACAGTGGTGAAGGCCTACAGGCCCACCTTTCTACAATCCCTCTTCTATACTCAGTGCCTTGTGTTAACATCCTTAGTGTGTGTTAAGGGTTTGCAGGTGTGCCCAGTGTAGCACATGCATGTTGTGGGTGAGTGAGCGAGAGTAAGGGAGGCTATTGTGATCCCTTTTGGATACCACTGGCTGGCTTGGCCTCGCACATAACTGAAGGTGAGCACAGTTTTTCTGAACAATGAAGTTGTATTGTTTACGTACCTGCAGATGGAGGGACGACATCTAGACAGTGAACCCGACCACACCCTGCCCTTCCCCCGAAACAGAAGCAGCGGCGGCTCTTTCTCCTACCTGTCCGCAAAAACCTGGAACAGCCTCCCCCTCCAACTCCAAACCTCACCCACCCGAGGAATTCAGACACGTACTAAAAACCTGGCTGTTCGACTAACAGCGACCAGCAGCAGTACCCCTCTCCCCCCCACACACACACACCACCCGCACGTGGATACCCTCGCAGGTTACGAGCAGCTCTTTACAAATCCTGATTGATTGATGATTGAATAGAGGGGGTTGGACCTAGAACTCCTTTAAACATTCCATGAGGCCTTTTGGCTAGCATGAAGCTACTGAATAGTCGTCTTAACACTGTGATTTAGTGGATGGTAGGGGTGAGATGTGGGACTGCAGACACTGTTATGAAAGATGACAAAGCCTTTAGGTAAGAGCTCTCCTTTGTATTTCCCTGACTGCTCCTTAAATTGGGCTGATGACAGTCAGATGCAGAAACCCCACACCCATTTGTGCTTCTGTTGTGGATGCTCCAATATTGAAATTATCTTGCTGTAAGAAGCATCACTCGACATAAAGGCTATATCGGGAAAACAGCTTCAGATGGACACTTGAAAAAGAATCACCTAAACCACCTCTACAGTTTGAGAATGTGGCTCCACATCTGTCTGGAAGCTTTATTTAACAAGCATTGGCATAGCCAATAGGTCTCGCCTTTGGGACCTTATAAGTGTTTAGCCATGCAACAGTTGCATAACTAAATACTTATAAGGTCCCAAAAGCGAGACCTATTGGCTATGCAAAGCGGCCGCAAAAGTGAAAGTGATCAAAATCGCGATCACGATCAAACATCAAAGCGGCCTTGCGTCCGCGAAAGTGAAAGTAATCGCGCACATGCTCTGTAGCTCTAGGCTGGCCTGGTAGCACTTTTTGGAGCCCTCTCAATAAGTCTCGCCAGACCAGCGCTGGGTCAGGCGAGACCTAAAAATGGGACCCACACCACCCCACATGGAAGGGAGTGTTCCGCAGTGAGGACAGCTCTACAACCTGGACAGGTGTCTGCCTGACAGCTAGTCTCCTCACCTCAAGTTTGAACTCCTTGCAGGAGAAGCTTTGTGCTTGCCATGAAGTGCCTTCAAGCTGAAAAAGGGGAGGACCTTGCCATGCCCTGAAACAGGAGACTTTCCAGGAGAAGTGCGAGGGCCGGTGACTTAGGGACGCCTAGGAGGTAGCTGACTGCCTGACAGTGATCTGGGAGGACCCTGGTGCCTGTGGGTCCCCTGACTCTCTTTCTGGTTCCTGATGGGATCCACAAACCTGTCATTGTGTAGTAGCCGGGCCTGCAACTACTAATTGTGAAAGGCCAAGTTGGACTGCACCTACTTATTACCAAGGGCCCAATTGGGGCTACAAGTACTTATTGCAACAGCACAGTGGGGGCTGCAAAAGCCAAAATTAGACTCAATCATGATGCATCTGTTTGCGCGCCAGCTGATGCATGGGCGGCAACTACCAAATTGAAGAGGATTCCCCCCACCCCCAGACTAGATTGACCTATTGTCACTGCTGCAGAACTGGTGATTGCCAATCTGTGAGCAGGGTTGGATTGCAATCAAAGATTGACCAGGGGCACCCTAAAAGAAAGTGGCCCACATTTGCAGATTGCACCATTTTGCAAAACACTGATTTAGTGTTTTAGGTTTTATGAAAGAAGGAGGGGGGTTCCCTAAAAGTGCCATGTTTTCCTTACTTCCCTGAGATAATAAAATGCAAATGTTGCCCGGACTCTTTGTGCAGAGATTAGTTCACACAGGTGAACCACACCTGAAGTGAGGCCAGTTCCATTCAGACCCCCTGCCCCTGCTCAATCTGCGTACATTAAAGGGCCAGCCCAGCGAGAGACTGGGAATGACACCTCCGCCCCATTGCTAAATGGGAGGTAATAGAGGCCCATCTGCCTCCAGTGAGGCAGCTCAGGCCCTCACTGGGCCTCTAGACTAGAGCGTCTGAATAGCACAGACAAAGCCGAAATTGACTGCCACGCTGCCCATAAAAGTGGTTCACAGCTGCAACTCAGGTCCCGGCCCATTGCTAGAGTTCCGCCTTTAGCAATCCGACCCCGTCTGTGAACTTAACCTGTTGATGCTGGGATGCGACGGTCCACACCGCTAGGAGGGGACCCTTTCCCTGACCTTGCAAAACCCTGGCACCTCAATCGCTAGATGACTGCTGGAGCCTCTACTGACCTTGCAAAACCGTGGCGCCTTAACCGCCGGATGACTGCTGGAGCTTCTACTGACCTTGCAAAACCCTTGGGCCTCAACCGCCAGATGACTGCTGGAGCCTCTACTGACCTTGCAAAACCCTGGCGCCTCAACCGCCAGATGACTGCTGGAGCCTCTACTGACCTTGCAAAACCCTGGAGCCTCAACTGCCAGATGACTGCTGGAGCCTCTACTGACCTTGCAAAACCCTGGCGCCTCAACCGCCAGATGAGTGCTGGAGCCTCTACTGACTTTGCAAAACCCTGGCGCCTAAACCGCCAGATGACTGCTGGAGCATCTACTGACCTTGCAAAACCCTGGCGCCGGAACAGCAATGTGACAGCTGTTCGAGCGCACTGACTGTAGGAAGCTGGCTCTGTATATACTATACCAAAGTTAGGTATAGTGTGCACAGAGTCCAGTGGATCTCCAAAGGTAGGCAGAGGTAAAGTTAGATACCACCTCACTCTCTATTTGTGGTAGTGTGGTCGAGCAGTAAGGCAGTATCAGAGGACAGTGTTAATCATTTGTTGTACACACTCAGTCAGCAAATGAATTCACACACTCAAAGACTGAATTTCAGACCAATTGTTTTTGTATAAAAATATTCTATTTTATTTTCTAGAACCAAGCAAGCCTGGCACAGGTAAGTTGATAAATACTTTGCAGTAATATAGTTTGAAATGCAATTGTAAATGTACTTTGAAATGGTTACAGTTTGAATTACTGGTAATGCAATACTGTGAAATGTTGTACATATAGTTTGTAGCAACTTTGCAATGAAAATTACAGGTAAGTTACTTTTACGTTACTTTTGAGATTACTTTTTAGATTACTTTTTCTACTCAGTGTGATATGCCTAGATATCACACTGGGACATGTCCTAGAGAAAAGGTAAGTAAAAGCAGTTTTGCACAATTGTTATTTTTCAAGTTTCCATACAAAACTCCACAAAAAAGTTTTTCAGAGAAAGACAGTCAATAGGTTCCTATGGAGAGAAATGAAGTTAACGTTTACCAGGTACGTAATCGATCTTTGGAGTTAAGCTTCTGGGGTTAGAACAAGGGTTCCCCCAGGGTCAAGGATGCACTCTTGTTTCACCCTCAGCGGCACCAGGGAGGCCAGGTGCAGAGTGCTGAGGCCCAATGTTATCCAATGAGGGATAGGGGGCCTCCAGTTGGTGGCTGCTGGCGAGCAGGCCACAAGGTTGTGGGAGCCAAGCTCCTGGTGTTAGGCTCACAAAGTGCACACAAAGTGCACCCGCAGCGGCGCATGGGCGAAGGGTTGCAGGGTGCTGTTTTGGCATCGGGTGCCCTGTTGTGTTCAATGAGGATTTTCGGTTTTGGTTTTTAGCTGCAGACTCGGTCCAGGAAGACTTCCAGGAGGAACCAACAGCTGGGCAGGTCAGTTAGAGGGCTTGGGGACATAGGTGCACCTCTGGTTCCTTTCTCCAGGGTGCGGGCGGCTGGATGCATGGGTGTCTTTTCAGATCGGATTTCACCTTACCAGGCCACTCGCGGTTGGGGGGTCTCTGTGCAGAGGCTACAGGCGACGTCGGAGAGTCCTGGAGGGGTCAACCTATGGGGGACTCGGACTCTGGATTGCTGGGGGACATTGCTGGGCCGGTGGGCCAGTTGAACTCGGGCTGTAGGCGACGGGTGCAGTGGTGGTTCCAGGCGTCGGGTTTCTTTTTCTTCAGCAGGCTCGGAGTCTTTGTTTGGTGTTTCTTTTGAACAGAACCGCTGTCCACAGGAGAGCCGGTCTTTGTTGAAGGCAAAGAAAGAGTGTGTCCGTCAGGATTGAACCAGTGCTAAGGTGTTCAGAAAAGCACAGGGGTGAATCACTATGTTTTTAGAAGAACCCTCACTCACCAGCCTAGCTGGTGACATGCTTCATCATTGGGTTCCCACCAGAGAGACCGAATGTCTCCCCGGTGTGCTGCGACGCCTGATTTACAGCGGAGCTGGATTTTTTTGTGTGTGAGGACAGTGCAATCCGTGATTGTGCTCGTTAAAATGTGTCACAATTTAAACCAATAAACAACTTTAATAGTGGTCAACTGGACACAGTTAAAAATGATGTGGTGGACGTGAAAACTCTGGTAATAAATGGACCAGCTACGTCCTAGAAAAGGTGCAGTGCGAATAAAATGGTCAACATGTTTCTGCTTCTCACGATACTACATGAAGCATTCTTCAGGACCTAGTGGTGGACCACCACGGCGGTATACGCTCGCTAAGGTGTACCCTGACCTGTGGGGTCCGGAACCGCTAAAACTTACGGTTATGGTAAAATAACCCTTCAGGATTTCTGAGAGCTTTCAGTTCTGTTGGAACAAAGAAGAAGTAAAAGGGAAAACAAAACAAACAGTGATTCACAACATACATATATATTCACAAGGAACAGACCATGGACACTCAAACAAATTTGTGAATGAACTTCATGCTCATAAACGGTGAATTTTGAAAGAACCTGGAACACCGGGAGTTGACGTTCGTATCAGCCCGTGCCGGTATAGTGAATTTCTCGTGATGCTAAGTAGCACTAAACAATTGTGCCAAAGAGTGCTGCGCCCTAGTGATAGGTAATTGCAACAAGGGTGAACTTTCACGTGAAGTGCACTCTAGGTACAAGTGCTTCTGGCCATCAAACTCTTAATCAGCGTTAAACTCTGGCTGACTACGGGAGGCAGAAGGAAATAAAAACGCTTGGCTTTGTGAATGGAGATGCGAGGTATTATCAAACTAATTGGTAAACACCCACACGGAGCCACAGAGATGGAGAAATAGGTGCTTACGTGATGTTGGATTCAACGTCACTGCATGAGTCCGGGTGGGGGGCGGGACTTATAGTCACATGCTAAACAAAGAATAAGGAAGTAAGTAACTTACGAGGTAGAGGTGAAGCGGGATTAAGCAAATCAGGACCTCTACTTACTACGCCAAAGTCACCAGCCCACAGAGAACCTATTTGGTCCACCTTCGAACTCGGATGTTAGCGTCTGGGCCGTGAAGGGTACAGAAATAGGATGCGCTCTTCCCGTGGAGGAACGTAGCGTCATCACGCATAACACGTGATGCTGTGAATGCGGAAATAGAAGACTAGACTGCTACACTCAGTGGAGGAACATAGCGTCATCACGCATATCACGTGATGCCGTGAATGCGAAAGTGGAGGACTAGATTGCTGCACTCGCCTCCTGTATAAAGAGTATTACGTGGCCACAAAGGTTTCCAAGGAAACCGGTAAACACCAAGAGGTCTATTTTTGACGTAGTTGTTTGGGTGATGTCGGTTATTGGAATGACATGCAGAGGAATGGGCATAGTGGTGTTAATGTTCATTTCGCTAACAAATTGTATGATTAAGATAAAGTTACGAGGCGTCAAAGTACGCCAAGACCCAAAAGGTGTTAGCGGACTTGAAAGATTGTGATTACTGCAGGCTCGGAGAAACTAGGTATGGATGGATGGGGCCAGTTCTTATAGAACACATGATGGTAATGTGTTAGGTATTAAGTGATATTTGATGTGGGACTAAAGGAATGTAGTCCTTCGAATATAGAGATAAATATTCGAAATAGTGTAATGTTTAGCGTTTTAGCACTGTTCCCCAAGGAATATTGTCATTGAATCCCATAGTGTGACTCGAAAGGCGATAGATCCAGCGTTGTTCTTTTTCAAACAGGATATTCGCTGACCTATTCCCTGGTCTAATCTGTTCAATGATTGTCCAGTTCAGGTCGTCAGGAGTATGTTTGACATGTGCATAATGTTCTGTCATTTTTGTGATGTTTTTCCCACAGCGGATGTTACTTCTGTGTTCGACAATACGCTGTTTAATTTTACGTGTGGTCATACCAACGTATCTGATGCCACACGGGCATGTTAGTAAATAGATAACGTTGGATGAGTTACAATTCGTGTGTGCCCGTTGGGTCCACACTTTGTCCTGTTCAAGATCTAGGGTCTTACTGGCTTTCGTAAGATGGCATACACTGCACTGACCACAAGGAAATGGCCTGTCACTTTTGGGAGCCCCCAAGCCTGTAGTACAGAAGGAGTATTGTCAGATGATGTTTGCCTTGGTCTCGTGTGTACAAGGGCAGATAGATTTAGTCACAGCATTGGAGGCCGTGCTGTAAGTCGCACGGCCTCCAATGCTGTGACTAAATCTATTCGTAAACATTGGGGCATCCTTGTAAGTAATAATCTGAAATGGCAGAAACCTCTTTTTTCATTTAAAAATGCAAGAAGCATCAAGGATGCCCTTGTACACATGAGACCAAGGCAAACATCATCTGACAATACTCCTTCTGTACTACAGGCTTTGGGGGCTCCCAAAAGTGACAGGCCATTTTCCTTGTGGTCAGTGCAGTGTATGCCATCTTACGAAAGCCAGTAAGACCCTAGATCTTGAACAGGACAAAGTGTGGACCCAACGGGCACACACGAATTGTAACTCATCCAACGTTATCTATTTACTAACATGCCCGTGTGGCATCAGATACGTTGGTATGACCACACGTAAAATAAAACAGCGTATTGTCGAACACAGAAGTAACATCCGCTGTGGGAAAAACATCACAAAAATGACAGAACATTATGCACATGTCAAACATACTCCTGACGACCTGAACTGGACAATCATTGAACAGATTAGACCAGGGAATAGGTCAGCGAATATCCTGTTTGAAAAAGAACAACGCTGGATCTATCGCCTTTCGAGTCACACTATGGGATTCAATGACAATATTCCTTGGGGAACAGTGCTAAAACGCTAAACATTACACTATTTCGAATATTTATCTCTATATTCGAAGGACTACATTCCTTTAGTCCCACATCAAATATCACTTAATACCTAACACATTACCATCATGTGTTCTATAAGAACTGGCCCCATCCATCCATACCTAGTTTCTCCGAGCCTGCAGTAATCACAATCTTTCAAGTCCGCTAACACCTTTTGGGTCTTGGCGTACTTTGACGCCTCGTAACTTTATCTTAATCATACAATTTGTTAGCGAAATGAACATTAACACCACTATGCCCATTCCTCTGCATGTCATTCCAATAACCGACATCACCCAAACAACTACGTCAAAAATAGACCTCTTGGTGTTTACCGGTTTCCTTGGAAACCTTTGTGGCCACGTAATACTCTTTATACAGGAGGCGAGTGCAGCAATCTAGTCCTCCACTTTCGCATTCACGGCATCACGTGATATGCGTGATGACGCTATGTTCCTCCACTGAGTGTAGCAGTCTAGTCTTCTATTTCCGCATTCACAGCATCACGTGTTATGCGTGATGACGCTACGTTCCTCCACGGGAAGAGCGCATCCTATTTCTGTACCCTTCACGGCCCAGATGCTAACATCCGAGTTCGAAGGTGGACCAAATAGGTTCTCTGTGGGCTGGTGACTTTGGCGTAGTAAGTAGAGGTCCTGATTTGCTTAATCCCGCTTCACCTCTACCTCGTACGTTACTTACTTCCTTATTCTTTGTTTAGCGTGTGACTATAAGTCCCGCCCCCCACCCGGACTCATGCAGTGACGTTGAATCCAACATCACATAAGCACCTATTTCTCCATCTCTGTGGCTCCGTGTGGGTGTTTACCAATTAGTTTGATAATACCTCGCATCTCCATTCACAAAGCCAAGCGTTTTTATTTCCTTCTGCCTCCCGTAGTCAGCCAGAGTTTAACGCTGATTAAGAGTTTGATGGCCAGAAGCACTTGTACCTAGAGTGCACTTCACGTGAAAGTTCACCCTTGTTGCAATTACCTATCACTAGGGCGCAGCACTCTTTGGCACAATTGTTTAGTGCTACTTAGCATCACGAGAAATTCACTATACCGGCACGGGCTGATACGAACGTCAACTCCCGGTGTTCCAGGTTCTTTCAAAATTCACCGTTTATGAGCATGAAGTTCATTCACAAATTTGTTTGAGTGTCCATGGTCTGTTCCTTGTGAATATATATGTATGTTGTGAATCACTGTTTGTTTTGTTTTCCCTTTTACTTCTTCTTTGTTCCAACAGAACTGAAAGCTCTCAGAAATCCTGAAGGGTTATTTTACCATAACCGTAAGTTTTAGCGGTTCCGAACCCCACAGGTCAGGGTACGCCTTAGCGAGCGTATACCGCCGTGGTGGTCCACCACTAGGTCCTGAAGAATGCTTCATGTAGTATCGTGAGAAGCAGAAACATGTTGACCATTTTATTCGCACTGCACCTTTTCTAGGACGTAGCTGGTCCATTTATTACCAGAGTTTTCACGTCCACCACATCATTTTTAACTGTGTCCAGTTGACCACTATTAAAATTGTTTATTGGTTTAAATTGTGACACATTTTAACGAGCACAATCACGGATTGCACTGTCCTCACACACAAAAAAATCCAGCTCCGCTGTAAATCAGGCGTCGCAGCACACCGGGGAGACATTCGGTCTCTCCGGTGGGAACCCAATAATGAAGCATGTCACCAGCTAGGCTGGTGAGTGAGGGTTCTTCTAAAAACATAGTGATTCACCCCTGTGCTTTTCTGAACACCTTAGCACTGGTTCAATCCTGACGGACACACTCTTTCTTTGTTTATATATACTAGCCCCGGGGGACTAAGAGTGGCTCCAATAAAATTCCCTCTCTCTCTTGTTGTTAAATTATACTTTGTTGAAGGCAGTCAGTCCTCCCTGGGGTTCCGGAGGTCGCTGGCTTCAGGACAAGACAATTTGGGGTGCTGGATCTCCAGAAACTGCAGACGGGCCGGTAGGGCTGGGGCCAAGTCAGTTGTTCTCTGCAGTCTCCTCTGCTGGGCTTCTTTTTTCGTCCTTTTTCTTCTTAGGTTGCTTTCTTGGTTCAGGGCTGCCCCCTAAATACTGTATTTAGAGGGCGTTTTAGGGGTCTTGAGGTCAGTAGCCAATGGGTTACTGACCTTAGGGTGACTACACCCTTGGTGTGCTCATCCCACGTGGGGGAGTGAGCACAATCCCTTATCCTGATTGGGGAGTGCCTGCCATCTGCACGATGGCAAGCACTGAAGAGAGGGCGCCACCTCGCCTCCCCCACCAGAGGGGTGGAGTTGGCAGAGGTGGACACAGCTTTTGGGCTGGCTAGTTTTTCCCGCCTGTCTTCCCGCTGAAAAGGAGGGGAGACAGGAAGAGGGCCTGCTCCTGTTGACAGGAGAGGCTGGGGGTCGCATTACAAAGGCTGCCAGGCCTTTGAAGCTCCCCTGCCACAGATGGCTCTTCCTGGCCTGGGGAGGTGTGAACACCTCCGCCCATGAAAGGCTTTGTTTCTGGGCTCAGGGAGCGGAGGCTCCCACCCTAGGGGTCCGGAAACATGTCTCGTGGTGGCAGGCTGGTGTGTACCAGTCAGGGAATCTACCAGAGGCTGGTCGTTTTTTCAAGGGGCATCTCTAAGATGCCCTCTGTGTGCATTTTTCATTAAAACCCACACTGGCATCAGTGTGGGTTTAATGTGCTAAGAAGTTTGATACCAAACTTCTCAGTTTTTAGTGGAGCCATTGTGATGCTGTGGAGTTTATAATGACAAGCTCCAAGCGCCATATACTCTTAATGGCAGCACTGCACTTACAATGTCTAAGAATGGACTTAGATACTGTAGGGGTACAGGGCTTATGCACCTGTACCCTCACCACTGGTATAGGGCACCCAGCTAGAGGGGTGACTGATCTATGCCAGGGCAGTGGGTTGTAGGCATGGCACACAGGGATGTGTGCCATGTCGACTCTTCACTTTGATCTGCACCAAAACACGCACCCTGCAAAGGCAGTGTGTGTGTGTAACGGCACAGGGCCTCTAAGGGTGGTACAATAAGTGCTCCAGCCCTTAGAGGTCTTCCCTGGTCACAGTGTCCTGAGTACCTGTGGTACCATTTACCAGGGGCTGACCTCTGGCCAGAGATGCCAATTGGGTTAGGTTTGGGGAAAGCACACAGGCCCTGGGAACCTGATGGGCAGGGACCCAGGGTGCATCAGTAGTCTGGCAAAAAGTGAGGGGGTAACTGCAACAGAAAATCACTTTCCTACACTGACCACTGCAGCCTTCACCCGGTCCTGCAAAAAGAGGCCTGCCAGTGCTTCATGGCTGCTCTCAAATGGGGTGAGGGAGACTTATGGCACCGGGCCTGTTGAAAATCTATCCGAGGAGGGGGTTCTAATACCCACTATATGAACTGTGGTAGAAACTGCACCTCAGCCAAACTCAGCCTACTACTGTCTGCTCTGATCAGAAAGAGGGAAGCCCCAGGAGGGTACATTAAGGAAGCAGATAGAATTAGCGCCCAGAGGTTGTATCTAGATACACTAATCATATAAAGGACTTTTTTTTCAGTTTTATATAGCGGAAATCGACCCATAGGTATAAGATCGCTTTACATGAGCACCATTACATTCATTGTTTGGTAGGCACAGGGAGATGAAATGATTTGCTCTGAATCGAAGGAGATTGAGCCGAACCCGAGGCTCGAACCTGATCTCCAGCTCCAAAGTCAGCAGCTCTAACTCTTACGCCACATCCTACAACTATTTATTCGCTGCAACTATGTGAATGAAGTACTCTATGTTAAAGACAAGCACTGGTCTGGGCCTTTATTTACTGGGTCTGCTGGTTGCTTGTGGAGCTCTTAGCTCAAGCTCCTCCACACTGCCCCCGAGTGGCCTGTAAAAATCAACGTTATTTTCTTGCCATGGAATTACTGCTATCAGGAAAATAAAATTACTTTGTTGAATAACATGTCAAAATTGTGTTTCTGTGTTCATTCCTAGATGTTTTCCCCCAGAGTTTCACCCAGAGATTTCTACTGATTTCAGCAGCCATATTACAGAATACTCAGCCATCAATCAATCAAGTGGATTTATATAGCGCGGCTAATCACCCGAGAGGGTATCCAGGCACAATGTGGATGCGCCTGGTAACATTTGTTGACAGGCCCATTGGGATTTATGGGCCGCTCACACGGAGGGCCTGAGTGTCAAAGTCAAGCAGGGTTGGTTGTCGAGCATCGGGGAAGGCGCCGCTTCCATCAGAAGCCGTGGTACCCAAAACCTGCAGCCTCTGAGGATGAGAGGACGTGTTTCATCACTCCTCTTGTTGTTTTCAGTGCCTTCAGCAGCGCCAGCACAGAACAGAAAGCCTTCTACTGTGTTCCCCCATTCATCCCTTCTATGGTCGACGTTCATCCGGTTTCTGATGATGATAGATGGTTATTTATGATTCGTGAGAATGTAATTGTGATAAATTCAGTGCAATGTGAGGAATATAGTCTGCTCTGAAACTTCTTCTATACAAATACCTATTAAAAAAGGTCTGTTCTCAAAGAGACTTTTGCTGCTAAAAAAGAAAAAGCCATTCTGTTGTGCCCACATCTCGCCCCCGGCATCCGTCCCTCAGCCCGTCAGCTCAGTACATCTCCATTGCCGCATGGACCTTTATTCCACCCCACAGAGTGAGGTTGCATCCATTGTCGCACTGAAATCCCTGCCAAATGTAAGTGCTCAACTGCGAATTTCACGTTCAGAGCTCCAATATTTTCAAGCATCCCTGGGACAACAACACGGGGACATATGCCCTCTGCAATGCAACCGCTTCTAATGTGGTGCATCACACAGACGCCGATCTCCGATCTTCACGGTCTGCAATGGGAGGGTGAGGATCTATTTTGGTCAACCGAGATGCAGCTAAAACCATAACGCACAACATATCTACATAAAACTGTCAAACAAATAAATACATACATAAATGCTCTTAGGAATGGAAGCTGGCTGGGTAGGGGGTGTTGATGAAACCACTTGCCGGTTTCCTGCACCAAAGGCGTTCTCTGCACCGATTCTTTTTTTCCCCTTTAATTAATCAATGCCATTTGATTCAGATCTTTAAGCTGGGACTCAAAAGGTGAAAATGAAGCATTTCCCGATGTTACTTGTCCCTGACGACGGGGCTGTTACAGCAACAAAAAAACTGTTACAGGTATGAAGAGATTGCTAAACATATCTGGGGGAATGGCAGGTCAAATGATTCTAGCGAAAACTGACTTGACACTTCACACCCCTTAGTTTCATCACAATGGTCGTATTTGGTGGGAAAGGCCTCCATAGCATTCTGGGTATTTTAATGACCTTGGCCTGCACTTTTCAGAGAGTGACCATATGCTGTTACAAAGGAGATGCAACCCGGAGGCTCCATATTAAATATGGTGATACTTTAGTGCTTAGCTTGTCTTGTGGTAGCAGTGGTGGGTAGCAGCACTTATTTTTGCGTGCTGAGACTTATTTTCCATGGTCAGACTTTGATCTAGAGCAAATGAGAGAAAGGCAGAGAAGGGAGAAAGAATTAGAAAGAGGGAGATACAAAAACAGCGAAAAAGAGAGAAAGCTTCAACTTGGAGGTAACATCCCATGCTGATGATACTCAGTTGATAATTCCGGCAGCCAATAATAATTCATCGGACCCTCTAAGATGCCGGAATTGCATCTCGGCAGTCAGTGGCTGGATGAGTGGGCACTGCCTGAAGCTTAACTCAGGTAAAACCGAGATCATTGTGTTCGGGAACCCTTCTCCAGCTTGGGCCACTAATTGGTGGCATGAAAATTTGCCTCAGCCTCCTCTTCCCGTCACCAAAGCAAAGAACTTAGGAGTCATTGTTGATGACAACCGTTATATGAGTGCTATAACATCCCCATCTTACTATATCCTAAAAATGATCAGGAGAATTCTTCCATTCATTCCGGATAGCCACAGAAAAACCTTAATCACTGCGCTAGTCCTTCCCAGGTTGGACTACTGCAATAGTCTCTATCTAACCATTCTAGAAAAACACATGAGTCGACTTCAGTTAGTCCAAAATGGTGCGGCTAGATTGATTCTTAAGCTTCCCAAATTCCACTCTATCATGCAGGGACTTCGAAAGCTTCATTGCCTTCCCATGCGCAGTCGTGCAAAATTTAAAGCCCTCTGCTTAGCCCACAAAGAAATGCATGACTCAGGGCCGGACTTCCTAAGATCAGCTTTTAAGAGATATAAGCCTAATAGAGAACTCACACCAGCCAAAGCCAATTTCTTAGCTGTCCCTAGATTTAAAAAAGTGCAATGGGGTGGCAGAGGTATAGTCCTCAACACGATCAAGCTTTGGAACAGCCGCCCACCCAATCTCAGAGCAATCGCCTCACTAACATATTTTAGGAAGTAGATAAAGACCTGGCTATTTAACCTCTAAACAGCATCTAGCTTGCCTTTCAGAGAGTGCCAAGACATCTTTGTGGTAATCGTGCACTTAAAAATTTTTTTAACATACAAAGGAGGGGTGAACAAATCTGCACGATTATGAGAGGGGATGCAATACAGAGGCATGAGCTGGAATCAAGAATAGGGAAACTTAATATTCAGCAATCCATACATTTGGCAGCTCCTAGAAAATCCTTGGCCCCTGCGTGTACTCTTGTGCAAATTAAGTACTTGGACAAAGTAGTTACAGGATTTATGGGTGTTTAGGAGTCTAAGTGTAAACATCAGCTCTCTAGAGTGCAGAACTGTGGGGGCAGATAATTGCCAGAATGATATGCTGGTGACAGTAAACGCCTTCAGTGTGACAAGGTTCAAAGTGTGTTTATGTTTAGGTCGAGCATCAGCGCGACTGCGCTGTCTGCAAGACCTGCTGTAACCACTCTACAGAGTATAATCCCGTCTGCTGCTTGCAATTGGTTCACTCCTGTGTTGTTCTTATTTCCTGGCTCCTTATTGGTTAGTGCTGCTATACATCATTTCCGGTTTTACGGCCAATTACAGTCACTTATACTCGTAAATGTTATGTGTTCTTTGGGGATTACTTGTATATGTAATTTCATACTAGTGTGTGGCACAGCGTACTTTCACTTTAGTATAGCTGCCGCCCGTTTTGTTTGTTTATGCATGGCATGCTTTCAGTTTGGGTATGGCTGCTGGCCGCTTTTGTTTGTTTATGCATTTCAGGGCTGAGACCTAAAAATTACTCTTACAACCTTGTTTGCATTCTTTACATTGTGACTTTAAGGGAGGGGCTTTGTGAGAGGTAGTAATAAATGGGAAGGATGGGCTGGAGTTACAGAGGGGATGTTACTATTCTTACCTGATTGCCATATAGTCCTCTATTTCAGTAACTATAACTGACCAGTTTTCCAAAATATGTACAAATATGTACCCTAAATCAAATCTGTCTTAGGACCCAGTAACAGTTACTTAGTCTGTGGGATTGTTTTCATTAACTGATGGCTGTTTTTCTTCTTTTGTTTTCCGAGTATTATGCAAATCCAACTTTAAAAAAAAAATCTTAATCGAACGTGCAAGTGAAATGGTTATCACCCTGTTTGTAAAACTAGACATTTTAGTCTCAATCGTTACCAGACCCTCATTGGTCAATGAATTGCCATCTCCCAGTGAGCGAAAACCTACTTAAAGCTGGAGCTACAGTTCATGCATGGCACTATTCTTACTGATATTTCTGACACAGTCTCCGGAGTTATTCGAGTATTGAACACTGAACTATAGAAGGGCATTTCTTCTAATCACAAAAGGTTGGCATTGCTGGCAGGCTTTCTAAGCACGTACCTTTCCGCAGTCATACCTTTGGAAAGACATAGGCTCTAAACATTTGCATAGGTGCCCCCAATTCAATTTTATTACTTTATTTACTTGTTAATAAATGACAATTTCAAAACGATCGAGTTCAAAACATAGGTGTAGGTATGTAGGAATGCCTGTGTGTTTGTGCTTGTATGTATGTGCATGTATGTGTCAGTGTGTAAATGTAGCTCCTCTAGGTAATGCTGTATATATACGTGCATGCTTCCTTATGTGCATATATATGTGCATTTCGTGCATTTGTATGCGTGTTACTTTGTATCTGTGCTTGCACGCTTGTGTGTGTCTATCTGTGCATTTATATTAATTTTGAAGTTTTATTTTTTATGCACATAAATGGCCCCGGGGTGGGTGAGAGTGCTTTACTAAACACAATATCTGTGAAAATAACTACTGGCTGTGGACAATATTAACCTCGACAGTACCACTTTAGTATTTTAATTCAAAAATCAGCAACTTTGCAGTGACATATTAAACTTTGGAGAGAACATACCAGTGCCCAGCACCATGTGTCATGCTTTTCTTTTTGCCTTCATTTCAGCTACGATGTATTTGTTGTTGTACTCTGAGATTATCCAGTAGGTTGTATATTGCGTCTTGTTTATAAAATACATAGTCCTCTTTAAAAACATGTGGCTTCAGGAGCATATAATTCTATTGTTTTGACTTTTTTTCCTCCAACCAGCATATTACTCTTGTCTACCTTCCCGTATAACTTATTTCCCATTTTCAGGTTCTTCAGCACAATGAATAGTGCTATGCAAATATCATCATTCCACTACATACAAAACACACAAGTAAAACACATTGCCATTTTTAACACCCAGAGCTCTAGCTTTCACAAATGCGAGACCTATTGCATTGCAAATGCTTGTTTTATATTGGGCTCCTTACCCTGTTATTGATCACCAAAGGCACTGTATTTGAAATGGGTGATGGGAACATCTGGTCGGATACACCTGAAGTAATGTGAACGTGAATATACCTGGGGTATTGTGAAGAGGAGTAACGCAGTGAAGGGGCAATAGAAAAATATGTACTATTTACAACTAATGGAGGGTAGAAAGTTTAAACAAGAAAAGCGAAGCCGCAGTTGTAGGGATGCGGAGGTCGGCACCATACTCTCATGTAAATGTAAACAACGAAGGAGTAAGATTCTTGGCAGTGTCTAGATCGCCATACACATTGATATGGGAGAAAAAACCCACATATTCCACCGTTAGAAAAAAGGCCTTAGGCATTATGGTGAGGGACTCAGTATTTCAAAACACTGAGTGGGACACCACATTCATACTGCACACTGATCACATACCCTTATTGTTCTTTTAGCACCCAGGGCAGGGGTAGAACCATCCAGTCACTGCTATATTGCAATTTCATTTACATGAATATCTCTATCTACTGGAGTGTGTTCCAGGGATAAAACATTTTGCTGCATATTTTCTATCCAGGGTTCCAGTATTCAGCAATAAAGTGGAGGAAGGGCAAGAGTGGCTCCTCCATTAGGATGGAGGAGCGTCACCCCCACTGCCAAACATCCCCCCAGGAGAGCTCCAGAGATGAAAAATAAAATGGTAATAAAGTTATTTATTACCATTTTATTTTTCATCTACCCGTCCTGAACCAAGTATGAGGATAGGTCTTTAGTTTAAAGTGTGCATGTTTTTTTAGCCGGCTGCATATCGATGCCGGGCCAGAAATGCACATTTTAAACTTCTCTAACCTAGCTGTCTTAGACAGCTGGGTTAGAGAAAGCACAGTCCTCAAGTGCTCTTCAGAGCGCTGAGGGAGGCCCCTCCCTCCAATCCTGACACTTCTCTAATGCTGGTTACCAGCATGACAGATGAAGGGTGTTGCATTGATGGAGAAATAGTGTGTATGCTTAGTCAGGAAAAGGCTACATTTAATGCTGAAAAATGTAAGGAGAAATAGAAAATATGTCTGAAAGAAAATTATACCTTGTACCAGGTTAAATAACACATTACCTCCTCGTCCGGCTCCTTCGCCACAATAATTACACAATGAGCTTTAGCCTCTCACAGAAACTCCCAGGTCAAAAGTTAGCATACTAGCCTCCCATCCCTCCAATATGGAGGACTTCCTCTCCCTCCTATAAAGAAAAAGTCCACCCAAAGCACATACTGTTTTTTAGTTTCTGCGAAAACTGTCCATTTCACGTGCAGCAGGCTGAGTGGGCGAGCGTCTTGCTTCAGCAGTGTCAGTGCCTGTCACGCTTGCTATGAGCCGACTATCCAGCTTTACTTTCTATATTTCTTTTTATATTGGTTTTGTACGTATTACTTGGGTTTGTTTTCATGCTGGGTCCGTTGTTTCGGTCAGCGCACATTCTCTGGCTTTCCCTCAGTGAAGACTCAGCAGGGACTCGGAGGAGGGTTGCGGCGCATCTTCCTTTTATTCCCCTGCTGTGCAGTTCTGGTTTTAGCGGACTCGGTATGGGATTGGCAGAGGATTACGGAGTGCTTGGTGTGCCCGCACTTTCCCAGTCACAAGGTCTTGCCTTAGTAGCCTCAGTGGGGGACTAGGAGAGCTGGCGAGCACTTGAGTGCCGCGTTCTCTTTTTCTGTGAGCGACGTCACCCTTTGCCGTTGCACCGCGAGATTGGTGCCTACTGGCTCTTCTATGAGCCTTGCCTGAGAGTCCTGCTGTAGCTGACTCAGGGGTTCCGTTGATATGGTCTGAATGGAGTCGCTCCTGTTTGGACCGTTCATTTGGTGTGTGTGTGTGGGGGTCCTCCGACACATTGGGCTATGCATTACTTTTCCTCCTGTGTTTTGCAGGAGGTGGGTGTGGGTTCTTTCCTGTTGCCTGTGTCATGTGCCTTTGCTCCTCCCAATCCATTCCTCTTTACAGGCAGTGTTGGAGTATGTTGGTGGGAGTTGGCCATGGTGTTTGTTTCTGTGGTCTCTCCTTCCCTGGCCCCTGTTGTTCTTGGGTTGTTGTGGGGGTTCTCCACTTCTCTTCTTCCCTTCTGTTGCTGCTGTTATACTCCGGTCCCAGCCGGTGCTGTTGGGTCGGGTGTGGGCTTCTCTTTTGCCCTAGCTTTGTTGTTCAGCAGGTCTGGCATTTCTTGTCTCCCTCGGTGCCGTTGCATTTTCTGCAGGGTCATCCATGGCGATCTTGCACCAGTGTTGGTTTTTTGGTGGTGGTGATCGACTGCTGCCCAGGGGCGTTTTTGTTGCCCTTTCCTTTCTCTGGTGTTGGGTTGTTTGGGCCCCCCTTTGGTGGTCGTGTTTGAGTGGACGGCTGTGGTTCGCATGCTGTTGGCCACTGAGATGATTTTGGGGCGGTCGTTTCTTGCCTCCTAGAGGGCTTTTGGTGCATCCAGCTGGAGACACCCTTTTGTCCTTTTCATGGTAGGAGGTGGTACTAGGGTGCCCCATGCTGCCAGACTTTCTGTGGTTCAGCATGCAGCTGCTGCCTCTCGGACCACCTAGGATTTCTGGCTTTGTGTCAGTGGTGGTCACCCAGCTGGGTGGTCAGCATGCTCGAATTTCCATTGTTTTGGGCCAGCATTGGGGCTGTGCAGTGCATGGTTCTTATGGTGGGGGAATGTTCCTGATTGGTTTCTGGTCTCCCCCTATTCTTTGTTGAGACTCTCCTTGACCGGTGTCGGGTGCTTTGCCGCATGCCTTCCTGGACAGGCTCCCATTGTTCCTGGCCGATGGGGCATCCATTCCTGTCCATCCTTCTCAGGGTGGGGGATGTATCTTCTCTTTCTGGTGGTTTGCCATTCTGGTGTTTTGTGTCCTGTGGTGGAGTTGCAATAGTTCTCCCCTTCTTCTCTCATGTGTACTCCAAGCCACTGTCTCTTCTTACCATAGGTAGAGGTCTACGTTCATCCTTGTCTGGATGCCTTGCTTTTTTCCAACTGCATTACTCTTGGCGACCCTTGAGTGGTCTTGTCTGGCCCCGATGCAGGTTCTGCCTTCGTTGACCTTTTTTTCACTTTATGGATCAGGTTGGTTTTCCTTCTGGTTGCCCGAGTGTTATCCCTGATGAAGGAGGTTCAGGGGTGGCTTGCCCAGATATGTCCCCGGTGCCTCATTGGCTATGTCTCCTGGGTCTTTTGCCTGCTTCCCATCTTGTGCTGCATTGGGGCCATCTCCGTCTGTTTCTGGTACTCAGTGGGGTCTTTTCCCACTGGTTCTTAGGTTCCTAGGTTTTTCCCTCTGGGTTTTCCGGTACCGACACTGGTGTGGGTGTTTTTTGGGGTTGGTGGTTGGACGGGTGGTTCCTTTCTCGACCTTCTTGTCCATGTTGTGCCATCTAACCTTGTGTCAATGTATGCTCACCTGCTATGTCAGATTTGCCTGCTCAGGCGCTGTGGTCGTGGGTCCCGTCTGCATGTTTTTCCTGCTAGTGGAGTTGGGGGCTGTTCGGTTGGGGCTCCTTGCATCTGCACCACCCATGTCGAGTTGTCATGTTCAGGTCTGGTCGGCCGCCGGCTTGGTCTTGGAGTCTGTGCCCACAAGGGTGTCGCCCTTCCATCGTCTGTATCTGGTTCTTTTTCTTTGCTGGGCTGGTCTGCTGTTCTGGTCTTTGTTTGCACTTTCCTTCCCCTGGAAGGTGGGCTGGATGGCGGGCTGGTTCTGCTGGGTATTTTCCTCGTGTTCTTTTGCCTTGCGGGTGTATGTGTTCCTGCATTTGCTGCGTGGTCTGGTTTTAGGGGGTTCAACTTGTTCGCCTTTGTGATCTATGCCAGTCTGCCTTCCTTTTTGCTCGTTTCTTTCTTGCCTGCCTGCTTGGAGGGTGGTCACAATATTTTTTATTTGCCCTGTGGAACTTTTGTTTGTGATTCCCCCAGTTCCTGTGATTCCCAGTGGTTTCCAGGTGTTAGGATTGGTCTTGGCCTTTGTACCTCTGATGGTTTTGGGATGGCGGAGGCTCCCGTGGCCTCCCCTATTGTTACTCGTGGCCGTCCAGACCCTTTTGGGTGCTTCCTTGTCGTCTGTGCCCTCTACTGGGTCCGCGGCTCCCGGTCAGCTTGTTGCAGTCATTGCGCCTTCGGGCCCAGTTGTTAAGGAGTTGCCCTTGATGACTGGTTGTTGTCCCGGGTTGGGGCTGATTTGTTTTTGCTGTCTCACCATCCTTTTGCCTTGCGTGCTTCTGCCCCGCATTGGGATGCTTTTGGGGCTTGGTGTGATTGGATGGGTTAGTTTGTTACAATGTTGAACCCTTGTGTGTGCAGGGTTTCTTTGGTCTGCTGGTTTTGGGTTGAGGTTGGCCTCTTCCTCTCATCGGGCTCTGTGTGAGGCTCTTGGGGCTTTTGGGTGTCCTTGTGTTGGTTCTATGGTGCTTCTTGTGTCTCATTTTCTGTGGTCTCTTTTGCGCTGTTGCACCCCAGGCCTATGGTGGTGGCAACTCCTTGGGTTTTCCCATTGGGGTTCCGTGTTTTACTTGGGGAATGGCTTGGTACTCTGGAATCATTTGGACTTTTGTTCCTGGCCCTTGGGGTAGTGTTTTTGGTGGCCTTCTTGTTTGACTGACGCATTGGTATGTTGGGCTCTCTTTCGGTGGTTGGACCCTTTTTCTGTGTTTTTAGACTACTGGGTTGGTCTTGCGGCTCACCTCCGCTTTTGTTCCACAGGTGTGTAGTGGTTGTGCTCCTTGTGTTTTATGTCCTGTTCCTCTCTTTGGAGTCGGGGTTTTGTTCCCTCTCTTGGGTGTGTTTTGGGTTGTTGTTGTTTTGCCTGTCCCAGCCGGTACCGTTCTAGTTGGAATTTGTTTTCTTTGTGCCTTTTGGCCATGTATCATTTGGGTTGATTTCCTCATCCGTTCCTCTTTGGGGGGTGATTATGCAGTCTCTTCTGTTGGACTTCTGCTTCCCTGGGCCACGTGGTGGTCTGATTTAGGGGAGGTCTGCTGGATCTGTGGCTGCTTCTTGGCCTACATTTGTGGGGGTGTCCCTGGTGGGTGTTTTTGTCGCAGCCCTGTGGGCGTCTCCTACTATCTTTTGACCCTTTTTCGGATTGGAGGTTGGTGGGGGGGCATCTATGTCGTAGGGTGCTTCTGTACTCCGGTCTGCATTTGTGTAGTGTATTTGTGTGAGTACTTATGGTAATCTTTTGGATTTGACTGTGTCTGCAGTTTCTTCCACTAGTTTATCTTTTCACTGCATTCTTTTTTTATTTTATTTTTTTATTATTATTTTATTTTTCTCGGTCAAACACAAAGAAGAAATCCACATGTCACAGTTATGCATATTATCATTGACGTGACATGTTCAAATAATCACAATGTCATAGCAGAACATCATACTTCACAACATCCAAGTATTACAGATTCACGTGATACACAAATAAAAGAGGGTCTATCTAAGGGCCCATATATCTAGTATACTGGATCATAGGAAGGGATCACGTGCTGTGCAATTACATAGCCATTGCTAGGTCATAATCAATCCTCAATGTGGACAGATTCCAGAAATCTTACTAGTGGTTCCCAGAAATTCCTTGGACGAGAAGCTTGTGGTAGCTCCTCTGCATATGTTTCCGACTGTGTTTTACAGTAAACCAGATCTTCGATCCAGTGTTTACATTTCGGTGTAGCCTTACTACCCCATTTCAGTGCTACGTGCCTCTTTGCTAGCAGAAGTGCAATTGCGAGGAATTTACGTCTACAAGTTAATTTAATCTTATACATATACATACCTAATAAACATGTTTGGGGTGTATTAGGTATAATTTCTGCCAACATGGTAGAGAGTGTAGTAGTTACCTCTGTCCAGTAGGAATGAAGTCCTGGGCACGACCAGGCCACATGTAAGAAGTCCGCAGTCAAAGCTCCGCATCTACGGCATTTGTCATCGTCCCTCAGCCCATATTTATGGAGTTGTGCAGGCGTGTAGTACGCTTGTTGGAGAAACTTAAAGTGTATTATTTTCAGATTGCAGTTAGAAGTCAGCATTTGCAGTTGTGTGCAACTATAATCCCATTGTTCAGTAGTGATACTCACACCTAATGTGTCTTCCCATCTCACTTTTGGTCTATCCTGAGCATTGAATTGTTCCCGTTGGGCCGCATTATACAGTTTCGTAACTAGACCCTTTCGTGTTGGAGATAACAGCAGGATCTGCAGCTTGTTAAGTGTCAGCGGTTCATCTGGGAACGTAGGATATAGAGCCTTAATTGCCACGCGCAGTCTCATTTATGAAGAAGTTTTCAATGGGGTATGATGTGTGCAGAGAGTGATATCAGTGTGTGATATAAACGTCCCATGCGGGAAAACATCCCCCATTTTACAAAAACCCATCTCGTTTAAGAACCGTAGCATTTTAGTTTCTTGTGTCACTGTGAGTTGCGGATGGTGAGTCAACGGGAGTGCTGGCGCATATGTGGGGAGTTTGTGCGCCCGTTTAGCTAGCGTATGCCATGCTTTGGAGGTGCAACTCACCGGGTAGATTCCTGTGGGTGAAATGTGCCTTTGTGGCGACGATATAAGTGTAATAAGCGGAGTAGGAAGCAAGCTTTCATGTTCCACCGCAATATGAGGTATATGTCCATGTGGGTTTAACCAATATTGGGCATATTGCGCCTGTGCACAGTAGTAGTAGAGTTGAAGGTCTGGAGCCCCAAAACCTCCTCGCATGTATGGCTTAGTGAGTTCTTTCCAGCCGACACGTGCATGCTTTTCCACCCATGTCAGTCTAAGCAGGGACGTACGAAGTTTGGCAAAAAGCACCTGCGGAATCCATATTGGTATGTTCATAAATAAATAAATAAATCTCGGTAACACCACCATTTTTTGTATAGCTATTCTATCAGCAATTGATAGCAGAAGATGAATCCATCTGATAATCTGATCTTCTAGTTTAGTTATCGCTGTCCCACAATTTTCTCTCAGAACCAGATCTGGGTCACGGTGTATCCAGACCCCTAAATATTTCACTGGGTGTGTGTGCCATTGTTTTTTTTTTTTTTTTTTTTCCCCAGCCAGTTCTCTTCAGACCCTATCTGCTTGCTTTTATTTAATATTCTAGAAACGATATACAATACTAGGCCTAGCACACTGCATAAATAGACTTCCCTGTTAATTTCAATATTGTCTTCCACATCTTCAGTGTCACTACCCTTATCATACAGTTGATACAAATTACTTTTGTCAAATCCTCTTAAGTGTCTTGTACCTTTGTGCCCTGTCCATTTCCCTGCCCATCCCCAACCCCACCCCAGACTGCCCACCCTCAGAGTCCCACCCCCCCTACAGGCAAATAGGTCCAACGGACCTATGTCTGGCCGACTTTTGCCTCCTGGATGTCAAACCCGTAAACCCCCCTAACTTTCCCTTCATCTTACTGTGCTCAGTGTATGTCCAACAAATACCACCCCTATTCGTGCTCAACCTCTACCCCAGTTCTTCTTATATTAATACCAATCTTTACTTATTGAAGCAGAAAAAGCTACAACTCAAGAAAACCATCCGATAAAGAAGAGTAAAACATCAAATAAATTTTTCATAGACCTTGAGCAAACAGTTTCCTCTATTATTTTAAATAAGTCCTCATATGTAGCTTTCGTCCCCAAAAATTACTTTACACAGTCTCTATTTTCCATATTATATTTATCTTCGTTTCTTTTGGGGAATATCCCTAAGAGCTACTGCATGATCATTATTCTCAACATTCTCCTTGTGCCTTGTTTTCCGTTGGTCTTGCAGAAAGTTAAGATATTCTTGTGCAAGTATCTCAGAGTAGAAAATTTTAAAGTTCCCATTTACTCCAATCTTCAAACGAGCGGGATACAGAAGGTAAGCCTCACAACCTATGTTTTGAAATGGGGTAATGAGCTGCCTCATCCTCCACCTTCTTTCCACAGTGGTGTGGCAAAAGTCAGGACGTGCAAAGAACTCTACGCCGTTGTATTTGCATTTAGCTTGGGGCTTTGCTTTGTTAATTATCTCTTCTCGCAGAAGAAAATTCCCCACGTATAGAAGTATTGCGCGAGGCTTACTCTGCGCTGCTTTCTGGATCAGAGGAAAACGATGCGCCCTTTGTATTTCATGGTCAAGATCCCATGTAGACAACTCTGGGAGGGCACCCTTTAATAAGTCAACAACATACCCCCGAACATCACTTCCTTCTTTCCCTTCCTGTATTCCAATCAGGCGAACATTGTTGCGTCTTTGTCTGTTCTCAAATTCCTCGAGTTTCCATAGCATGTCGGCCGTAGTCTTATCTTGTTCTTTTCTGTCATCCTTCACTTTGACCATATCATCTTCTAATTTCCCGGTTCTAGTCTCTACTTCAGAGACTCTCTCAGCCATCTCCTCATACAACCTGCTGACCTTACGCAAGGAGGATTGTATTTTCCTATTCGCCTGTTTAGCCCTGCGCTTTGCTTTTTGGCTCTCAATGCGAGCCTCACTCTGCATTTGTTTTAATGTTGTAAATAAGACTTCAAAATTAGACATACCACCATCCGCTCCACGGTCCGCAGAGTCCAGAGTTTCACCATTTACAAACTCATCTGCCGGTATTCCAGAATTCTCTGCCATCTTATCCAAATTTAGTTTTTTTACTACTGTTTTCATATTGCCTCTGTGTTCCTTTGACAATCTCTGTTGTCTAGATTTCCCTTTTCGTTTGCTTGACTTCCTTTTTTTGCTCTTAGTTTTAATTTTTTCCACAGATCTGATACTGCCCTCAGGATTTGTCTTTGATCTAGAAGAGACGTCTTTTTGCAATGTTTTTTGAACTGAATCCTTATATTCTTTATCAATAGGCTCTATCTCACTACTAATAGGAGTTGAGGAGTTTTCAGAGTCAGTCCCTGATACAGTCTCATTACTTCCCGTGTCAGTATTCACTGTTTCATCATCTGAACTCTCCGTCTCCGACTCCGTGTCTGTCGTTGATCCCAGACTTCCATTCATACTTTCCTCATCATCCGCCTCGTCATTACCAGTGAAAAAAACCTCATCACTGGGAGAGGCAGGAAGTGCATCAGGTAATTTGCGTGTGCTTGCATTCCTCTTATTAATTGAATCCAAGTTAATATCTTTATCAACCCTTAGCTCTGTTTCAATTAAGTTAGTTGCAGCCTCAGAATTACTTTTTTCCACAACAGTATCCTCCACCAGGCTTTGTTCTGCGCCTGGCCCTTTAACTCCAGATACCACTGGTGCCAAATGAATTGTGGCTTTCTCCTTTAAGAGCTTGGGTCCGCCCACTTCCACAGCAGTAGAAAAGTCTCCGCCTTCTGCTGCCTCTGTAACTTCAGTTAGAGGCTGTACCTCGAGCATGCAGGTACCATCCCCATCTGCTCCTGCCTGTTCAAACGGTTCCCTCTCCACAGCAGGCTGCAACATCCTGCACAGGCTCACCAACGTGGGGACTCTCACTCCCTGTGGCAGATTCGACTGCAAAATTGTTTGGTCAGTCGTTACTGGTGTTGCTGCGGGCAAAAAAGTCTCAACTATGGTCATCTGGCGGAGTGCAGTTTCCTTTCCAAGTACCTCCCCAGCGGTGAGTTTTGCTTCCTCTCTTCTCCTTACAATAGCTGACACTGGGACAGTCACATTCTTTTTTTTTCCCTCCTTCCTCTTTTTCACGTATTTTCTTTAATTTATTTTCCTTTGCCGCTTCTCGCCTTTGCTGCACTTTAGATCGTGCTTTCCCTCTTAAATTAAGCGCTGGGGCCCCGAGGTTATCCATATCCTCCTCCACCTCAGAGTCACGGCTCCAATCGTCTCGGTCACGATTCTTCCTTGAGTAAAGTGCAGGTTTTGTAGCCATAGATTTTGAAGCAACTTTCCAATAGCGACTTCCAGGTAGGGGCGAATGGGAAATCAAAGCTGAACAGTGTTTGTGCAGATATTTCTGCAGAGCCCACTTTTTCTCTTGTGGAAAGTCACATATCAAAAAAAGCAAGCCAGTGAGTTCTCTCAGCATCGCTTTTTATCAGTATCGAGTGCTCTTTTCTCCCAGTAAGAAAGGCAAATTTTCCACAGCAGATTAGATTAAATCAACTTAGCTTGGTAGTAGATCAGTGAATCTGCAAATCTGTAAATCTGCAATCTAAGCATATGAGCACGTAGTACACCTCATCTTCCCAGTCAGGAGGGTTACAGGGTGCGACCATCCACTACGGCGTCTCGGCGGCCATCTTGCCCCACCCAAAAAAAAAAAATGAAAAATGTCTATTAGATTAGTGACATGGAATGTATGCGGCCTAAATGATGTAACGAAAAGGCAGAAGATAGGAATACGGCTACGGCAAATGAACGTAGATTTTGTGTTTCTTCAGGAGACACATGTAATGAGTACCCATGAGATATATCTTAAACAGCTGGGGTTTCAATTAATAGTTGCTTCTAAACAAGGAGTTAAACAGAGAGGGGTAGCGATCCTATCGAGGGATAAAAATGTAGTAACAAGGAGAAAGTTAAGAGATAATTGGGGGAGATGGGCGATGGTTGAGGTACTATTAGGGGGGGTGTGGACAACATTAGTTGCAGCATATGGTTCTACACAGGACGATCCAGAAATTCTGCAATTTTTGGATTCGGAGTTGGCAGACTGGGCCCCTCGAGTTATTATAGGTGGAGACTTAAATATTGATGGAGCGGAGGGTCTAGGATCAGGCTCAATAAGACAGTATAAGGGGAGGAAAAAAAAGGTCTACAAGGCCCTTACTGATCTTTTAGAAAATAATACATTGCGAGATGTCTGGGGGTCAATCAGATCGAAACAACTCAGTTATACATATTATTCAGCACCGCATCAGATATGCGTTAGGCTGGATTACTTCCTGGTTTCCAATGATTTAATTAGTATAGTGGAAATTGATAGACTTCCTCGGATACTTAGTGACCACAATCCCCTAATCCTAACGATAAAGTAGAGTGGGGGAACAACAATAAGAAGGGAGTGGACATTCGAAAGGGGATTGCTTTTAGATGATGATGACTATATAAAACATATGTCTAAATGGATTACTGAATATAATAGAGGAACTGCTGCAGTTGGCATAGTATGGGATGCCTTTAAGGCAGGAGCACGCGGTGAAACGTGCAGTTATAGCGCCTTCAAGAGGAAAACAGAAAGACTGCGATATAAGGAGAAAGAGGGAAAAGTACTGGAGGCAGAAGAACAACTTAATAACTGTGTAATAAGGGGAGAGCCGACTGAACAATTCGTAATAGAATTACTGAAGGTGAAAAGTGAGGCAGAGGAAGAACTTGCTAATAGAGCCGCAAAGCAATATACAATCAGAAGGGAGAGATGTTACGAGTTCAGCGAGAAAATAGGGCGAGTCCTTGCTATACGAACCAGACAGATAGCGGCGGCAGGGACGATTAAGGAAATAAAGGATGAAAAGGGACAACTACATTCAGATCCAGAAGAAATTCGGGAGGTCTTTAGGAAGTTTTACCAATCTTTATATGATGAGAAAGATCCCAGTAGTATCGATAGAATAAATGAATATCTCCAGAACATTGAGGTAAAAACTATATCCCCTGAAGATGCAGAGGAATTAGAGACCGTATTGGACGAAACTGAGATTAAAGAAGCAATGACTGCTCTACCCTCGGGGAAGGCTGCTGGACCTGATCAGCTACCGATCGAGTTTTATAAAACTTTCTGGGGATGTTTAGGTAATAATTTAACTCAAATGTTTCAAGCTGCACAAAGCGGGGTATCCATTCCCAAATCCTGGAGCGGGGCAGATATAGTATTAATTTTAAAAAAAGAAAAGCCCCCGAATGAACCAGGGTCGTACCGCCCAATAACATTGATGAATAATGACACCAAAATTTATTCAAAGGCACTGGCTGCAAGATTTGCAAGAATTATAAGTAACCTGGTTAGTGATAACCAACATGGGTTTATTCCCGGTAGAGGGACAACTCACCATATTAGAAAAGTTATAACTTTATTTGATGTGGCGGAAGTAGCAGGAGACCCGATGGCAGTTATGCTTTTGGATGCGGAAAAAGCATTTGATCGGGTCTCCTGGCAGTATTTGTGGCAGACCCTAGCTAGAGTTGGGATTAGAGGAGGCTATTTGAAAGCAATTCAGACTCTATATATGGATCCAGGTGCAGCATTAAGGATAAACGGGGGTATAACTGGTCAATTTAAAATCAAGAGAGGAACTCGCCAGGGATGTCCTTTCTCTCCCTTGCTATTTGCCATCTATATGGATCCCTTAATACGGAAGATAGAATCAGCACCAGAGATCACCCCAGTCAATACAGTTCTTGGGCCATGCAAGATATTAGCCTATGCTGACGACGTTGCGGTGATAACACCTTGCCCAACGGAAGCAACTACATTTGTAGAGGCCGAGGCCTTAAGATTTGGACAAGTCTCAGGGTACTCATTGAACGCGTCTAAAACCCAGATTATTAAAAACTCTTTTACACCTTGTGAAGATAGAAGAGTAGTGCCAGCAGGGAAATACCTCAGAATTAATATTATGTCTAATTTAGATAGTTTGGTGGATAATAATATTGCCCCAGTAATCGAAAAGGCAAGAAAAGATTTGGATCGTTATGAGAACTTACATTTATCATTAGTTGGGCGGGTTAATATTATTAAAATGCTGATCTTACCCAAACTGTTGTATCTTTTTAGGGCAATCCCTCTTCTAATTGAAAATAAGTGGTTTAAAATTTGCGAAAGTATGGTAAATCGTTTTATTTGGGCTAGAGGTAAAACCCGGAGGGCATTGAGGTATATGTCCCTTCCCAGGGAGAGAGGGGGGTGGTCACTGCCGGATCTAAAGGTATATTATTGGGCTGCAGCAATACAAGGAATGGCTGGATTAATTGGGGGGGCTGAGATGGATGGATGGGATAAGACAGGCTCGCTGGCTATATATGGTTTAGCTCTGAGTACAAATGCTGAAAATATTTTTTTAAGATTTACTGATGGAAGTTACTTTAAAAGAACACGTTTCAAGATAATTATGGCGGCCTACAGCATATGGAAAGGATTTTCCAAAAAAGTTGGAATAGGGAAATATAGTGTATATACTAGACTCAAAAATAATCCCTCATTACCTAGGGCTGTGTTCTCAGGAATGGTATATGAGGAATGGGAGAGTCAAGGTATAAGAATGATTGGTGATATGTGGGATGATAATGGCATCTTACAATTTATAGATTTGAAAAACAAGTATATGTTAAACACAAACCATTTCTTTAAATACCTTCAAATAAGGAGTTGTATATTAAATAAAAAAGGGGGAGCTCTAGGCTTTGGGAGGAATATAATGATGGATCTCATACAAAAAGGTAATGACTGTACTATAAAAAGATTTTATTTAGAAATGACAAAGTTAAAAAAGGATGATCTTGACAAATGGATAATTAAATGGTCCTCAGATTTAGATATAGCTAGAGAAAGAGATATTTTCTCTGAATCACTTGAGATGGGATGTAAATTACTATGCTCAGCGTCTCTTCAGGCCCAGCACTACAAGAGCCTGTATCACCTGTATTATACGCCATGGAAAATTGCTCAATGGGGGGCTGTGTCGGGCATCTCGTGTTTTAGATGTGGCAGTATGGAGGCCAATTTGTTACATATTTTCTCTACTTGTCCACACTTAGATAAGATAAAACAAGATATCGGGAATTTTTTCCGGAATGCCTTAGACACAACAATAGAGTTGGACTCAGCAACTATTTTGTTGGGAATATCCCCCAACGGACAAATTAATTGTAAATATTTTCTTTTTGTAGCAATGTCAATTTTTAGACTGCTTGTGGCCTCAACTTGGTTAGATCCAAATCCTCCTACGTATCATCAATGGCTAGGAAAAACTTTGTCAATACAAAAATTGGAAACAGCTATTTACTCTAGGAAAGGGAGAAAGGGTAAAAAGCTGGGTATACAAATCTGGGGTCCTTTGATTCAATGGAAGGCTGGAACTGAATAAGGTATTTTGAGGAATGTATGTATTATGGAATGTTAACATATATTATTTGTATTCGTATATATTATGATAGGATCTGTATGTAGTATGTATATTGTAATATCTCATTTTCCATTTTTCTTTTGAATATGTAGTTGAGTATGTGGCTGCCTTATGAAACTTATTGTGCCTTGTCCATGTAATGGGGGAGGGGGGGGGGGGGGAAATAAAATGTGGGGGAAATTTTTTTTCAATAAAAATATTTTTAAAAAAAAAAAGGGTGTGTGTGCCATTGTAGCAGATAATCAATCGTTGATTGGGTTGTCCCCGGGGTGAGTGGGATCACCATTGATTTATCCCAGTTAATACTGAGACCGGAGAAATATTAGAATCCGATGCATTCTCGGATAAATTTGTTGAGATTTACATCTGGGTGTCTGGTGTATAGGACCATATCATCTGCATACAAAGAGATTGTTATGGGCCATAGATGAAATTGTAAGGCTGTATCAGCATGTTTTTGACGAATCTTACATGCGAGGGGTTCTAGCGCCAATGTAAATTAGAGCGGGGACAACGTACAGCCCTGTCGCATACCACGGCACATGTTCATAGGATCAGAGGTGTTACCGTTTATATGTTTTCTAGCTCTGTGTTGCGTGTATAGTAGAGCCACCCATTTAAAAAATGGTTCTGGGAACCCTATTCGTCTCAGAACTTGGAACATGTAAGGCCACTCCACAGAGTCAAATACCTTAGTGGCATCTAATAAAGTTGCAGAAGCCGGCCAGTCCGGGTGTAAATGATAGAACAGTGTAAATATTGTCCGTATATTTTGTGTAGTGGAACGCGACAGAATGAATCCAGCCTGACCCGGTAGGATCAGGTTGGTCATCAATGGTTGGAGTCGGCGGGCAATGATTTTCGCTAGTATTTTGGCGTCCGTGTTGATTAACGATAGAGGGCGGTAGGAATCGCACCGGGTCGGATCTTTTTCTGGTTTGAGAAGCGTGATCAGAAGTGCTTCACGTAGTGAGGGGGTAGTATGCCCTGTTCGAAGGCTTCCTCGTACATTTCCGCCAGGTGAGGTAGTAGCACTTCCTTATATTCTTTGTAGAATTCTCCAGGTAGGTCATCCATACCTGGTGCTTTGTTGTTTGGGAGTGAATTTATAGCGTCTCTCATCTAATCTTCCGTTATGTGGTGGCCAAAATATTCCCGATACGCACACTAGGGCAATGTCATCCAAGTATGCATTTATTTCAGTGCGGGATACTGCTGGCCCAGCAGTGTATAGCTGAGCATAATGGTCCGCAAAGCAATGTATGATAGAAGGGGTGTCGTATTGTAAGGTATTATGGTGATCTACAATTTGAGTCATATACGATGCAGTGTGTGTGGGCCACAACCTACTGGAGAGTGTTCTACCTGGCCTACCACATTCTCCATATGCTCTGGCTGTGCATTTACGGGAAAGGTCTTTTCACTGCATTCTTGATGAAGTTGATTCTTGTTTTAGTATCTGCTCATTGTGTAATTACTGTGGCGAGGAAGACGGACGAGGAGGTAAAGTCCCAGTTACTTGCCAGTAATCTACATTACTCTGAGTCCTAGTCTTCCTCACCACAGTATAGTTTTCCATTCCTTCCTGCCCTGGTAAGTGTGGCTTCATGTACTTTTTGTTGTGGCTTTAGAGACAGGATGTGCTGTGGGTGGATTTGCTCTTCATAGGAGGGAGTGGAAGTCGGCCATATTGGAGAGATGGGAGGCTAGTATGCTAACCTTTGACTTGGGAGTTTTTGTGAGAGGCTAAAGCTCAATGTGTAACTACTGTGGTGAGGAAGACTAGGACTCTGAATAATGAAGATTACCTGTAAGTAACCGGGGCATTATTAAGGGTTGGCCTCCAGTAAGAAGGTTGGATTGTAATGTCATATGGGCACATAGTGAATGAACTGAAGAATGACTATAGGCTATTGAGACGTCTGAGTTTATTGATAATGGCTGAGGGAAAGCAGAAAATGTTGTCAGAACTTGCCCACGAAGGCCAGGTTAATTTCTTGCCAAAGAAAAGCACATGCATGGAGTATTTTGGTGGCCTGAGTTGGGTAAGTGTAAAAAAGAGAGTATTGTTATTTGGGGTGGGTGGTTGCAGTAAAAGGCTTTTTGTAGCTTGTTGTGCCCATGTAGTTTGAACAGGTCAGCCTTAAGACCCTTTGAGTCCACTCTGTGTCCTGGATACAGGTCGAGTCCTCCAGGGACCTTCTCAGGTTGCATATAGCAGGTTCAGTCCTCTTCTGATCTTCCTCAGATCCAGGAGTGTCCTGAAGTGGATGCTTAGAGATACCACATTTTTGCTTGGCAGAAGCAAGTGGGTGGGAATGGCTCCTGCCTATTCAGGTCAGCATATTGTTTGCTCTTGGGAGGCATCTGACACACATTCACACCTATTCAAATGCAATTTTTTGTTTAAAGTCTTTATTTTTAGTTTTATGAAACAGCATACAAAACATGTATCAGCAGACAGTAGTGCACACAAGACAAGAGTGTACACTCATTAATCCTTATAGCATTACAATAAATACTTCCAGGGATCCTTGGACTCCAAAACTGGGTCCTGGGCTTTAATGTTTACAGTGCTTACATGCTGCAGTCCACAATATCCATGCATAAGAGCCATACCCCCTCCCCTTCTCGTGTGATGCCCCTCTCTGGGTCATCACTGTCTGCTGATAACTCATCAGGGTCCGGGTCCAGTAGTATACCACACAGTTCTCTCCATTCAGCTATGTCTTCCACCACCCTTTCATCATGTCTGTTGAGCTGCATGTAGGTCTCTCCCGCCAGTGCCCACTCTAGCGCGTCTATGTGCCAGTGTGTGACCTCAGGTGCCCTTTGCCCCATCCATGTAATGTCAACCCTCCGTCTGGCTAAGACTAATATCAATTCAAATGCTAATTAATGACGGTGAATGTATGACATTGTTCTGCATTCTGTCCATCAACTGTTGTTTTTGCATTTGTCACCCTGAGCGGGACGGGTATGCCCATACGTGGGTCCCGTGCTCTCCATGCCACTGGAATCAAGCTATCCTGGCTGAAGAGGGGTGAAACCCCGAAACCGGACCTAGGATGCTTGTTTCCAGTCCAGGAAGGACCTGGCTTGGCAGTTCGGGCTGGACTGTTCCCATGAGGCACAGAGTCAACACTGATTTACAGATGGCTGGGTTCAAACTGGAATGGCATGGTGAGCAAAAAAACGATGGATTTAGGCCCAGATCTCTGTACTGGGGTGAATGTATGACATTGTTCTGCATTCTGTCCATCAACTGTTGTTTTTGCATTTTTCACCCCGAGCGGGACGGGTATGCCCAGACGTGGGTCCCGTGCTCTCCATGCCACTGGAATCAAGCTAGCCTGGCTGAAGAGGGGTGAAACCCCGAAACCAGTCCTAGGATGCTTCTTTCCTGTCCAGGGAGGACCTGGCTTTGCAGTTCGGGCTGGACTGTTCCCATGAGGCACAGGATCAAGACTGATTTGCTTATTGCTGAGTTCAAACTGGAACGGCATGGTGAGCAAAAAAACGATGGATTTAGGCCCAGATCTCTGTACTGGGGTGAATGTATGACATTGTTCTGCATTCTGTCCATCAACTGTTGTTTTTGCATTTGTCAGAAGAGGGAGAACAAATGGAAATGGACCTCTAGAGGTTTGAGGCAGGAAAAAGAGACATTTCTATAATTGCCAGGCTTGTTAGAAGCTTTTGTGGGTCACTAATGGTATGCAGAACCTTTCTCTAATTTTATGGTAATATCTAGTAGTGGCTAGAGTTACCTTCCTGGCTGTGCCTGCGTTTTTTGGTATATAAATAGATTTAGCAGTGGTTTCAGAGGCCTGAAAAGAGCAGAGTCTGGGGGTGAATAACCCTAGCTGCCCCTCTCCCCACCTTGTGAGAGCCCTGGGATGAACTGTTTCAAAAGACAATGATACACAACTGGAATCTATTGAAATGAGACAGTGCCTGAATGATTGAGGATGAAACGTTAAAATATCACTCTATCAACCTAGAATTGATGAGTTGGTGGACAGACTGAATTGTGCGATAAAGAATCAGTTGCAATTAACTGTGGTCAATAAGATATGGTGGTACACCTTGCATCAGTTCAGATGTTCTTTCACTCTGCTAAGAGCACAGTGGAGGTTTATTGCTTGAATACCAAATGAATGGGATGCAAAGTCAAGAGCAAAGGACAAATTGCAAGGGTGGTGGATGTGCTCGCGGTACTGCATGAAAAACATCAATGGAGTTGTACGTGGAGGTAAGGGAGTGAGAGTGAATGTAGGGGCACTGGGTGAGAATCTAAAAACTCGTCACATCTGTAAAGGAGATTCACTTTCCTCCTCCCCATTTCAAGTAGCTAAATTGAAGCATAGTGTGATAGTGGTGCCGTGTCCTTCTCTGATACTCAATAAATCAGTTTACCAACCAGCACTTAGTGAACATCTTTTCAGAGCCCTTCATCACCAACAGCTGTGGATCAAATCTGTTTATTATTATGTACAAACACAGTGGGTGCATTAAAAACATTGGCTAGCAACAAAACAAGAGGATTCTCACTGAGAATAATCTATAATACTTACCCCATCAAACCCTCCCCTGCCACCCCTTTCTGAGGTCCCTCCCAACACTTTCTTTTCAATATAACAATTTTATTGCCATTTTCAATAACCACCTAATAATGTAAAAATAGTCTGGATACCCTCACCGGTGACAAGCAGTGCTCTACAAATCCACCCTTCATTACATTAAAGTTAAACTGATTTGGCTGCCATGGATAATGACCATTCACTCGAGTGTTAGCATTGTTGACAGTCCATTCAGACCCCCTCCACCTGCCATGCCTAAATACTGCTCCCTCCCCCTTAAACTTTGTGGTGGTTTTGAGGGCACACCCTGGTGATATACATTGTCAGTTCCATTAGCCTTCAGTAATCCATACCAGCTCTCCATTTGGCAAGGCTCAATGCTTCTGGCCGTCTCTATCCCTATGCAATTTCTTGTTTTGTCAGGACCAATTCCTGCCCCAAGAATGCTCCTTCTAACCTACTTAGTCTCAGCACCTCTAAGCTGTTCACTAATGCTGTGTGCAGGGTCAGAGTAATATGTCTACCAAGCACTGTGGTTAAGGTGTGTGTTATTTCCCCCCAATAAGGTGTAACAATGTTGCACCTCCATACACTGTGGTAGAAATCCCCCTCTTCCATTAGACATCTTAGGCAGACGGGGAGGATTCCTTTTTCATGCACAAAAGGTTTTGCTTTGTCAAATAGTCCTGGTGTAGAAATTTGAATTGTATGATTCGAAATTTTATTGAGATGGCTATGTCTCTGAGTGTGTAACCACTAGGTGACAGCGGAATAAATCCACTGGTACCGTAAGGGGTAAGAAAGGTAGACGTATGGATACCTCCTCCCAAGTATAAACTTTATCACAAAATTGTATCCAAACCCAGAATGGCTCCTAAAGCCTCTAACACTCCTATTGGTGGTATATACCGCTACAGCGGAAAGGAAAAAATTCCTTTTGTTGTTTAACCCTCACACACCCTATTGGTGTCATGCTGCATCATCGGGTTCACCCAGACTACTAACGGTCTAGGTGGGCACGACCATTTTTCAGGGAGCTCTTAGGAGATATAGGCCAGGGGGTTTTAAAGATTAAAAATCCTACTACTTCCCCAGGTATCCCTTTAATAGCGGGGATGTAGTGGATATTAAAAAAAGGTAAAAACGGGTCTTCTCGGAGTTACTGGCCCTAAGACCCTAAAGGTTAGCCAACATGTTTCAGCACACTAGACAAGGCCCAAAAATTGGTCCGGGGCTTTCGCCAAGGCTCAAAAGATAGCTCCCTCCCTGGTTTTTACAATAACAAATTATGTTGACCTATAATTTGATTTATGAAAGTACAGGTAGCTGTTCCCTTCATGAACACCATCAGTTGTAGATGTTAATCAAAACATTTTTTTAACTTTTTAACAAAACCACACATCACAGTGAGGAGAATACTTATCCTCCTTGCTTCTGTAATAGGACAAATTCCACCTATTAGGAGAAAAAAGAGGAAAAAAGAGAGAAAAAGAGACAGAGAAAAAAACGAAACATCGAATTTCAACAATAGTCTTATGGTGCCACTCCAATGCATGCTTGGGTGTACTTTTCAAATTCATGCATGGTCAATGTTCGTGTTACACCAACCAGTAGAGCCATTAGTGAATTCAATTAATTCAAACCACCCGACTAGGGTGGTGTGCGCAATTTCACATTATAACAATAATAATATTTTGTATCTGCGAGGAAAACATTTGATAAAAATTACCATCAACGTTTTTATAAAAAGAACCATTGTGTTTAGTGACACTTTTGTCCCCCAACTGTCTATGTGTAACAAAACCAATTCCGTGTTTTTTATAAAATTTCTTAAATCACATTACGGTGTTGCTACACGTTATTTTCACACACTCATATTCATGCACCATTAATTCATATGCAATAAATGTCAAACATGATGTTATTCCCAAACACTCATACTTCACTCCTCCTTACCCAATTTGAGGGGGAAATGCGTAGGTATAAGGTCACATGCTGCTCGTAAACGGCAAAGAAACAGACACGCTGTTCTCGTTAGGATTTTTACGGAAAAGACACTTACCTCCATTTAAATACTCGTAATGTTGGCATGTCCTCACTTACTAATTTACACGTATCTCTGAGTGCCATTTGGGTTTCTTGCTACTAAGGGGCATATGTACGAGGAAGTTGTGGAGTGAGGCGTTAGCCGTCATGGCTTAACGCCTCACTCCGCCACTTCTGAAACGCAAGGCTGCACCATTTTACAAGGATATGGTGCAGCCTTGCGTTTCCCACGGCTGTGGCGCTACACTTAGCAGTGTAGCGCAAACTCAGGCACCCTTGCACCGTAGTGCAAGGGTCTTTGCATGCAGGCGAGGAGTGTTTATGTGTAGGAAGGTGTCCCTTCCTGCACATAAACAATCCTAAAATGCCATTTTGTCACTTTTATGTATGCTGCTTCATGCAGCACACATGAAAGTCACCAAATTGTAGTTTTTTTTTACAGATTGTTTATGTCCAGGAAGGGGGACCTTCCTGTACATAAACAATCCATGGCATTTTGCTTCTTCCATGTGTGCTGCACAAGGCAGCACACATGAAAAAAGCAAAAACAAGGAGAAATAATGCATTTCGCCTTGTTTCGCCAAGTGCGGACCAGGTTTTCCCTGGTCATAATTTTGGCGCTGCCTCCTATGTACGCTGCCCTTGTACACAGGGGGAAGCGTCAAAAGCAATGGGTGTTGCAGTGGAAGGCCTACCGCAACACCCACTGCCCACCCCCTTCACGCTAACCATAGCATAAAACGGGGCCTTATTTACAAGGCAGCGTTAAGCCATGTTAAGTAGCTTGACCTTGCCTTGTAAATAATACAAAGCCCCAATCGCCTCCACAACGTCGGAAAAAGTGACATTGTGGTTGCAATAGGAGCTTGTACATATGCCCCTAAGTGTCTTCTAGTGGAACTCAATCAGTTTCCCAAACTAGCCGGAGACTGTGGAGAGTATCTGAGATATGGGAATTAACAAACTATAGACTGTAGTAATCCTTTTGCTTCACAATAGCTCTGAGGTAATGAATTTCACTTATAGTGGATAGGATTCTGGTAATGCATCCACACCCTGGACATATAGGTGCTGATTCCGATCCTGGAAAAACCGGGTACGAACCGTCGGTCGGAGCGTTTTCTCCGTCCGACTCGTACCCGGTAAAAAAACCCTACGAACTTGCAAGAAACACCATTTCCGTACGAATCGGAAAAAAGACCGACCGACTGTAAAAATACATACCAATGTGATCCGGGACAGCACCGACGTGACGTCGGGACGCATTCAGGCTGCGTTTCACGAACCAGGAAGTACGATTCGTACCAACAGCAGTCCGGACGGCAATATTTTTACGGCACCCAAAAAGTGCCGGAAAAGCGAAGTACGTCGCGATGCGAGCGGAATTTGGGGCGCGGTACGCGTCGTACGCCCCCCAGCCCCCATAAGTACGCGCCGTACCCCCCCCAGCCCCCGTAAGTATGCGCCGTACTGTGGAAATGTGGATTTTCCTGATCAGTTATGTCCCCTATCTTGGACCCCAACGGTTCTATATGCATGTTACAAGTACATGTATGTTCCCTCCAGTTCCAGTTTCTAAGACGCAAACATATGTGTGTCTACCGTCGACATGTTCTCTGTCAGATCCGCCATCACAGGGTTGGATATTCGATTTCTAAGTATGAAAGGCCACCGACTTTATATGGCTAAGTTACTTCATTTTTACAGTTCAGGCAAGTAGGCCCGATTCTGTCCTCAAGCCTTTCCCTGCTCTCTGTCTCTGACAGCTTCAGCTTGAGCTCGCATCTGTATCCATGAACTTTGTCCTACTCCCTGTGCAGCTAACGGTGCCTGCCTCGGCCAGTTTTCGCCTGTCTGCCAAGAAGTTGTATTTCACCTTCGAATTATCTATTTTGCTCTCCAGCCGATGCATTCCTGTCCAGTGATTTAGGTAAACATTTCCTTTAGCTCACAAGCAAAGGACTCAGCCTTTCCGTCCTCCTGCAAGTGATTCATAGCCCTGTTGCCATGGAAAGTTTTCTATCCCTCGCATCTCATATAGACACTTAGACGCTTGTACACGTACACAGTCAGTATAGAATAGATTCTGTCCGAGAGTCTCTTCCTTGTGGATAACATAGTTCTTTAAACATAGGATGTTAGATATGATTTGGGATTAGGTTGACTTGACCCCCAGACTTCTCGTCTCCACATGTAGAGCTAAATGTCAAGTCCCCTTCACCCCCTAGTTGCACGTCAATTACACGTCATGCTGCCGCGCGCGCATCTATGCCAAGTATTATCTTATAGATCCACCTATGTCTGATAATTCTAACCAATCATGTTTCTTTTATTCCTTATTACGCCTAGTTTCGATTATGTCACTGTTTTGTCACTTTTCTTATCAAATGTTACGCCTTCTACATTCGTTTCATTGTAATGTACTTATTATAAAAATACATGTCTGTTAATAAATTATTGTACTTCACTTCCTGAACCCTCGTGGTGACGGAACCTGAAGGCCGCGACTCGAGTCGGCCATTTTGAATGGAATAAAGCCCATTAGAAAACCTCTTATACCACGGATTCTGCCTCTTGTTATTTTGAGCTATTTACTTTATTTTAAGATTCCGTATGAAATTCAGTCCGGTATTTTTATTTACCACATAATGGCGCCCGAATAGGGACACTTTCTCATCTCACGCGCCGGCGGTGCGTTGCAGGCCCGGTCTCCTGCCACAGCTGGACGGACCATAAACGCGTACCAGCAGGATTTCCTGTAAGCTCCCTCCGGTCAAGCGGGGGCGACTGAGGCTGCGATCAACCCAGACGAGGCGGTGAGAAGTGCGAAGTATCCCGACCAGAGCCTAGCTGAGAGAGCAAGATCCGAGGTATACAGAGGCCCACCAGGTTTTCCGAAATCCCGACGTCCAGAGGGTCCGATGTCCGCAGTTATCGAGTCCTGTCCATTCTCTGAGGCCTTCCGTTTCAAGGAGCTACTCGGTGAGTACCATCGCCGGGGAGGCGTGTTGACGCGCACATAGGTTGTGCCGGTCAAGACGGATTTGGGTACACAAATCCGGTCTGCACTGTTTAGCAGTGTATATGTACTGTTTAGCAGTATATCAAGTATTCCGAAGTATTCAGTTATTGTCAAGAATTCAGCGTGGTGATTAGTTAGGCAGACTGTCATCATTGTCGATCATTGTTATAATGTTTAATGTTTAATGTTTAAAGTATTCAGAAATGTCTTGCATATTGTGGTATGAATGACTGTTCATTGTTCACTGTTCATTTATGGTGTTTTTCGTATTAAGAAAATTCAAGAGTAAGTATCAGATCAGTTGTCAATATGCCGCTCTTCTCGAAGTTAAGACAGATTACTACCAGAAAAGGGGTGCTTGAAGAAGCGGTTCCTATTCCTCCTAGGGACACCCCAGGGCATTTTATGTACCATAAACATGGCTTAGATGCCATATTGTTTCTTGATCTATGGGTAGATTATACCAAAGGATTACCGGAAAGTCAAAGGTGGCCCATAGCGGGAACCTGGGATGCAGAGTGCATCATGAAAGTGGAGGAAGAGTTATGGAAAAGAAAGGTCAGACAGTCACAGAAAGACGCTGTTGAGTTATGGCGTAAAGAATCTCATAGACGAACAGAAAAAGCACGTAGACAAGAAGAGAGGAGTAAAGAAAGTTCAAATAAAGTTCAAGAAAATCTATTAATTGAGGAAGGTATCCGAGTGAAATCAGAACAAGTGAATAGACAAAGAAATGCTCTTATGAATGGTATGTATCCCCTTCTAGCCGAAGGACTACCTAAGGCTGTTACAGAGATGCCAAAAGACTTGCCACCCCCATTATTTCCAATTAAGGTACATCCAAAGGGGCATCCCAGAACCGCAGAAGATGTTTTTCTTTCCTCATATCTAGACAATGCAGCTCCCGAGTATGCTAACGCCACACCACATAGACCGTCTGGCGGAGGGGTTCAACGTCAGGATCAGGTATCTGTCCCCGTGCAACAGCAAGTCCCGATACAAGCTTCGGCAAGCACATCTGTTTCCGCATCTGTCTCCGCAGTCGATCCTATAGGGGTATCGACACCCGTAGTTGCTGTGTCACGTTCAACGAATCCATTCACACCCGACGCCCCAGATGGGGCCACGGGAGGTGCTAGCAGTACCTTTACACCACCCAGAATAAATAAACTTGTTTTTCAAGAGTCAGCGCATTCACGTACACCTAAATTCGTAAGTGAACGTACGCTTAAGGAACTCCTTGTAAATTGTAGATATGACCCAGTGGTTGGTAAAGAGGACGAAATGGTCCTGGCATCATTACGTATCAGGCGAGCCGCAGAGTATTTAGCAAGGTTACCAGGGATGACTACGCATCTAGATAACATATATCATTTTGTTCAAACAGGACGAGATCCAGGATGTATTAACAGAGCTATGGAATTCCAGAAAGTAGAGATACAGGGGGAACTGTTACGTTTCCTCATAAACTGTGTAATCAGAAATCAAGATCGTCCGGGGGTAGACCCGAATGCAATGCTTATTCTTACAAGATGGAGTCAGAATATATCAGAAGGGAGACACGATAAGCAAAATTGTATAATAGCCATGTGCCGAAAAATACGTAAAGAAATAGAGCGTATTCATGAAGAGAGATTGGGAACAGACGAGTTTGAGCAAGATGAAGTGTCCGAATCAGGGAATTCCGCAAGACAGTCAGAGACCATAGCCTATGTAGGCAGAGGAAGATACTGTGAAAATACTAGATGTTTTTCTGATCCCATACACTCTGTATGTCCAAATAATAGCAGAACGTATCCGACGCCTGTAATAAATCTGAAATCTCCTGAACATTCGTTTCAAGCCGCAGATAAAATACTACGAGAACGAAGAGGTTACCACCTCCTCGATTCCATGGATGAGCAAGAATTAGCCAGATCAGCCGTTCACTGGATTGACAGTCCTGAAAAATACGGTGATGAGACCGTAGCACACACGTTTTTTAACCTCAGTACAGATGAACAACGTTTAGCTGGAATATATATGATTCAGCAACTCCTCATATTATATAAGAGCCAACATGCTGACCCTGGTCCTTTACCTGATATATTAACGGAACTACTCACGAACAGATGGAGAGGTTCTAGTAACAAGCTAATTAAAGAGATATTAGTGTCACGTAAGCAGTATGTCCTTTTTGTAAGTCCGGATTCTCTCTCGCTGCCCCACAGAGAAAGAGCGCCGTACTATATGGATAGACAAAATCCCCTACGAGAAGTGCACCCAATAAAAGGCGAAGACAATGAGTTTCACCGTGTATTTGTTTACACACCCATATCAAAAATGGAATTATTAGAAATGAAAAAAGTAGTACCTAGTCATGACAAAGACCCAGCGGGTTTCCACCGAGAAATTAAAGACATGTTACTGATGGGAGAGTACACCTTTCCTGATATTATGACGATATTAAAGGTGCTTTTGCCTGCTGGCATATATGAAAAACTGAAAGAAAAAGAGTGGGAAGTGGGAGACCAAAAGATAGACTGGACAGCATTAGCAGAGGAAGAAAGGGGCCGAGCTGCAGGTTCAGGGCTCGGGGATAAAGTTAAACTATTACCAGGTTTACTAGTACAGGTACTGCCACGTTTATTAACTACAAAAAAGGAAGATTGGGGTGCAATCACAGCCTGTAAACAAAAGCAAGATGAAGACACAAGCGATTATTATGCTCGATTTGAAAAATGTTTTGGTATAAATAGTGGTATAAAAGCAAGTAGTGATTCATATCCACATTTATTTGTGACAAAATTAGTGGAAAATGCATTACCTCCAGTAAAGAATAGAATATTGAAATTCGAGAGTACCTGGCAAAGTAACACTCCGTCGCAAATGCTACAAATGTTACAGTATCATCACAATAGAATTAGGGATGAACAAGAACACGAGCATAGACGCATGAAGGATACAAAAATGAAAATGCTAGTTTCTCAGACAGTACCAGCAGATGGTCACAAAAAGGGTGTGACACATTCTGGTGATTCTGCAGTTCCTGTAAAAGGAACCTGCAATTACTGTAAACAACTAGGCCATTATGTACACGATTGTCCAGTCCTGAAACGTAATATAGCTACAGGTATTGCAAAAGAGAGACCACGATTAGTTAGACAAGATCAGAATGAACAAGGAGCTATGCAGCATGGACAGTCCATGCCAGTTCAGCAACAGTCCATGCCAGCCTCACAGCAACCCATACAGTTTGTGCCAGCTGCACCACCGTTGCCTGCTACTGCCACACAAACCACAACACGACAAATGTATCAGACTGCACAGTATGAATACCCTGAGTATCAGCGTTACGCATGAACCAGCCTAGAGAGGGAAGTTGACTTACCGCTTATCGAGATTCCTGTAGATCAAGAAGGACCTTATGTACATAGTGAATTATTAGGTCAAGATAGAAAATTCTTACTCGATACAGGGGCAAGTCGAACAACCATAAAACGTAGTGAAGTTCCAGGGGCACCCCTCTCAGGCTCTCAAAATGTTTCCCTTGGTTTTTCAGGAAAACCTATTGTTAATGAAGTATCACAGCCTCTACCACTTACGATAGGACCTTTGACACGAACTACAGATTTATTGCTTACTAAATCATGCCCAGAAAATCTGTTAGGAATTAAGACTCTGAAAGCACTAGGAGCCATAATATGTTGTTCTCCGGAAGGAGTAAGGTTGTTTTTACGTGATTTTAAAGGTCACTATGTGTCCAGAGACATGGATCCCCGACTACAGACTTTACCAGTACATCTATGGGCACAAGGCCCTACGGATGTTGGCTGCATGAACATTACACCCTATCGAGTTACATTGAAAGCAGGAGTGGTACTACCACGAATGCGACAATACAAGTTACCGCATGATGCTGTAGTGGCTTTGTTGAAAATCATTGATGAGCTAATTGCCCAGGGAGTAGTTGTAGAAACAGACTCCAATGTATGTAATTCACCGATAATTCCGATTCTTAAACGAACTGATCCTACTGCCCCACCAGTGTACCGATTGGTTATTGATTTGCGTGAACTAAACAAGTGTATTGTACCACAATTCCCTGTGGTCCCTGATATATCATCATTGTTGACAGCAATTGATTCCGAAGCAACATTTTTTACTGTAATTGATCTCAAGAATGCCTTTTTCAGCGTCCCAATAGATCCGGAAAGCCAATACTTGTTCGGATTCAGTTTAAATGGGCGCAGCTTTAAATTCTCACGCGCTCCCCAAGGATTCACAGAAAGCCCCAGCATCTACAGCCAAGCATTGAAACGAGAACTTGACAGTATCCACATGCCAGTCAATACTGCACTGCTTCAATATGTCGATGATCTGCTGATCACCGCGAGAAGCGAGTCAGAATGTGAAAAAGCTTCTCTGACAGTTTTACATTTCCTAGCCGACAAGGGGCACAAGGTGTCCCCTTCTAAGCTGCAATTCTGTGTTCAGCGAGTTATTTATCTTGGTCACTCGCTGTCCAAGGAGGGAAGGCAGCTTACACCAGATCGCATCCAGTTAATTGCTAACATGTCAATACCCCGGACACAAAAGGAGGTGCGAGCTTTCATAGGCCTCACTTCATATTGTAGGCAGTGGATCCCTCAGTACGCATTTCTAGCAAAACCACTCATTCAGTTAACCACACAGGAGGCAGCCACATCGACTGTTCTCCCTTGGACTCAGGAACATACACAAGCTTTTGAAAGCCTAAAGAAAGCTTTATGTCAAGCACCTGTTTTAGCAACACCATGTTATAGCAAACCTTTTACACTCTTTGTTACAGAACGCGAAGGTACTGCCTTGTCAGTACTCACTCAGGATCAAGCAGGATCATGCAAGCCATGTGCTTATTTTTCCAGTACATTAGATCCCGTAGCTCAGGCTTTGCCTGCATGCCTGAAATCAGTGGCAGCGACAGCTTTAGCAATCAGACAAAGCGATGCCATAGTATTAGGACACCCATTGACAGTTCAAGTACCACATGCAGTAGAGGTTCTTGTGAACCGAACACAAACACAACACTTGACCATAGCAAGACTTACCGGTTATGAACTGACATTGTTTCAACCACACATAGAGATCCGACGGTGTAATACATTGAATCCTGCTACACTATTACCTGTAATTGGAACAGACCCACTAGCTCATGATTGTGTTGAAATCATTGAAATAAAGACGAAACCTAGACAAGACTTGACAGACGTTCCATTGTTAGATCCAGACCTGACGTTGTATGTAGACGGATCATGCATGAGAGCAAGTACAGGAGATTTAGTGGCCGCGTATGCAGTCACAACAGACACTGAAGTTATTGAGACACATTGTATAGATACTCTGTCAGCCCAAGCAGCAGAACTTATTGCTCTAACGCAAGCCTGTATTCAAGCCACAAATAAGAAAGTTAATGTATACACTGACTCACGTTATGCATTCGGAGTTGTACACGACTTCGGCGTGCTGTGGCGAGAGAGAGGTTATTTAACGTCCCATGGTGCCCACATTCAGCACGGGCCCCTCATTCATGCTTTGTTAGATGCAATACATCTACCCACTGCTATATCGATTATGAAATGTAAAGCACACACGAAGGTTACTGATACCATTTCTCAAGGCAATGATTTAGCTGACAAAACAGCTAAACAGACTGCTCAGAATCGCACATTAGACATGACAAAGCCAATAGTTCAGACACCAACACAGTGTATGACAATTAAGGATCCCGCACTTGACGTAATTGACATACAGACACATGCCACAGCAGAAGAAATAAAGAAGTGGACTGAACTAGGAGGGATCCAGACAGATCAAGGGTGGATGACGAAGGAGAAATCTGTATGGTTTCTCCCTGATTCCATGGTTCAAGCCATTATAGCTACAGTTCACAGTCCAGCACATTTAGGAGAGAAGGCTATGCTAGACAGCATTCAGCACATTTGGTTCAACAAACATTTACGAGCAGCAGCTAAACAAAAAGTTCGTACCTGTATGATATGTTGTCAGTTTAATCCAGGAAAGAGTGTTCCCGTAGAGCAGGGTGGATTTCAGCCTCCTGACCATCCTTTTGAAGTCCTCCAGATGGATTATATTCAGATGGAACGTTGTCGAGGATTCAAATATGTCCTCGTAGTTGTCTGCGCTCTCTCCCGTTGGACAGAGGCGTATCCCGTATCAGATTACACTGCCCCGACTACTGCCAAGCAGCTAGTTCGAGAATTCTTCCCACGGTACGGTTTACCACGTGTTGTATATTCAGATAACGGTCAGCCTTTCTCATCCGAATTAATGAAACATGTCTCACTCTTGTTGGGATATCAGTGGAAATTCCACTGTGTCCGACACCCCGAGGCAGCAGGTCTCGTAGAAAGACATAACCAGACACTGAAAATCAGACTGTCCAAAATATGTAGAGAGAAAGGTGTCGACTGGATAGTAGCATTACCAGTTGCACTCTTTTACATGAGAATGGTAGCACACTCTAGAACAGGGCTATCCCCGTATGAGGTGATCTTTGGTAGACCACCGAATATGTGGGGGACGCCTATACCACGCAAAATAACTGACATTGACTGTAACATGCTGACAGATTACTTGGCTTCCTTGATGTCTGCACTACAATCTTCTCGTTCACAGGTAGCTGCAGCCTTTCCCGACAACACTGAGGCGAAACCCCATGACGTTGTTCCGGGTAATCTTGTCTTTGTGAGAAATTTCGACAGGAAAAGTCAACTGGAGCCCAGGTGGAAAGCACCCAAGTTGGTCCTGTTGACCACAAGAACAGCCGTGAAGATCGAGGGACGCAAAGGGTGGATTCATTCAAGTCACGTCAAAAAATTTCATGGACTACCTTCAGATATAGACACTGTGCCCTGCACTCCCTCACAGACTGATTCAAAACTTCCTTTTGTTGAACAGAATGACTCTCAGTACTATAAATTAAAGCTTAGGCCCAAACAGTCGAGCAATTTGATTGTTTAAGTCCTCTCCAAGGTGAAGCGGTTGAATTGTCTCCGACATGTATCCCTTGGACCTGAGTAGAGAAAATACCCGAGAAATGTTGAAACGACAGGCGTATTGTAAATCACTGCGTAGCTACTGTATGAGGACATTATTAATTTTGTTTTTATTGAGTATTTTAGTAATTATTACGAGTGTGATTTTGCACATATATCATCCTATCTCTAGACATGTTTATAATGTTGCTGCAGAACATTCTTTTAGTGACCTACCGCCACATGAATTATCTTATAGACTTGCGCTGCGCAATAACACCTTCATTAGTATGTTACATCATTCCCATCAGACTAGTAATGCGACCAATTGTTGGGTGTGTGGCCGACTTCCTCCCTATCAGAATAACAAAGGAGTTCTGCCTTTCTTTCCACATCCATTCACACACAATGGCTCCTGTGGAGCATGGTTTAGTTTATTAAATTCCATAGACCCAGACACAGCAGTTTATCAACAACATTGGATATGGGGAAATCTGAATCTAGTTTTATTCAAAGTCTGTCACCCTAATAAGGAGGGTCACCCCAGTAGAACAGGAACTGATTTAGAAAATGAAGTGTATAAATTAGGTAATTTTACGCCTAATCTTATGATTCTGAATGTCAAATCCGAAGTTGAACTAATTCTGCCCACTATGTCAGTATTTCCAGTTAAGGGTGAATTATGTGTAAGAAAAGTTGGTTCCATACATATGGGCCATAGCCAATGCGTTACTACAGTAGAATATAGTGATCAAGGTAAATCTTCATTTAGAGCTTCTCGCCATTCTTACTTCATATGTGGTCAGACGGCATATATGCGTCTGCCTCTAGATTGGGATGGTACCTGTTACATAGCATTCCTTTTGCCACCTGTTTTCCTAGCTCCCCCTGATTATTATCGAAATGTTCATTTAGTACACAATAGAGAGCAAAGAGATCTCCCAGTTGTCGATTATACTGAGACAGCATGGGACAAGTATGTAGATTTCAATAAAGGTATCTTTCCCTATATAGGTACAATATCAAATAGTAAGCTGATACGCAGACTCACCAAGACTCTTGAAGCTGTAGTAAACGAGACTATAGCCGCCCTAGGCAATCTGACAGAGGAACAATCAGTGATGAGAATTGTTGTTCTCCAGAATCGTCTTGTCCTTGACGTCATCCTGGCCGATAGGGGCGGAGCTTGCAGGGTCATCGGATCCAGCTGCTGCATATTCATACCAGAAAATTCGCCATCTGTATATAAAGCTATAACACACCTTCATAAGATTGTAAGCCAGATACACGAAAATCCAGGCACTTGGACGTGGTCCGGGTGGTTTTGGAGTGTGATATCAGCCTGGGGATGGAGAGTTTTATCCTTCCTAGGTATTGGCCTTCTTATGCTCTTCAGTTGTTGTTTATGCCTGCAAGGTGGACCAGCGATTTGTGGTCTGTGTGCCACATCATGCATTCCACATCACAGGTCCCGTTCAGAATGCCGGAAGGAAGAAGAAATGATGCTCCGTGAGCAAATCAATGGAATGATGAAGATTGATGTCTCGTGAAGGGCAAGAAGGGGACAAGGAGGGAATGTGGAAATGTGGATTTTCCTGATCAGTTATGTCCCCTATCTTGGACCCCAACGGTTCTATATGCATGTTACAAGTACATGTATGTTCCCTCCAGTTCCAGTTTCTAAGACGCAAACATATGTGTGTCTACCGTCGACATGTTCTCTGTCAGATCCGCCATCACAGGGTTGGATATTCGATTTCTAAGTATGAAAGGCCACCGACTTTATATGGCTAAGTTACTTCATTTTTACAGTTCAGGCAAGTAGGCCCGATTCTGTCCTCAAGCCTTTCCCTGCTCTCTGTCTCTGACAGCTTCAGCTTGAGCTCGCATCTGTATCCATGAACTTTGTCCTACTCCCTGTGCAGCTAACGGTGCCTGCCTCGGCCAGTTTTCGCCTGTCTGCCAAGAAGTTGTATTTCACCTTCGAATTATCTATTTTGCTCTCCAGCCGATGCATTCCTGTCCAGTGATTTAGGTAAACATTTCCTTTAGCTCACAAGCAAAGGACTCAGCCTTTCCGTCCTCCTGCAAGTGATTCATAGCCCTGTTGCCATGGAAAGTTTTCTATCCCTCGCATCTCATATAGACACTTAGACGCTTGTACACGTACACAGTCAGTATAGAATAGATTCTGTCCGAGAGTCTCTTCCTTGTGGATAACATAGTTCTTTAAACATAGGATGTTAGATATGATTTGGGATTAGGTTGACTTGACCCCCAGACTTCTCGTCTCCACATGTAGAGCTAAATGTCAAGTCCCCTTCACCCCCTAGTTGCACGTCAATTACACGTCATGCTGCCGCGCGCGCATCTATGCCAAGTATTATCTTATAGATCCACCTATGTCTGATAATTCTAACCAATCATGTTTCTTTTATTCCTTATTACGCCTAGTTTCGATTATGTCACTGTTTTGTCACTTTTCTTATCAAATGTTACGCCTTCTACATTCGTTTCATTGTAATGTACTTATTATAAAAATACATGTCTGTTAATAAATTATTGTACTTCACTTCCTGAACCCTCGTGGTGACGGAACCTGAAGGCCGCGACTCGAGTCGGCCATTTTGAATGGAATAAAGCCCATTAGAAAACCTCTTATACCACGGATTCTGCCTCTTGTTATTTTGAGCTATTTACTTTATTTTAAGATTCCGTATGAAATTCAGTCCGGTATTTTTATTTACCACAGTACCCCCACCCCAGCCCCCGTAAGTACGCGCTGAACCCCCACCCCACCCGTGTATGTACGGAGCGTACCCCCACCCGTGTATGTACGGAGCGTATTCCCACCCCACCCGTGTATGTACGGAGCGTACCCCCACCCGTGTATGTACGGAGCGTACCCCCACCCGTGTATGTACGGAGCGTACCCCCACCCGTGTATGTACGGAGCGTACTCCCACCACACCCGTGTATGTACGGAGCGTACCCCCACCCGTGTATGTACGGAGCGTACCCCCACCCGTGTATGTACGGAGCGTACCCCCACCCGTGTATGTAAAAAATTATTTACCAATTAATAATTAATCAACAACCAATTAATTTTCAATACCAATTAATAATTACCTAATAACTATTAAATTACTTCCCACCCTATTCCCCTATAAACCCACAACCCGCTAAAGAAGTAAAACGCAAAATTAAATTAAAAATAATTAATAATTCCTAAAAATAATTATTTAATGTAACATAATTAAATTACTTCCCACCCTAATCCCCTATAAACCCACAACCCGCTACGGAATTAAATTACACAAAAATTAAATAACATAAAATTAATTACTTTAAAAATATTCAAACATACATTCCAAAATGTATACATACTTTTAACACATATACTAACACTTAAAACACTATAAAAAAAATCGATATTTTTAACAACTATATTATGACTGTCGATATTACTTACTTCTATATTTCCCATTAAATTTATCTCAGGATATACCTCAAATTTCACAGCTGTTCTACTGAGAAAAGGTTTGGTGTCTCAGGATTCTGAGGCCTGTGTCAGGATATGTTAGAGAGAGGTCCTTGGTAACTCTTAAAGTCAAAATATGAGTTACTCAGGAGGATACCTGATCAAAGGCTTCCATCTGGTTACTTGTCTACAAAGAGCGGCTCCTGGCCTTCATTCCATCGCTGCCCCTTGTCTGACACCTACCAGTGCCAGCCTCCTTCTCCAAAATTACTCACCCTAGTTTCTCTTTGCGTCAGCACCAGATCCCAACATTCCCCTGATAACCTGGCAATCTTTTCAGCAATGGCTGATGCCAGAATATTATGCACTACAGCACTCACACAGACATCCGCCATGAAGGTAAATAAACAGGAAAATAACCCTGCCAACTGCAGCTCCCTTTTAGTAAACAAACCAATGCTTATGGTGAGTATTGTCCAGACTAAATTTTACCAGGGCATCATTACATTACCTCTCTAGCAAATCACAAGTTGTCCATTATTTCTGGAAAGAGCGCCTGGGGTGGGCGAGGCCTCTGGAGACTATTAAGGCCCAGAGAGTATTGGAAATTGAGAAGTAGACAGAAGGAGGGTTCAATGAAGAGGATGAGGGAAGTGTAATATATACCCAATTTGCATTTGCACGTGTGGGACAAAAATCTTTGCTAAACCAGAAACCTGGTTAGGGCTACTGGGCGGCAAAAGATTCAGAGAGAGGTCTCCCACGAGCACACACTACCATCTAGATATGGGCATCATGCCAGCTCTAAGAGCAATTAACCTAAAGCAGGCACTGTAGCTCAGATGGCGGACACCTTGATATAACGAAATACCACAACATATTGCAGGAAAAGTGCCAGTAAGTCCCTCCACTGTTTGAACCAGCTCCGATTTCTCACACCGTGCAGGTTGAGTATTCCTCAGAATGGGTCACTTTGGTGAGAGAAGACGTCAAATTGCGACAGATAGAGGGAGATATTCAAACTCTTACTACCTCCAAAAGTGATCAACAGTGCAATCTAACATCTAAATCCTCCCCAAAGCATTAATTTTTAACTGCAACAGCAGCTGAAGTCCTGAAGACTCCGCCACGGTTATGAGAGTTCACAGAGTAACTGTTTCAAGGAATAAAGGTGGGCTTTGGGTCACTAAGGGTGGAACTGGCTAAAGACCACAAAGAGTTTCAGGACCTAGCAAAGAATAAATGTCACATCTGAACAATTCTGTGAACCATAGCTCCTTGTTGCTATGATATTCTTAGTCAAGAGGTCAAGCTACAAGAACAAAACAAACTCCTCTAGGAATCATGGTGTAGAATGCTCAGTTATCAAGATGTACATTGAACGCATGCTCAGAGCACTACTGGGAGTAGCCAATTTGGATGTGATTTACCCGGAGAGAACCCATAGAATGGACAACGTGACAACAAGACAGATGGGCAGGAAATTCACACTAGAGTCCATTATTGTAAATTGGAAGAAAAGATCATGGAAGCATCCAATAGGATGGACAGCTTTCAAAATGTCCTTCTATGAAGATATCCCAGCAATGATGCTGCAGAAATCCAAAGCATTCCTCCAAATCATGGATTTACTCGCCCTACAGATTCGGTCATTGGGAATAAGCAACTGTTTCGGGATAAATCCCTCAAGGAAGCTAAAGATATACTGGGCACTAATGATGAAGCCCAAGAAACAGTCAAATTGGGAGGAAGGCTGACTAACGGCGTGAATCGTTAAATGCGTCAAGATAGGTGGAAGAAAATATCAGGGAATAGGGGAAGGAAGTTCCTACTACTGTTTGATTAGTTGCAGAAATGCCGAGATATGTTAAGTTTGTTTCAGATAAGCACGTTTAATGAGGAGGAGGCGATGGCTGGGAAGGGTCAATGGGAGCTGCTGCAGGATGGTGGAGAGTTATTTACAGGAAATGCAGACTTACATATCATTAGGATTATAATACAGATTTTTGTACACACACAGGATTTGTTGTTTTAATGGCTAAGACACTGAAGGACATCTCATGTAATGTTCCAGGGGTTAATGCCCCAGCCAAACGACTGATGGTATTGTACTTGCTTAAGAGAGACACTCATTAAATAAACGCTCCAGGGGCCGTATTACAGTAAGTGCCTTGGGGGGCACAACAAGTGTTTGAGTCCGCTTTGCATGCCCCCAGGGCACTTTTATATTACAGAAGGGAGCGCAGACGCTTGAGCACCCCTATCAGTAATACACATAGTGATGGTGCACTTAAAGCGCCAGTGCTACCTTCAGGGGGCGTTCCCTCATTTGCATAGGGGTGTGCCCTAAGTAAATGAGGGAATTCCTTTGCCTCTGCGTCCACATCATATTATAGATGCGGGCGCAGAGGCAAAGAAGCTCTCAGATGGCGCACTGCGAGTGCGCCACCTTCTAGGGGGTGCACTGTGAGTGGGCCCCCTGATAGCAGCCCTCTGGAGGGGAGAAAGGGGTTCTATGGACCCCCCAGAGATACCCTTGCAGTCAGGTGCAGTCACTGACTGCACCCGTCTGCAAGGCGACCTCTAATCCCCTTTAAAAGTGCAGGCGGGTTGCCTGCACTGTGAAAGCACGGAGCGGCCACTCAGTGTTTTCACATGAATGCACTGCTCTGTGGGTAAAGGTGGGCCGGGCTCAAATAATGACATTGCATAATACAGTGCCTGGAGGCTATATTTCTGGTCTTTTCCCTTTCAATTCTTTGCCTCCTCTAAGATATCCTTTTCATGACACATATAACTTTTCTCTAACCAGCTCCTTTGAAGATGAAGGGGACAAGTGGCTAATGCTGAATGGTTTCTTAGAAGGAAGTGTAGTATCTGTTGCCTCAGCCTATGCTCATAACTCCACTTAAGAGCCTTTCCTTAGGTCCACTCTCCAGAAGCTTTTCTAACTGCCTACAGGCCCATTGATAGTAAAGGGTGACAGGAAGTTGGTGATTGACAAAAATAGGGTTAAGAAAGGGCAGATTTGTAGGGGGAAGACAGTTTTGTCGGGAAATGTAGTGCAGTGGCTGGATACGGTAGACCTTATAGATAGACTATATGCACTACTTGACCTCACATAAATCATACAAAAGGATTGGAATGTTCTTCCTAGATTGCATACTCCTACACATAACAAAGGTGGAACATTTGAATAATGTTCCAGGGGTATGGCAAACAAGGTGGCAAAGGCAGGAGGCAACACAAAAATGCACGTAGTTCATGACGATGCCCTGTTGTGCAACCTGGTCGCAATGGCGGCAGTGGAGGTGCTGCAGGGGGAGTACCTTCAGTTTAATGATTCAGGAGACAGTAATCTAGAGGTGACACAGCATGCTCTTAAAGAGGTTTCAAAGGGCATCTGATAGCAGAAGGTACCCAGTTGAAGAAAATTAGGGAGGAGGTGAGGACAAGACTCCAAGAGTAACTTAAGGCGGCCAAAGGTCAGCACAAAGAGACTCAGCTACAAAGGGCCACAATAAATTAGTCTGGCCTCCTTCAAGGTAGCAAATGCCTGACAAAGGAGAGTTGCCACAACAAATTGCGGCAACAAGTGGCCCTTCATGTCTTTACATGCTAATCCTAGCACATTGTCCCTTTCTCAGCAATTCATTTGCCTACTGCCTACGCCGTGGTGATTTCAACACGCCGTGGTCATTGGTGGCTCTTCTTAAGGAATACTAAAACACCATGGCATTTCTCCTGTCTTTTCCATCACCTTGACCATTGCAGTCCCAATGGTTGGTGACAGATTCATTTTTGCCCCCTTGTGTTCATGTGCACATCCCTGCCACCGACGACATCAGAACCCTCCTTGACTGGGGAGAAACGGAGGCCCTGATCCTCTTTGACCTCTCAGCAGCTTTCAAAACCATATCCCATCACACACTTATCAAGAGGCTTCATCACATTGGAATCCAAGGGGATGCCCTCAAATTGATCGCATCCTTCGTCACTGGAAGAACCCAGAGATCCCACCTACCACTTTTCACCTTGGAACCTAAGAACATCATCTGGAGTGTCCCTTAAAGATCATCCCTCAGCTCTGCACTGTTCAACACCTACAAGACCCCCTTGGCCAACACTGTCAGAACCCATGGGCTAAACATAATATCGTACGCCGATGACACCCAGCTCATCCTCTCTCTCTCCCTCCACCACAATGGCCAACTTCCGCAGGTGGATGATGAGCGTCGCCCACTGGATGAAGGGCAACTGCCTAAAACTCAACACACACAAAATGGAAGTGCTCATCTTCAGGAACAGCACCTCCCCGTGGAGCGATGCCTGGTGGTCTTCTGAATTAGGACCATCACCCACTCTGACAGACCATGCTTCCAACTTTGGCATCATCCTGGACAGCAAGTTCACAGAGAAAAACCAGATCAATGCAGCTTCCTCACTCTTTTCATGGCTCTTAATGTCTTCAAATGGCTCCCAGTCAGCACCGCACAACCCGTCACTCAAGTCCTAGTCACCACCGGCTGGACTACGGCAACACACTCTATGTACAAATCACCTCGCACCTCCTGAAGAGACTGCAAACTATACAGAATTCAGCTGCCAGACTCATCCTCGACCTCCCAAAGTGAATCCACATCACCCCCACCTCAAGAAGCTCCACAGGCTCCCCATTCAGAAGAGATGTCAATTCAAGATACTGAACCAGACCTACAAAGCCCTACACAACCAAGATCCAACATACATCAACCACCGCCTGACTGCCACCAACCCTCCAGACACCTGCACTTCGCCTCCCCACCCTTCGCTCACACTCCCCACATCTGCCGAAGCAACAGTGGGGGACGCTCCTTCTCCTACCTCACTGCGAAGTCATGGAAGGACCTTCCCCATCACCTCCGGACCTCATCCTCTCTGTTGGAATTCAGGAAGAGACTCAGGACCTGTCTGTTCAACTGAACCTTCCCAAAGCAGCGGATTCTCAATGCCTGGATACCCTCACAGGTGATTGACTGCACATTATAAGTCCTGTTTGATTGATCTCATTCATTACAGGACTCTAAATCTTCTTCAATTGATCTGTACCCCTCACTAGAAGATACAGCCTTATATTAGTGCATATGCTTAGTTACTACTCCTTATGTCTACCACTGAGGGTCGAAATGTTGTTGACAACTATCTGGCTTAAAAGACATGCTTAAGAGACTTTTTATGTAATATTTAGTCATTCCTTAAACATGATTATTTCTCTGTAAAAATACTGATTAACATTTTGTCTTTTCGCCCGTCTTCTCACATTTGTGATCATCTTTTTGCTGTTTTTGTCGCTTTTAAACACCGTGTGTTCACTCACAACACTGAGCACTTATCTGCATTAGTTTTCATTTTTGCTATGCTTGTATTAGTGTCAAGATAAAGAGATTTCTGTATAGAATAATGGGATCGTATCCTGTTATTATGTATCAAGTGTGTTTGGCAATATATTGATACATATTGCATTAAGTGGAAGATTTGTTTTTTAGAATTATCCCTATATAGACCTAGTTTTCTTGATGTGTACAAATGCCTTGATTCATATGGGTCTACAGGTTGCTCCTGTGGTATACATGCATTACAGAAAACAACATTCGATAATTGTCTCCTGTTTTAAAGGAAGTGGCCATGTGGGATGCAACACACCGCAGATTACATGAGCTGCAAGCAAGTGACCGGTTAGCACTCCCTGGAGAAATGTAGTATCCTATTAAGAAGTATTAAAATAAAGAGAGAAGAAAAAAACTGTAAAGTAAAGTGTAACAAAATACCTATCTGCAGTCTTTAATACAGAGAAATAACAATCCACCCATACATTCTTATAGACTTTAACCTATGCTTTTCACAATGAGTATGTCAGGACTGCTATGTTTATCACAACTTTTCATAATAAGCAGATCAGCCCTAGAGCATTGGAAATCAGTTATCATTGGCATGGTATAACCAACTCAGGCCTACTGTATTGAATGTAGGCATTCCCAGAAGGCAAATTATCAGGCATACAGTCATACAATTGAAATTGTACACAAAATTACAGTTAGCAACTCAAAATACTATTGCAACTACTGGAGCTTAATAAAGATTCTCACAGTGCATGCTTTGTCACAGGAGGTAACCAACCCTAAAACCCTTGCCTGCTAAAATAATCTGGGAGACTCCATGTGACAAAAACACTCTCTGTACACTTTTATTCAGAGTAATGACAATCCCCCTTAAATGCCTATAGGTTTTAATGTCTGTTTTTCACAATCAATATGCCAGGCCTACTGCCTTCATCATAACGTTTCATGAGAAACTATCAGTCCCACAGACTTTATCATTGGGTTGTTACCATAACCATCTCAAGTCAACTGTACTGAACATAAGCAACCACATAGTGTTAAAAAAGTAACAATTTATACAAAACTAGAGATAGCAAAGCAACATGTTGACGTCACCTTGCTGTTCTGGCCGGTTTGATCAGGTTTTGCTGTGCTGGGTTTACACTTCTGCTCTGACATCCAATTTATATTGGCCCAAACAGATTAATTCAGATTAATCTCTACACCCGAGACAATCTTCCCCTCATCTGTGACAACTTTTACACGGTATAAGGGTCTTTTTGTTTCCCCTATTGAGATGCCTTTATCATACATAGGAAGGTGATGTGGTCTCCACTTTTAATCATGCTTGTTGCTTCATACAAGTTTATCCTTGAACTTAGATATTGGTAACGCCCCAACCTTTATCACACAAGTTGGAGACACTCATGCATCTTAAGCTTTTAAGCTATGGACAGCTAGGACACTGTGCCTGACACTTGCAGGTGAGTGCCTCTCTTTCTTTCTTCCTTTTTTCAAACAAACATACTCTGACGTCAGAGTTTCACGGTACTATAGGTACCACTAAGAACAATGTCACCCTGGCTATGTCTGGTCTCTCTTTGTGGGTACACTTTGGGGCCCACACAGAGACCTAGAGATTTACCAAACTTTGTAATACTACACTTTTGTTTGAAGACTAAATTGGCTGACTCACTCAGTTGTACACGTACTGAACATAAGCAACCACATAGTGTTAAAAAAGTAAAAATGTATACAAAACTAGAGATAGCAAAGCAACATATTGACGTCACCTTGCTGTTCTGGCCGGTTTGATCAGGTTTTGCTCTGCTGGGTTTACACTTCTGCTCTGACATCCAATTTATATTGGCCCAAACAGATTAATTCAGATTAATCTCTACACCTGAGACAATCTTCCCCTCATCTGTGACAACTTTTACACGGTATAAGGGTCTTTTTGTTTCCCCTATTGAGATGCCTTTATCATACATAGGAAGGTGATGTGGTCTCCACTTTTAATCATGCTTGTTGCTTCATACAAGTTTATCCCTGAACTTAGATATTGGTAACGCCCCAACCTTTATCACACAAGTTGGAGACGCTCATGCATCTTAAGCTTTTAAGCTATGGACAGCTAGGACACTGTGCCTGACACTTGCAGGTGAGTGCCTCTCTTTCTTTCTTCCTTTTTTCAAACAAACATACTCTGACGTCAGAGTTTCACAGTACTATAGGTACCACTAAGAACAATGTCACCCTGGCTATGTCTGGTCTCTCTTTGTGGGTACACTTTGGGGCCCACACAGAGACCTAGAGATTTACCAAACTTTGTAATACTACACTTTTGTTTGAAGACTAAATTGGCTGACTCACTCAGTTGTACACGTATTCTTAAATTGTTCAGTATGTTTGTTTTCTATTCCCTTACAGGTACCTCCGGTGACTCCACTATCCTGCTACTTCTGTATCACTGGTCTAGTATCGTATTCAATCTAATGACACATTTGCCATTGTTGCCATTTTTTCACAATTTCTAGACACCAAACTTACAGCAGTAGTTTACTGAAGATCCTGAAGAAAGTCACAACACTTTTGAGGTCATAGGCTGAAACATGTCGATCTAAGCTGCGCACAATCGGATCTAATGATCACACTCACAAGTAGATGTCCTACCTTTCACATACACTGCACCCTGCCCACAGGGGTACCTTGGGCGTACCTCAGGGGTGTCTTACATGTGAGGAAAGGTTAGGGCCTGGCAGGTGGGTGCACTTGCCAAGTCGACATGGCATTCACAACTGCGTGCAGACACTGCAGTGGCAGCTCTGAGAACCCTTTGAAGTGCTGCTCGTGTGGGTGGCACAATCAGTGATGCAGGTCCACTAGCAGCATTGGATTTACAGACCCTGGCACACACAGAGCACTGTACTAGGGACTTAGTAGTAAATCAAATTAGCCAAATATGGAAACACCAATCCATAATAACAATTTACACAGAGAGCATATGCACTTTAGCACTGAATAGCAGTGGTAAAGTGTCCAGAGTCCTAAAACCAACAAAAACAGGGCGCAAAACAGGAGGCTAAAAGGTCTGGGGTTAACCCCTCTGAAAAAGCCAAGTCTAACAGAAGGTGAGCAGTCCTTCCACATTTTCAATGCCCTACCTCAACAAGAATTGAGAATAGTCTTTCCACAGTTACAATTCTAGTTCCTTGAGGGGAGGGTGAGTGTTCCAACATGAATGACCTGATGTGGGAGCCATAGAGACCTGGAATGCGCGCATATACAGACGAACACTAATCACACAGTTGATAAAACATGATGTGCAATAGCAGTAGTCAACAATCGGGGCTTCAACAGGGCAATAGGTGCTCTAAAAATGCATCAAAGCTCTTGATCTGGAGGTACCATCAAATGCGAAGAGATTAACTCGCTCGACACACAATCAATCAATCAGGGACTTATATAGCGCGGCTACTCACCCGTGAGGGTCTCAAGGCGCTGGGGGGTGGGGAGGCTGCTGGTCCCTTTGGGAGTAGGATCATTTGAAGAGCCAGGTCTTGAGGTCTTTCTTGATTTGGGTCAGGGATGCATATTGCCTGAGGTGGAAGGGCAGGGTGTTCACGGTGGCGACGTAGGAGAAGGATCTTCCTCCAATTCTGGTCTTGTGGATCCTGGGGACAGAGGCTGGGATGAGCTGGGTGGAACGGAGTTGTCTGGAGGGTACGTGGAATGTGAGTAGGTGGTTCAGATATCCTGGTCCTTCATCGTGGAGAGCTTTGTAGGCATGTGTGAGGAGCTTGAAGGTGATTCTCTTGTTGGCTGGGAGTCAGTGAAATTGTTGGAGGTATTGCATGATTTGGCTGCAGCGGGGAATGTCGAGGGCCAGTCTGGCTGCAGCATTTTGGACGTTCTGTAGTTTCTTGAGCTGTTTCTGGGTGATGCCAGTCAGGGAGAAACACTAGTGCCCTGATCACCAGCCAGCAAACAGAAGCGGTTTACTGCTGGGAGAAGGTATCATGAACAAGCGGCATTGGTAGCCCACAAATCAGGAAGGAGACGTCAGACCTGAGGCAGGCACCCCAGCCAAGGGAGCTTGAGGTAAGATGGCGGCAGGCTCAAACAATTGGCATGAATCGAGTTACCCGCATCTGCCGCTCAAACGTTTGTTGGGTCCAGAGCAGCGCAGCTGCCCTCTGGCACTCAAATGGAGTCTGGTGTGCTTCAAGGTGTGTTCCACACAAGCCAGCTCTCTGCTGGCACCCTGTTCACAGCTGCTCACCAGTCGCACCAGGACCGCCAGCCGGAGGGTGACCAGGCACCTCCCCACACCAGGCGGCGTTGTGTGCTCCGCTGTGTGTCGGTGAAAAAAACGTGTCCCAATTAGTGGTTTTAAACTAGTGACCATGTGCACAAAGGGAATAGAGACTGAAAGTGGAGATGTTTAAAGCATGTGTGAACAGAAAACCAATGTAACAAACCAGTGCCAAATTGCATCAAGAGCTAAGTTAAAATAACCCACCACAAAGCACGCAACGCTTGGTTGACAGGTACTAGCAAGAAGAAACACTATGATGGTGTGTTTACAGAAAGGTTTCTCCTCTTCCTGCCAGCTCATGATGGCACAGACACGTTGTCATTTCCCTAATGCTTGCATTTTACTTTCTACCCTGCGCAGCATGCCTGCACTTTTGTTTTTATTACCTGTTTTTGCCATTAAAGTGGGCGATTCGCTGGGACACACTGGACGTGAACCCCTGCACTAGTAGTTCAAATTATGGCCCCTTGCACACTAATAACACCGTTTACTGTCACCATTTTGCTGTTGAACAACTTTTCAAAAATAAAAACACTACAAGCAGGGGAGGTGAGGAAGAACACACAGAGTCCAGATTGTAAGTCATACCAGCAGGCAGCAGCAAACACCACAAGCAGAGTGGGGAGTTTGACACATATCACACATATTGAACCCAGCCTGAACACCACCAAGCAGACAGCACATGCAGCAGAGGAAAAGAGGGACAGACACATGGAGCCAGGATTACAGTCATGATGGTGACAGAGAGCTTGGACTCAAAAACCACAGCTAAAGGCAGCGACAACCAGGTACAGAAAAGCACTGAGGACAGTGATTGTCGAGAGTAAGGAAGCGCTAAAAACTGAAACATTTCTAACGCAAATAAAAGCTAAAAGGTAGTAACAACAAGCTACGGAAAATGCAGCAACAGCCAGGTGCAAGAGAGTGCTGTGAGTAGAAGCAGATAAATGCAGAGAAACATTAGAGGTGGCAATAACCAGCTATATTGAGAATACAATCAAGCTTACCAGAATCTGAGTCAAGAAGGTCATCATACCACAGCATTCGGGCAAAGCCACCCAAGTCAATGTCCAGGGGTTGTGAATATGGAGCCGTATTCTTTTAAGGAAAGAGACCACTTTTGTCCACTTTCGTAAGTCACTGAAAACTTGGCTATTCAATCAGTAAGCTCCTTCCTTCTTTCTCTCTCTTTGGTCCCCTCAGGCGACGCCGGGAAACCCTTGGGTAGCTGTGCGCCTTACAAATTCGAAATTCGAAATAAAGTTGATCCCTAGAGAGGACACCACAGAAGGTGCTGAGTGCATTCCACATGACTCATAAGTCTTTAACCCCTTTGGTGCGTCGGACGGCTCCCAGCTGTCCGGTCACATGGCAGAGGGATTCCCTTTCACCCAAACACTCAGGAGCTAGGGAAGAGCTTTCCCAGCTCCAGAGTCTGTTTCTTCGGTTCCCTGAAATGACGATCAGCGCGCATGTCTCGCTGACGTCATTTCAGTGAAACCGAAACTGAAATAAGCTAAAAGGCACATTTCAGTTTCACTTTCTACGTGCTCAGGAGGCTATCTCAGCCCCCTGAGCACGTAGAAAGTCTGGAGAGGTATCGTTGGAAAGGGGAGAATCTCCCCTTTCGAATGGCACCCCTCCCTAAGAGGGCGAACCCCAAGCAGGGATCCACCCACTAGCCACCAGGGAGGGGGAAGCCACCCCTTGAGCAAGGGCCTTTGCTCCCTCCAATTAATAATGGGCATAAACAGTCTGTCTGTCCCGCCTGGGGGTTAGATGGGGGCAGTTACCCCAATCTGCTCCCCCAGGGGGACAGAAAGCCCACTAGATCCAGGGATTTTTTTTGTGATACTATAGGGGGGCTGCTCAAGATGGGCATGACAATGCCCCCACCACCACCCCCAGCGAAATTCCAGCCTTTCTGCCCCCCTGGGGCAGATGGAGGCAGGAGCCCCCAATCTGCCCCCCGGGGGCAGAAAGCCCACTAGATGCCAGGATTTTCCCCCGATGAATGTAGGGGTGTGGGCTGCCCAAGATGGGTATACCAATGCCCCCACCATCCCCTCAGTGACATTCCTGCCTTTCTGCCCCCTGAGGGGCAGATGAGGGCAGTAGCCGCCAATCTGCCCCCCCCCGGGGGAGCATAAAGCAACCTAGACGCCAGGGATTATTTTTTTTATAGGCCTGGGGGGGCTGCCCAAAATGGGCATGCAAATGCCCCCACCATCTCCTCCCCAAAGAAAACAAAAGACTTTATTCCCCCCCAGGAGGCAGATCTGGGAAAAAGCCCCTGATCTGCCCCTGGGGGGCAGAAAGCCCATAGGCGTCAGGGATTTTTTAAAATATATACATACGAGTGAGGGCTGCCCAGAATGGGCATGTCAATGCCCCCACCCCAAAAAAAATGTTACAGTCTTTCTGTCCCACCAGAGGCAGATAGGGCAAAGCCCTTTATCTCCCCCCCTGCGGGCAGAAAGCCCACTAGCCACCAGTTCATTTTTTTCAAATTTCGGGGTGGGGGCTGCCCAGAATGGGTGTGCCAATGCCCCCACTCTCCCCAAAAAGATGCTACAGTCTTTCTGCCCCCCAACCAGGAGGCAGTAGCCCCTGATCTGCCCCCCGGGGGGGCAGAAAGCCCACTAGGCTCCAGCGATTACACTGGCTTTTTTATACGTAGGGGTGGGGGCTGGCATCCCAATGCCCCCCCAAAAGAATAGCCACAGTCTTTCTGCTCCCCTTGGGGGCATATCAGGGCAATAGCTCCCGATTTCCCCACTCTCCAGGGCGGCAGAAAGCCCACTAGGCACTGACTTTTTTCGGAATGTGTCTACCTGTGGATTTTGGGTCCTAGAACAGCCGGCACCTAGGGAAACATAGTAAACCTGTATATTTTTTTAAACTAGACACCAAGGGGAATCCAGAATGGGGTGACTTGTGGGGCTCTCACTAGGTTCTGTTACCCAGAATCCCTTTCAAAACTCAAACCTTGTCAAAAAACAAATTTTCCTCACATTTCAGTGATGGAAAGTTCTGGAATCTGCGCAGATCCACAAACTCCTACCCACCCAGCATTCTCCTAAGTCTCCTGATAAAAATGGTACCTCACTTGTTTTGTTTGATTTTTTCATCAAATTTGGGGTTTGCAGAGGATTCTGGGTAGGGAAACGTTGGGGATCCACACAACCCATACCTCCCTGGACTCCCCGGGTCTCTAGTTTTCAGAAATGTGTAGGTTTGGTAGGTTTCCCTAGATGGCTGCCAAGCCTGGGACCAAAAACTCATGTGACCCCCCCTTGCAAAAGCAGAGCATTTTGTGATAGGTCATTTTGATGTCTCCACAATACGTTTTGGGCCCTTACCTGTCGTGGGTACTTGACCCACCCACAAGAGTGAGGTACCATTTTGTATTGGGAGACCTGGGGGAATGCTGGGTGGTAGGAAATTTGTGTCAGCCCGGTGATCCTACAACTTTCCCATACAGAAAGTTGAGAAAACCTTGAAGAGTCTAGTAAATTACTTAATAAATGTTCAACCAAATGTCGATCATTGAAATTGATGACTATAGAGTCCCCTTTGATGGATTTCGGTCCACAGCCCACCCAAGACACACGTCTGGCCATGATGATATGGTTGTACATTTTGAGGTAACCCTTGTAAAATCATGAGAGCCTGTGTAATGCCTTATCCATCAACTGCTCTGTGGTTTTCTGCTTAGTCCGCAGCAGTTCAGGTGTATTAACAAGCACTATAACATAAGGGCAGGCTGCAGGTGTAAGATCTAATATACCACTAGGAGCTGTTGTTAGGCTATTCAGATTGTTTGTATCCATGATGGCCACTTTTCCGCCAGATTCCCTTACAGGTGCGATAGGATTGTTGCGGGCCTGCCGTTCCGCACCCAATTGGTATTCCGGTACAGAAGTGGATGAAGTAGGGATGTAATCTCCCATAGCTCCCATAAGTCCATTACCATTAGCGGGAGTTTCCAAGGAGTCAGAAGATTAAAGAGAAGGAATAGTGGTATAACGGACACTTGACTCTGAGACAGTACGTTGGGTCAGGGGCACCGTCACTGGTTGCTGACCACATAGATAGCCCTGTGATACTGTTCTATGATCCAAGTGCTCATTCCACAGTTTGGTATTTATAATAAGGTTTATACTCTCCTCTATTTTTGAAAATCTAAATAAAATAGTTTGCAAGAGGGTATTAAACCTCTTTGTACAGCAAAGGTTGTAAGGCCGGGGCAGGAGTAGGTGGAGCCTCTTGTATATTTTAAGAGTCATTGCGGTCCTTGTGGACATTATGGCCTTTTGAAGTTTTGGCTGTGCTAACAGTTTTTTCCGTCACCCTCTTCCCAGTGGTTCTAATGGGAGACTGCCGTCTGTCCTAGGAGGGTTAAGATTCCTGCGTTGGGCCAATATGCATGGGAGGTAACTGTTACAACGTGTTTTTCTTCCTCATGTGAAAATGTGATCTTCTACTTTGTAAGTTATGTGTATGGTATGTTCCTCCATACTCACCCCTGTTTTCCACTTGGTACGCTCCTGGTTGGAGGCTACCTTAGAATATTGAGCGAGGAGTTGCTGAGTACTGGTGGAGAGAGGAGTTTGAAATAAAGCACAGTTCTTACCTGAAGAAGATCTGTGTAAGGGGACAGATGTATCCTGCTCCTCCCCTCCTGCATGCTACTCCACCAGCTTTTCTGGAAAGTGTTGTGGCTGGCAACCTGCGAGACTTCAAGTGACCAGTTCATCTCTGCCACTCGTGATACCATCATTGTGAAGATTCTGGTGAGGTGACCTGAGTAAATGTGGGGGGACTGCTAGCGTTTTCTCCATTTAACCATATTTGGGGCTTCATGGCGCTGCTGTATGTGACTGACTTTCACCTTGTCGCTCTGCCTGCTATGTACTGAGACTGCCTTATGGTGCTGGCCTCTGGGGGTGTTGGCCTCTTCCTCCTGCCCCGTTTTCTTCTGTGAAGGAATTTTGCACTTGGTGTCCTTACTGGCAGAGCTGTATTTTCAATTGGCCGCGTTTTCACATGCAGGCTCCCACCCCAATTGCAGCGTAGCACTCCTCGACTTGCCTTGCGGTGTTGCGGCGGAATCCCGTGACCGAGTCCTTTGTTCCAGGGACTCCGCCGGCTGCCGAAATGTTTTCCATGTAGCGCTTCAACTTCACCCATATTATCTCAGCGGTGCTAACTAGCCAGACGAGCCTTCATATTACGAGAATATCTGTCAGGAGAGCGTATTGGTGCCCTGCGCTTCACTCTCTTCTTGTGAGGGACGAGCTTTCACGCCGGTCCCAGTCATTTCCTGTTAGGGACGCCCCCGGTCGAAATTTGCAAATAAATTTCTTCCCTTCATCTTGGGAGACACGCACTCCACAGCGTGTCTATACCTTTGTTTTCATGGTGACATGCACCCCTTCAACATAATCTACATAGCAGGACCGCTGAGCGCTGATTTCCTGTGAATTAAGGCGTTTCTTCTTATAAGTGGTTCTTCTTCGGAGACACACACTCCACAGTGTGTCTATACCTTTATTTTTACGGTGACACACACACCTTCAACGTAATCTACATATCAGGACCGCAGAGTGCTGATTTCCTTTGAATTTAGGCATTTCTTTTTCTAGTGGTTCTTTTTCGGAGACACACACTCCAGAGTGTGTCAATACATTTGTTTTTACGGTGACACGCACACCTTCAACATAATCTGCATATGCAGGACCAGTGAGCGCTGAAAGGGTATTTTCACCACTATATTGTTACGCTCAGCTCACCCTCAACGCGTGTCATACATCCATTCAATTTGGCAGTGAATTACGGTGAGATGCACACCAATACTGTGTGTCATCGCATCTTTGAATAATAGTGAATTCAAATTAGTGAGTGACTTATAGACACGCAATCATTGTTCTTTCTTTAATTCACCTGTTACTTGCTCATTTTCATGTTCATTCCAAGAGACAAGCAAGATCTTGGAGCATCAGAATTTCAACTTCAAGGTGTTGTACAGTTTCTCATAATTAATTTTGCATTCTATATAGGAATTTCTTTGTATACGCAATATTACTTTAAAGCACACTTCTCTTATGTTTAGACAATTTCTAGCATATCTTTTTGCAAACAAACATCACACGGTGATACGCACATCATAAGATACTACCATTCTCATATTTTCTCTTTCGCTTCGCTGGTGCTTCTTCCATTATGGTGGCTGCAAGCATGTCCCAACTAGCACCATTTTTTAATGAATTCGGAGAACCCAGCATCCCATGGGAAGATTGGGAGAAAATCTTCGAATCATATATTGTAGCCATCGGAGGAGAAAAATTCAGTGCTTTCAGGAAGCAGCACATATTACTACACAACTTGAGTCCCAATGGAAGGAAAATATTTCAATCACAACCAGAACCGGAACTTGAGGACGTTGATGAGGATATTTACGATACCACCTTGGTAAAGCTACGCATTCATTTTGGGAACAAAGTTAATGTAGTGTTAGAAAGACACAAGTTCTTCGGTCGTTCTCAAGGCAAGCAAGGAAGTGTTTCTACTTACATTGCAGTTCTTAGAGGTCTTAGCAAACTATGTGATTTCTATGATCTAACTGACTCATTAATCAGAGACCAATTAGTACGTTGTACAAACAACAAAGAAATTCAGAGAAAATTATTAGAAAAACAACCCGATCTCCAAGAGGCAATTAAAATTGCCAAATCCATTGAGCACACAGTAATTTGCATAAAATAAATAAATTCTTCAGATTCCAACGATAAAGTAGCAGAAATAACCAACCTAGAAGAAGAGTCAGAAGTATGCAAAATCAAGAATGAACCACCCAAAACTAAGAATGACAATTGGCGCAATCAAACAGGAGATTCGGAAAATTTTAAATTAAAATGCTATCGCTGTGGAAGCAACAATCATTTGGCCAACAACCCTAATTGTCAAGCCAAGTCTGCTTGGTGCAGAAAGTGTAACAAAAAAGGGCACCTAGCAAGAGTTTGTGGATGCTTTCCAAAGAAGACTGGGGGAAATAGGTTCATCGATGATAAAGCCCAAGTCAAGGAAATTATTCTACAAATTAATGAAGTTGGAGTAAATGACCATCAAATCTATCCTGAATGTAACGTCTCTATTGATGGGAAAAATGTCAAAATGTTTGCAGACTCTTGTTCTCCCTTCACCCTTGTGAACTTCTCAGACTTTAAATCCATCTTAGGAAAAGAACAAGATAAACTTTATAAGGCAGACATAGCTCCCAGTGGTTACAATAGAGACCCCATACCTATGAAAGGAATGTTCAAGTCTCTTATTTCTTTTAAAGACCGTTCCACTGTAGGTAAAGTTTATGTTGTAGAGAATGGATTGGACTGTGCTCTTGAGGCGGAAGCCGGGAGCTGGCGTTTTAACTCTGTTTTTTTGTGCCACTTGTGCAATAATCTGTTGTTTTTAAAGCTCTTACCTTGCTACATTTGCACCGCGCAGCCGACTAAGGCGCTGCCACGGTGATTGCCGCCATCTCCAGGGAAGCCCTCGCTCCTGGACACGCCCACTGACACTCGGCCACGCCCCTTCCCACACTATATAAATCGCGCCCCTCCCTCAGCGCGTCTTAGTATCGGACTGTGCTCTTGAGGCGGAAGCCGGGAGCTGGCGTTTTAACTCTGTTTTTTAGACCACTTGTGCAATAATCTGTTGTTTTTAAAGCTCTTACCTTGCTACATTTGCACCGCGCAGCCGACTAAGGCGCTGCCACGGTGATTGCCGCCATCTCCAGGGAAGCCCTCGCTCCTGGACACGCCCACTGATGCTCGGCCACGCCCCTTCCCACACTATATAAATTGCGCCCCTCCCTCAGCGCGTCTTAGTATCGGACTGTGCTCTTGAGGCGGAAGCCGGGAGCTGGCGTTTTAACTCTGTTTTTTAGACCACTTGTGCAATAATCTGTTGTTTTTAAAGCTCTTACCTTGCTACATTTGCACCGCGCAGCCGACTAAGGCGCTGCCACGGTGATTGCTGCCATCTCCAGGGAAGCCCTCGCTCCTGGACACGCCCACTGACGCTCGGCGAAGCCCCCTTCCGCACTCCCTTAAATGAGGTGTCTCTCCCGGACGCGCAGCGGACGCGCGCAGTGGGCGCTCCGCCGGCACGCCGAAGGCTCGCCAAAGGCAAGCCCGTCTGTGCCCGTCCGCGGATGCCCGGGGACAGGGGCCACTTTCCCTGAACCCCCTCAAACATGTAGGAAATATTATAGCTCAGGGTCCCTCCACATCTTAAGACCCCCTTTAAAAACCAGCTGTTGTCATCTCCACCATCCTCTAGACCTTACCTCCTGCTGCCCAAACTGTAACACTAGGCTCAATACCTCTCAGCAGATAAATGATCTACAGAATTATACTATGCTTCTTCTAAACTGCAGATCCCTTCCAAAGCATAGCACGGAAATCTCTTTAATAATAAATGAACTCACGCCAGACGCAGTCTTTCTAATCGAAACCTGGCTTACCCCCGATTCCGAACCGGACCTAATACAAGCACTTCCCCCCGGTTATCAAATTTCACGTAGGGACCGCACACAGGGGAAAGGCGGAGGACTTGCAATTATTTACAAATCCCTATATCAGTGCCACTGTATCCCGGACCCCATCCCAGACTGTGAAAGCATGTCTTTTTCCCTTAAACTCTCCCCTAATGACAGCTTCACAGGAACACTTGTCTATCGCCCTCCAGGCCCACTGAACCAATTTCATATAACTCTACCTTCCCTAGTAGCAGAACTAGCTTTGTACCCTTCCAATTTTACCTTGCTGGGCGACCTTAATATTCATTTCGACAATAGCTCAGACAGCACAGCAAATGATCTTACCGCTAGTCTGGCCACACTGCAATTGGAGCAACTAGTCCGAACCCCCACTCATAATAAAGGACACTTGCTGGACCCTGTATTCAGCAACTGCAACAATTTCAGGGTAGGCCCCATCACTCCCCTCCCATGGTCCGACCATTTTCTTATCCCTCTCATCTGGTCCATACATAAACCTGTATCCTGCACTCCCCTCCCACAAAAAATGAGAAACTGGTCCAGGCTCCCACTAGAACAGTGGACTAGGTTCCTGGTAGCCTCAAGACCCTCTTTTTCTCAGAATCCCTCGTCAGACAGCAGGGAATTTGACAACTGGATCCGGAAGTCCATTGACTCCATACTCCCTACTCGTAAAATCACCTTAAAGAGACCTCGGGAAACAGCCCCCTGGTACTCAGATGAACTCAGAGGGAAACAACAACTCTGCAGGAAATTTGAGAGGAAGTGGCGTTTGGGGTATGCCACCGCAGACAAAGCCATGTATAGGGAAGCCATCAGAGCCTACAAAACTGAAATAAAAACGGCACAGTCCTCCTATTTTAGTAGCAAAATTATGAAGGCCAGATCTAAACCGAGAGAGATTTATCAAATAGTAAAAAGCCTCACCAAGCTGCCCCCTCCCGTAGTCCCAAACGACAACCCCACCGCGCGCTGCAACGACCTAGCGGACTTCTTTTATCAGAAAATAAACAAAATTTATGTAACATTTACAGCCTCAACCTTGGAACCCCCCAGGGTTGGACCTCAGCCACCTACCAGGGTGGAGGGCCACTCGCGAATAGCTCTGGATCACTTCCCCCTAGTCGACCTAGAGTCACTAGAATCCGTGATACTACAGGTGAAGTCAGGTTCCCCTAATGACCCAGCCCGCCCCGCACTATGACCGCCGCCAGTAAAGTTATTCTTCCTACTCTCATGGAGCTGCTTAACAACTCCTTGACAAAAGGAAGTGTGCCACCAACTTGGAAGCAAGCTATGGTGTGAGCACTCCTGAAAAAGCCCAACCTAGACCCCAATAACTATAATAACTACCGCCCCATCTCCCTTCTGCCTTGGGTGAGCAAGATCCTGGAGAGACACATCAACCTACATCTCACAAGGTTTCTCGAATCGAACCATCTACTCGATGCCTCACAGACAGGGTTCCGCCCCAAACATGGGACGGAAACAGCTCTGCTGGCCGTGACAGAAGAAACCAGGCGGATCCTGGATCGAGGGGGGTGAGTGGCAGTCATCCTCCTCGATCTGAGCGCCGCGTTTGACACGGTATGTCACAAAACTTTGCTGTGCCGACTGCTTGATCTAGGAGTCTCAGGAGATGCTCTGGCCTGGCTCGGATCCTTCTTGAGCGAGAGGACCTTCCAAGTTTTTGACGGAGATGCCGTCTCCACAAGCAAACCATTGGACGGCGGGGTACCGCAAGGCTCATCACTAAGCCCCACGCTGTTCAATGTGCACATGAGGCCACTGGCTGAGATCATCCGTCCATATGGCATTAAGATCGTGACATATGCGGACGACACTCAGCTAGTGGTCTCCCTTGCACAGAAGAACAGTGAGCCAGTACAGGTCAACCTAACGACTTGTATGGAAGAGGTTAGGAGATGGATGACGGCATCCTCCCTTAAACTCAACGGCGATAAAACTGAGCTCATGGTGCTCGGCCCTCCAGCTTTGTCCACCATTGACCGCCTATGGCCCATCACCTTAGGCTTACCCCCAATTCCGAAAGACAATATCAAAAGCTTAGGGGTTTGGTTGGACAAATCCTTAACCCTCAACACCCAAGCTACAAAAACATCTGCAAACTGTTTCGGGATCATTAGAATGCTAAGAAAAAGCCTGCCACTTCTGCCCTTTGAAGCCAAACAAATTGTCATTCAAGGCCTTATCCAATCCCGACTTGATTTTAACAATGCCCTTTACTTAGGGGCGCCGGAATACGTGCTGCAAAAACTCCAGCGGATCCAGAACTGCGCTGTACGCACGTTGCTGCGGATTCCACGCAGAGTATCAGCGGTGCCCGGGCTGAGGACCCTACACTGGCTCCCTGTCAGGGAGAGAGTAAAATTCAAAGCCATGGGTATTTCCCACCAAGCCTTCTGGAGAACTGGCCCCAAAATTAACCACTCCCTGCTTTCCCCCTACTGTCCCGGTAAACAACTCCGATCCACCCACGCATTCCTTGCGGTAGCCCCCCGGATCAAGAGGTCAAGAGCAGGAGGAAGGTCCTTCACGCTCAACGCCGCCAGGCTGTGGAACTCCCTCCCCCTACACCTCAGATCGAACACTAATCTGTCATACTTTCGTAAGGAGCTTAAAACGTTCCTCTTTAGCAACTAACTAAGCCCTAGCTGCTCTCCTCAAGGCACTATCCTTTCTATTATCGCTTGGACGCCTAAGGGCAGCAGTCGCGCTTAATAAAACCCCTTTTCATTTCATTTCATTCATTTCATCCAATTTATTAGGATGGCAACATCAAAGAGAACTGGGGATTAAACTAGACCCCAATAATCCGGAACAAGTCTTGATAGTAAATCCTTCAATCAACAGTGAGCACATCGCTGGTGAGTTCCCAGAAGTTTTTTCAGAGAATTTAGGTTTACTTAAAGACTTCCAACACAGAATCCAGTTAAAACAGAATGCTAAACCAGTAATCCACAAAACAAGACCCATTCCCCATTTTATGTGGGAACCTTTAAAAACAGAGTTAGCCAGATTAGAAAAGCTAAACATCATTCAACCCATTGATTGTTCTGAATGGGTCGCCCCTATTGTCATTGCTAAGAAAGGTCATAGCCAAGACATCCGAATGTGCATTGATTTACGCGACTTAAATAACAACATACTTGTAGAAAGGCACCCTTTACCCCGCATCCATGAGATGATAAGCAACATGGGAGAGGCCACTCATTTCAGTGTCCTGGATCTCTCCATGGCGTACCATCAAGTAGAGTTACATCCAGACTCTGGAAGACTCACTACATTCACTACACCCATGGGAACCTTCATGTTTTGTCGCATGCCTTTCGGATTGGCCTCTGCGGCAGGAGTATTTCAGAAAATTATGCAACATGTCTTGGAAAATGTACCCAAGACATTATGCTTTCAGGATGATGTTCTAATCTACGGTGCCAAAATTAATGAACATAACGATATCCTAAGACAAGTCCTTTCTAAATTCAGAAATGCAGGACTCACCCTTAAAAAAGAGATGTGCCAATTGGGTGTGGAGTCCGTAGAATACTTAGGACATTGCATTTCTAAGGAAGGGTTTAAACCTAAACATTGTCTAATCGAAGCAGTTAGAGATGCTCCTGCACCTACCAACAAAGACGAACTCAAGTCATTTTTAGGGTTGGCAGAATATATGGCGAAATATGTTAATCATTTCTCTGACTTAACTGCCAACCTCAGAGAACTCACAAAGAACCACACTCATTTCAAATGGTCAGATGAACATCAGACATCGTTTTCAAAGGTAAAAGTGGGCATACTCTCAGCTCCGTATTTGTGTAACTTTGAACACAACCGTAAGACTATTCTCACTACAGACGCCAGCGGAAAAGGTTTAGGGTCTACCCTCTCACAAATTATTAATGGCAAAGAAAGAATTGTTGCATTTGCCTCACGATCCCTTACTAAAGCAGAAATAAGCTATTCGGTGGTGGAAAGAGAAGCGTTAGCTTGTTTTTGGGGAGTGAAACATTTGAAATTATTTCTTTGGGGCATTCAATTTTGTTTACGTACAGACCACAAACCTCTGATTTTCGTGTTTAACCCTAAAAATAACTCTTGCAACACCCCCCATATAGCTAAGTGGATACTAGGTTTGGAGGGTTTCTGTTTTACAGTCAAATATGTTCCAGGTATACAAAATTTTGCTGCAGATTTTCTTTCTAGGAGTCCCATTCATAAAGAAGAACAATTTGAAACCCTTGAGTACCCCATCTACCAACTAAATCTTCATACCATCACTTCTTGAGAATGGTTAGATTGCATGGACACAGATAACACCATGACACAAATAATCTCTTACACTTTACATGGTTGGCCCAGTTCTTCTGATCAAGTAGGTGCAGACGTAAAGAAGTTCTGGGAGGTACGTTATGAACTCAACATGGATCAAGGCATTTTATTCAGGAACAACAAGATAATCCCACCTGAAGCTCTCAGAAACAAGATAATTGACCTTGTTCATGAGGGCCACTTAGGCAGGGGCTTAACCAAAGCTAGATTGCGTGAAAGGTATTGGTTCCCCAATATGGACCCGATGGTGGAAACAAAAGTGAAGAATTGCCTTACATGTGCTAGCAGTGACAAATCTAAGATAACCAGGAAATCCCCGATCTCCCCGATATCTGTACCAGATAAACCATGGGAAAAGATCGCATTAGACATTATGGGTCCCTTCAAATTCAGGGGGGTAGTAAAACAGTTCACACTGGTTTTAGTTGACTACTATTCATATTGGACTGTAGTCAAGATGGTCAACCAAATAACATCCGTGTCTGTCATTCAATTTCTAAAAGATACGTTTGTTTTAGAAGGCATACCATCCTCCATAATCACAGATAATGGGGTCCAGTTTACTTCTCATGCCATGACAGAATTCCTTAGTAAACTTAATATATCCCATTTGAGAACACCCCTCTACTGTCCCAGGGCCAATGGATTGGTAGAAAGAATGAACCGTATGGTCAAAGGTTGTATACAATTGGCGGTTGTCAACAGAATTTCCGAACTGGTTGGGAGGGGGATCCCACATCACGAATGACATGCAAGCTTTTAAAGATAAAATAGATACACACCAAACCAAATATAAAACTCACTATGACACCAAACATGGAACCAAAATCCCACAATGGAAAGTGGGAAACTGGGTATGTGTTAAGAATCCAAGAGGAAGCAATCCTGAAACAAAATTTTCCAAACCTATGCGTATAAGAGCAGTAAGAAACAACACAGCCATATTGGACAATGACCAAATGTGGAGTATGGACAGGTTAACTAAATCACAACACACACACAGCCAATCTCTTGATCACACCATAGAATCACATAGTCAAGACCCAAATGACTTACCTGTTACTCAAAGAAACCGCACGACTCCGGATTGGCACAAGGACTTTGTTATGTACAAATAATTCTCAGTTTATTTTGTATTAGGGGGAAGATGTGTTACAAAGTATTTCCTCTTATTTTGTATTAGGGGGAAGATGTGTTACAACGTGTTTTTCTTTCTCATTTGAAAATATGATCTTCTACTTTGTAAGTTATGTGTATGGTATGTTCCTCCATACTCACCCCTGTTTTCCACTTGATACGCTCCTGGTTTCCTGGAGGCTACCTTAGAATGTTGCTGAGTACTGGTGGAGAGAGGAGTTGGAAATAAAGCACAGTTCTTACCTGAAGAAGATTTCGTCTTTTATCAGTAACCTTTCGGTGGACTGCTTGTTAGTTATTTCCACATCCACATCCACGTCACCTGAAGTAGTAATAAGGGGTCTTACCTCTTCCAAAGATATGTGATGCTCAGTTATTTCAATCTCCTTGGTAAGGACATCTGCTGCTCTGTCCAAAAAGGATTCCAGTGTGTTAATGATCTCACCTCCTACTTCAGATGCCTTTAGCTTCATTTTGGCCATTGTCCGAGATCAATCGCAGTTCAATACAGGCTTTAGGGGGGTGGCCCACCCAAGCCTCCCCTGGGCAATGATGGGCGTGGACGGGCTTGCCCTTGGCCCAGGCTTTGTCTGGGCACTGCCCATGCACATCCTGCACTGCGGAAGGTAATGCGCTTTTCAAGTGCCTTGCAGGAATAGGGGAGGGTGGGTAATGTAGTCCCCAGCAGGGCCGGTTCACAGGCACAGATTTCTCCCCTCGAAGTCATTGGAAGCTACTCCACGCTGCGGGAAGGTGACGCGCTTTTCAAGCACCTTGCAGAAACAGGGGAGGGTGGGTAATGTAGTCCCCAGCGGGGCCAGTTCACAGGTACACCTTTCTCCCCTCAAGGTCGCTGGCAGCTACTCCCCGCTACAGGAAGACAACACACTTTTCAAGCACCTTGCAGGAACAGGGGAGGGTAAGTAATGTAGTCCCCAGCAGGGCGGGTTCACAGGCACAGCTTTTTCCCCTCAAAGTCGATGGCAGCTCTTACACAAGTGTGTTGTATATTTGCTGATGTAGGTCTCACTTTAAATTTGGCAAAGTGTGCATCTAACCAACCTCAAGTTCTTTGGTCATATCTTTTCTGATGAGGGAATGTCAGAGACACTCAGATCCCTCCTAAAAGTAGATGGAAGTCAGCAAATGTGATCTCCCTGAAATCATCATTTAAAATTAATAAAGGATCAAAATGTGCACATTGGAGTCTAAATTGGAATGGAAGGAATTCCAAGATGGCCGCCAAGAAACAACCTCCAATGCAGCATACTAGTGTTGCAAAACTGAAGGCAAAGATAGCATGTCCAGCGGGCTCTCCCTCAGACCCTTGCACTTCACCTAAAATTCCTCAGGGGTAGCAAGCCTTTCCTGTTCTCTGCCCAAAAGTCAGTCAGGTTAGTTTCATCAAGTGATTGGCGTTTAGTTTCGTTGTGTTCCCAGTTTCTTTGGCAGAAGGAGAGTAGCGTCTCAATTCCGAGTAGCACAAGTAAGGTTTTCCTTGAGTTTATTTGCTAAACGTCAGTGAGAGGGAGTGGTTTACGTCAAATAGGAAATTAGTGTCTCTCTTCCTGCGTATGTTCTCGCTGCCCATTTCTAGAGCCAGCAGCGAGAGTAGTAAATCTTGCTTTTCTCTCGCAATAATAATTTGAAGTAAAGCTTAGACTATTATAAAAATATGTTATGCGCTACTGTGTATACAGTTTTTTTTAATGAAATAAGGCCTTAAGGCATATCTACTAGTAAGGACAGGTGGCTGCTTCGTAGTACTCAATATACCTATAACTTAGCAGTGTCCAGTGTTCCCGCCTTTATTCTCCAGTCTCCCAATCATGAAGACTCGCTAGTACGTAGAAATAAAATTTTAAAAAGAAATTTGGTATAAAATAAGCATTCTCCTTACCATAAAAGAAAAAGACAAGAATATAGAGTTGATAAGGAAGTTTCACAGAAGTAGCATATCTCTACTTGCAAGAACCCTAATTAAGTAGAGATAATGGAAAACTGGTAATAGTGATAGCCTGTTTGGTCATGTACATAATGATTATATGAATTGTTATTTTTATTATTATTGTTTTCTCAAAATAATTACACTAGAGAATAATAAAATAGTTTTACAGGTTGCTTGCATACAATTTTTCATACAAGTTCTCTTACATTTCTTCCTACAAAACGCCAAAGAAGAATTTTCCAAGGAATAAAAAGGCTGTGATAATTGAGTTCAAGAATAATAGGAAAAGAACCAGAAGATATACTTGGTTGTCTCTTCTCTCCCCATCCCCTTTTCCCCCTTTGAATTCTTCTGGCACTCTAAATATACTTGGATGATGGAGGAAGTTTGAGAGGGGCATTGGGAACAGTTCATCATTCTGCTCTGTGCATTTACTGGTGAGAGTACCTGGCAGGGAATGACTCCGGATCCAACTAAATTACAAGCCTTGTCATCCACTTCTCCACCACAAGATGTAACTATGCTGTGATCCTTGGTATGGCCAGTTACTGTTCAAGGTATATGTGACTTTGCCACTGTAAGTGCCTCATTGAGAGATTTAACAAAATGAAATATCCCATTTCAATGGTCCATTGAATGTGAGAAAAGCTTCAAGAGAATTAAGCATGCAATTGAGAATGGCATACTTTGATCAGAAATTACAGCTGGAGGTTGTTGTTGATGCAAGCTCAGTGGGGTTGGGTGCCATCCTTGCTCAACACACTGGACATCCCAATTCTCCAAAGCACATAGGGGCATATTAACTAGCCAGGCGATAAAATTATCGCCGCTTTAGCGGCAGAAAACTGCCGCTAAAACGGTGATAATGGGCTTGATAATATGCTCTATGGAATTCCAATTGAAGCCCATGTTAGATGTGAAGGACATCTGACATGGCCTTCAATTGGAATTTCATAGAGCATATTATCAAGCCCATTATCGCCGTTTTAGCTGCAGTTTTCTGCCGCTAAAGCGGCGATAATTTTATCGCCTGGCTTGTTAATATGCCCCATAGTGGCTTGAAGTTTGTCATTGAAGGAACGTGCCTATTCACAACCTAAAAAGGAAAGCCTTGCTATAGTGTGGGCTTGTGAGCATTTTCATGTGTTCCTGTATGAAAACCATTTCACGGGTGTCACAGATCACCAAGCATTGCTTACCATTTTCAGCAATCCTAAAAACAAAATGCACCCTCGCATTGAGAGGTGGGGGTTGTGATTACAGAAGTATGATTAGAAAATTGTGCATTGCAAAGAAAAAGATAACAATCGTGCTGACCGCGTCTCACATGTGCTAATACAGTTTCATGGCATTACATCTAAAGTGGCTGATGCTTATGTTAACTTAATTGGGAAATGGAGTACCCCAGCTGCCTTATCAGTGGAACAAATAATTGCTGACACGAGCACTGACTGAGATTTGCTGATTCTCAAAGATATTATTACACATCAATCGTGGCTAAAAATATACTCGACCTCTTCTTGATGACCTTGTATACCAAAAATGTAAAAATGTGCAGAAAGAACTTTCAGTTATCCCAAAAGCCATCATCTTATGAGGGCTGAGAATGTTCATACTCAAGAGTCTGAGGCAATATGTTATTGAACTGGCACATGAGGGACATCATGGAATTGTTGCTAATAAATGAGATCTATGGGACCGAGTGTGGTTCCCTTGTCTTGATGAAAGAGTTAAAGGCATGTCATTTGTGCAACTGCTTGTCATCCAAGACAAACCTGCATCCATTAAACATGTCTGATCTATCAAAGCATGCATGGGAGAAGATTGCAATTGATTTCTTTGGACCCATTGACAATAGACATCATCTACTAGTAATTGTTGATGAATATTTCCATTTTCCCCTTGCGCAAAATCCATTGTCAACTACTTATGATGGAGTCATTGAGAGATTTGAAAGTACTTTAGCAATATGGGGTGTTCCTTCAATTTCGAAATCTGCCAATGGACCGCCTATGAATAGTCAAGATATTCTCCCTCATCTAAATATCAAGCATCTGAAAAGCACACCTCTCTAGCCACAGGTGAATGGTGTGATCAAGAGATTTATGAGCACCCTCAAGAAAACTGTTCAGCGTGCTACGCTGGAAAAGCTTGAACTCAAATCAGTTCTTCAGTCTGCCCTTAGTGCATACAGGTCAACTCCCCAATTTACCACGGGTGAAAGCCCTGCCATCTTGATGTTCAGGAAAGCCATAGGAACCAAACTGCCACAATGGACCATTGAGTGACTTTGGTAAACTTCTCACTACTGACTTGTCTCACATACGCAAAATGAAGGCCTATGCAGATAGATGCTTCTGTGCTCGGAGTACTGTGATTAAATGAGGAGACCAAGTTATCGTCAAGCAGAAATGGAAATGCAAGTCTGATGCTCCTCTTGATGCTGACCCACTGAGGGTGTGACTAGTAAAGGACACATGGTGATTTTTCACCATCCTGAGAATTCCATTACATGAGAATATTTGAATTTCAAGCACCTGCCCCGACCTTCGCCGACACCAGATGCCAGAAGTGAGCCTTATCCACCTGAGAATTCAGAGAATCCAGAGTACCCCATGACTGTACCAGTGTCTCTATCTCCAGTGCCAGCCATGGACACTTCTGTATCTCTGCAACCTCACATGACCAGATCTGAGCGAGTGATTTGAGCACCAAAATGACTTATTGAAGGGCTGTGATATATATATGTATTATTTTTACTTTTTATTTGACAAAAGGGGAGATGTAGTATCTTGTGAGTTAGTGATGACAGGACCCTTTTGGTGACGTAATTGGTTGGGTGTGGGTAATAGAATCCATGAAGTAGGATGTCCAGTTAACGGTTACACGCTGATGAATAAAAACGTGTAATACCAAGCTCCGTGTGTGGCATGATCATTTGCATGTACCAGGGCTGGGAGGACCCTACATGTGCTGGAGTGGAAACGAGGCATGGACAGAGGTGCCATGTTTGAGCGCATGGTATACAATGCACGTGGGTTTCCACAGACGTTTGACTGGATATGGTGGACAAGCTAAGGAAAATGTGAAGGGCCGCATGGTGAGTGCTTTAGGATGTGAAGGGGATCAGTTTAAACTCATTGTAGTAATGTCTCCAGATGATACATCGCTAAAACAAGGCAACATCCCAGAATGCCTGAAGATCGGTCAAGTGACACCCCTCTTGAAAAAAGCAGGTACTGGCCCTACAACCCTGAGCAACTTTCGTCCAGTGTCAAATATCCCCTTTCTAGCAAAATTGCTTGAAAAATGTGTGCACAACCAACTGAGCCAGCACATTGACCAATTCGACCTACTTAACAAATTTCAATCAGGGTTTACAACAGGACAAAGCACTGAATCAGCCATCATGCATATAATGGATGACACACTTAAGATACTAGAAAACGATGACGCGTGCCTACTCATCCTCCTAGATCTCTTATCAGTGTTTGACACAGTCAATCACAACATCCTACTAAACTAGAACACAGAATGGGGTTGTCTGGGAAAGTGCTTTCTTGGTTTGCTTCCTTCCTACAGAATCGCTAACAGTGCATCAAACTTGCCAACTCATTTTCTGGCTCCTCACCAGTGAGATGTGGTGTCCCCCAAAGGTCGACCATTTCACCCACACTCTTTAACCTATATATGGAACCGCTAACTGAAATTCTCAACCATGCGAAAACTACATACCACATGTACACAGACGATACACAACTATACTTAAAGATATCCCCCCTAGAGTACGCCATTCAACTAAATAACAATTTAGTAAAAACCCAGTCCTGGCTCTCTCAAAACAACCTCATGCTGAACTCTCTGAAAACAGAATTCCTTCTTTTCTCCCCACCAAACAGCTCTTTACTCGTCCATGACTGGCTCAAGCACCTAGACGCACTCAATTGCACACCTACCATCATTGATTCCCCAAAACCCTGGGAATAACTCTGGACAAAAGTCCAAATATGAGAGATCACACGCAATGCAACTTTCCAACTCAGATTACTGAAAAAAACTGAAACCATTTCTACCACCTCCAGACTTCAAACAAGCAGTACAAGCACTTTTGGTCTCCAGACTATAATACGGTGTGGCGACACTGTCAGGACTACCAAAAACGAGAACAGCTCCACTCAAAATGACTCTTAATGTGGCAGCGAGACTGGTAACAGGAACTATACGCTTTGACCACATCACCCCATCGATCAGGTATCTAAACTGGCTTCCCCTTGAAGCAAGAGCTTAACTGAAAATTGCCTGCCTCATACACAGATCATTACATTTTAAAGAACCAAGTTACCTGGCAGAAAAAATTGCAATATCCGGTGGCAGCCGCTACCTAGGAAGCGCTAACTCTCTCAGGCTGGAACCTCCTAAATTACAAAAGCAGAAAACGTACACACGATCCTTCTCCGGAGCAGCGCCAAGGAAATGGAACTCCTTACCACCCAAGGTGCGCTCAAATCCATCGATCCACTTCTTCAAAAAAGAGGTAAAAAAGATTCTTATAAATAGATTTCTTGCATAGTCTTTCGGAGAGACAGGGCAGAAGCGACATCTCAATGCCAGCAACCTCTCGATTGGTAAGAATCACGTCGTTTACTGGAGAACCCTCGAACACTCTGATCCTCTGGGTACATGGCTCTGAAAAGTTTTACAGCAGTAGCAAATACACACCACGAAGTCGCTAGAGCTATGATGACTAAAGGTATTTTTAATAGTCTGACGGTTTTATAATTATGATATCTGTTGCAACAGCCCAATGCGGCTCTTTACTCTAGAGGTATCTGTATCTATACCTTTCATCTTGTTTCATTCAACCATATGTACAGCGCTCTGATACCCCTGGGTCATGCGTGCTTTATAAAACCCTCTAACCAAAATTATATTCAACACTATGTCACAGACTCTGGTCAATACATACGTTAGTGATTGCACTGAATGCTGTTCAGTTCCATCAAACTGCTTGCAAATTCATTTCTGTTTATTGTATCTGTTGTGTCTCCTTTGTTTATACCTAAAATAAATACACGTTTTGAAAAAAAAACATGATTTCAAGTGGACCTTATGCAAAAGTCACAATAGTCAAAAATGTCTCAATCTGCTGGAAAACAAAGTGGACTCTCGACAGTGGTTCCTCTAATTTAGTCCTGCAGGAGATGATTAGACTAGAACACCATTAACAGGCAGCATCCATGACACCTATGCCTTAAATGTTTCTATCCCTGAAGCTCTCTGGAGTAGGCGAGCTACAGAGGGTTGCATGTGCTGGAACTGGTGGCTGTTGCCCCCTCTGTGACATGGAGTTGGGTTTGTGTCCCTCAACATTGATGAGTCATTGCGTTGCAGAGATAGGGTGCAATGGCTCAAGTGAGAGCAACTAATTTTGGAGAATGTAGCACATTACAATGCATGCTATTATCACGCAGTAGGTAACAACGCGGTTGTTACAACGACTGCGTTGTTACCACGCTTGCCATTACATCGCAAGTCGTTTCAACGACTTGCGCTAGGTGGCGCGCTGGATTTAGGAATAGTATAAATTACTATTCCTACTCAAGTTAGCGCAACAGCAGGGAAGGTGTTGGATTTTAAATCCAACACATTCCCTGGTGTTGCACACCACCTAACGCAAGTCATTGAAATGTCTTGCAATGTAATGCCACGTGTAGTAAAAACACGATCGTTGTAACGACCGTGTTGTTACCTACCTGCATGGTATTGACAGCGTTGTAAATACTGTTTCCCCATTTTGGAGGCTGATATAATACTACTCTACCCGTCCATCATCCACTCTTGGTAGGGGTGGATATGACTCCAGTGACTGAGCAGGGGGGACCGAGTGGTACACTACATCTTGCTGTTATTTGTAGGAAAATTGCATTGGGCAAGTTATATTACTGGCTGAGGATGGAGCACCAGCATGCACTGTGTTTGTGGTAAGATTTTAAGCTGCAGTAATCTTGAGCAAACCTGGGAATTCAACAGGAACATTTAGGGGTCTGGATGCACCAGGCAGGTTGGACCACATCCGTCAAGCGAGCCATGAAACAGATTGACATTACACAATAAAATTATTCTGATAGCCCGGGAACGGAAGGTCTTCAAGATGGGTCAACATTTACTCATGGCCAGAGTAGGCACAGCAGAGGCATCCTTGAAAGGATCTGCCATACGAGATGTGTTTAGGCGGCTATGTTTTGGTGCCTATATTTCATGGTGGAAGCAGCAATCTGCCCTGCTTCACCCAGGCATGTAGACTGGCACTGGAATCCATAGGAGGTGTGAATTTTGCAAAATTGTATGGAGAGAGCAGCAAGCAGTGTCTGTTACTGCCTCTGACAGGTAGCAAGAGCATGCTGGTGGCAGCATACCATGCAGTGATCAGTAGAAGTCCTTTTGTTTTTGTCACGGAAGTAAGGCCTACATGCTCACACATGTAAGTTCCACTGCTGTGTGCTTAAATCCCTTTGCCTACATCAGATTAGTATGTAATGTGTGTGTAGCTGCATGCATGTGCTTCAGTACACTTTAAAGGGTGGTCATTGATAAAGGCAGAGTTCAATCGACAGGGACGTGGGCACAACAATAGGAAGTAGATGGGACTGATAAGAGAATCATAAAGAGTAGGGCTGGGACCCTGGGGTAACCTTTTGATGCACATATCAGTGCGGCTGACATCCCGGTGTGAACATCTAGTTCATGGGTACTCGCAAACAATTTCCTAAGAGCCGCAAAGTTTGGTCTGTGATATGACCAAGGGCCGCATCGATGCCAGCAGGGAGGCGATACAAGGGAGGTGGGGGAGCCATCTGTGAGGTGGGTGTGTAGAGGAAGCAAATCATATACATCTAATGGCTGAATTGCACAATGTGAAGCCAGAAAACCAGGGATTAATCCCAGTTTCCCCACTTTACCAAATTGTGTGATCATAGGCAATTGTTTTATTTCATTTTCCCTGCTTTTTCTTTGATCACATATAAGAGGACCTCGAAATACATGGCATCCAGAATGTGCACTGTACAAAGCCTTCTCCTGTGTTTCATTTAATAAGCTATAATGTTGTTCATGTATAATAGTCATATTTAGAAGATGAGGGGGGACACTAGGAGCTAATTAAAGGTACAGTGACTCGTGTTCCAAAGTGCACTATTCTTAGCAAAGACGGGAGACACTGTTCCTATGTCAGAGAGGGGGAGAAGCCCAATGATGAAGCATGACATCCTTCAGGGTGTGTGAGGGCATTAAGATGAGGACACACTGTCCCTCACACATAGAGTAGTACACGACATGAGAGTGTTTTCATTTCTTCTCCCCCTCTCTGACATAGGAACAGTGACTCCCGTCTTTGCTAAGGTTCATGTATAATAGCAACCCCAGCCACCCAAAGTGTGCACATAACTGGCTTGCCTCTTAGTTCACTATTGGAATTGATGTCAGTGTGGGGGGAGAATGAATGTTTCTAAATTCATATTTGAAAACTATTGCTTAAAAAATACTTCTCAACGCACAGATGAAATCTGATATACTAATGTGAAATGGTTCTGCATGTTATTGAAATACACTTTTTGAATTTTGAAAAGACCTTATCATATTTTTGTACTTTTGCAGCAAGATGGATTTGAAAAGAAAGGTGTTCCCAGAGTTAAGTGGTGCAGGACACCCTACCTACTCCCTTTAACTTTAATTAACTTTTAAATAAATGTTTGCCACTTTATTTAACATCTTTTTGATGTTAGTGCTGAGTTGAGTGAACAGAAGCCTGCTGCTGCTGTTGATCATGGGCCGCATTTAAAGGTCAGGAGGGCCGCATGCGGCCCTCGGGCCATACTTTGAGTATAAATGATGTAGTTATTCCAATGGCCTGTGTTGTGGGGCTATCAGATATAGAGTTGCTCCTTCTGTAACAAACTCCTTTCTGGAGGAAGTGGGCACTTTAAAAGGAAGCAGACGAACATCCCAAACTTCAAAGACTCAGACTCTAAAGCACATTTGAAGTCTGGAAATAGACTATAAGAATCGGAAGTCGAGGGCCCCAAAATTGTCAACCCTTCAAGCAGCCAGTTGGGCTGCATAACGCGAAGAAGAAGTTCTGCAAAACGTTTGCCTGTGACCAGGACTGGGAGCTAAGGTCTGCCAGTCTCTCAGCTGGGTGAGGACCATCACCCAGGAAAATCCAAGACCATATGCCCCTGGGGCCTGGAGCACTATTGCCTGACTATTTGTCAAGGCTAGTGTTCCCTGTGAGGAAGAGGAGAGCACTTGGAGGGAAGGAGTCAATTGCAGGATTCTGGTGAGGGGATCCTAATAACGAGGTGTGATGAAACGGCTGCTGCATTGATCAGGTCATCGCTCATGTGTAGATTCAAGTGTGCAACCTTGTATGCCAGAGGGGACCTCTGCAAAGTTAGCAGTGGTTGCACTGATTGGGTTATCATCCATGTGCAGAGTAAATTTGGTGACCCCCACAACCCAGAGTAGTCTTCCGTGAACATTGTATGATTGCCATACTGATCCAGCCATAGCCCATATGCGGAGTAAAATTGACGGAGTGGAGTTGGTGAACCCATATACCAGAGGAGTTGCCGTGATGTGGAAGTGAATGCTGTGCCGTTGGGCTGTAGCTGGGTTTGGATTGAAGTTGGCAAGCCTATATGCCAGACCATGAAGAAACAATTACTGCTGTGCCGATTAGGCTGTCGACGTGTGCAGGGTAAGGTCGGGGAGTCCCTATGCCAGAGGAGTCACCGGGAAGAACATGGAACATCGCCAGTTTCTGCCATCATCAGGAGGAGAGGACGCCATGTGACCTGTGCATGCCCAAGCCCCAACTGTGGATTGAACCTGTGCGATCATTTCCCCCATGTTTTAGAAGGATAAGAGGAACTTACCAACTCACCAGAAAAAGCACTGTGGATACCCAGCAGCTGCAGAGCCTCAAGTGCTATTCACCATCAGCAGCCACTGCAGCCCTCCGCAACGTCCGAGAGGGAAACACTCCTGGGGACTCCGGTAGTGCAACCTCTGTAGGAGCATGCAAGAGGAGGAATGGGCCCGGTAAGAGAAATTGTGAGAAAGGGAGGAGAAACAGAGAGAAAGGGAGAAGAAACAAAGAGCCCTTGAGAGAGACAAACTTAGGATGGCAACAATGACAACACCTTCTGGGATAAGTGACTCTACTTCCAGTTTAGGCCAGGTTGTGGCTAAGGTTCCAGAAGATCTTGTGCATGTGTTTGTGGAAGGTCAGGATATTTTGGAATGCTTTTTGAGCTTTGAGTTTGCTTGTAAAGCGCAGGTCTTAAATGAGGTGTCTAAGGTAGCTGCCTTAATTAGGCACATGCTGTTGGAAGGTACAGCCGTCATTGGGAGGCCGCCTATGGCAGACCGGATGGTCTATGAGCGAATGAACAAAGCTCTCATTAGGCCATTTGGGCTGAAGCTGCCTCAATACCTGCTGAGTTTCTGTGACTGCAAGAGAGAGGATGGTGTTCCATTTGAGAGTTGGATTCATGGTGTGTTGTGTGATTGGAATGAGTGGGTCACAGCGATGGATGCCAAAGATTTTCCGTCCCTTATCTAGCTGACAGTAACAGAGCGAATCAAGGAGGAGTGCTCTATTCCACTTGGGCAATAAATGTCGGATCTGACAGAGAGGAATCCAACAAAACTTACAGTGTTAGCTGGTAAATGGTTAGCTAACATGGTTCAAATAGGGCTGGAGCAGCATGGTTCTAAGCCAAAGGGGGAGAAGAACTCTCCGAAGACTGGTTCCAAACCAGAGTGTGAGGGCCAGGGTAATTCTCATGGGCTCAAGGAGGGCCAGGAAATGGTGTATCTGATAAAGAGCATCATGAGAAGGGAAGGCAGGGAAGCCCTTCTAAGTCCAAGGTGGTGACTTGTTTTAAGTGCCACAAAGTGGGACATTACAAGAGAAACTGTCAAGAGAAGGAACTTGACACAGTGACACACATGACAGCAAGTATGTTACACGTGGGTGAAGGGAACCTGAGAGGGCTTGGCTGCGCCCATCCTAGTAGCCATGGAGATTTGTAAAAGGGACCCAGACGCTATGAAGTGCATTCATCCAACCATAATGGGGTTTGTGCAGGAAGTGTAAATGGGAGGAAAGTGCCAGCCCTAAGAGATACTGGAGTGTTCTACACTATGGTTGAGAGGAAGTACCTTAAGCCTAAGGAGATGCTCCCTGGTACAAAGGATATAGGTTTGTTAATGAGTGGATTGGGCATGGGGTATCCACTTGCAGAGTTGAGACAGAGCTTAAAGGCAAAGCAGTAATAGTTAATGGTGGGGTAAGGGAAAAACAAGGTGTTGGAAGTCTCTTTGGCAATGACTTGATTGGCCCTGGCTTAGCACCAGGACCGGAAGCCTTTATTGCTTGGACCGCATCAGCTGTGTTGATCAGAGCACAGGCTGCACATCAGTCTCAGAATGAGACTGGGATCATTCCAGATTTGCAGGGATCAGGACAGGATAGTTTGCAGGAAAGAGCAGAATGCAGGATGGCAGAGGCCATGAAGGTCATCGCTCTGCTCCAAAGGGAGAGGAGGATCAGGCTCTTGAAGTGGACCAGGTGCTAGGATCTCAGTCGCTTCCAGAGCTGAAGGGTATGCTAACTGCTATGGGGCCTACCAGGGAAGATTTCCAAAAGCACAGGAAGAATGCCTTGCACTTGTGGGACTTTGGAATGAAGTCCAAAAACAAGTCAGCAATGGAGTGGTTGAAAAACACTTTGTTGGGTGGGATGACAGCCTACTTTATAGTGCGCTGGTGAATCTTGAGCCAGTGACTAGCTGGAGGCTAGTGGTTCCATTAGTGCACAGGGATTTCCTGTTGTTACTTGCTAAATAAGTGCCCTTTGCTGGACACTTGGGCATTAGAGAAACACAGGATAGGTTGGACCCTCTGTTTTACTGGCTAGGAATGTGCAGAGACACAGATGTTCTGTAGGACCTGTCCCGCTTTCCAGAGAAGTGGTTAGTCAGGAAGGAGGACAAAGACACCGTTAGTGCCTCTACCAGTTGTAGGTGTTACGTTTGGGCGAGAGGGAATATACAGAGTTAGTCCATTGACCCCACGCCCCCACAGTCAGGGAACAAGTTTATCTTGGTTGTGATCGATCATGCCACCAGATACCTGGAGCTGTATCTCTAGGGAGCATGGCTGCACTGATGGTAGTGAGAGCTCTCCTGGGCATCGTTTCTAGGGCTGGATTTCTGAGAACATTAATTTCTGACCGAGGAACCAATTTCAACTCCTCTTACATGACAGTGGTGTGGGAGCAAGCTAGTGTGACATACCACTTCTCCACGGCGTACCACCCGCAAACCAATGGTTTGGTGGAGTGGTTGAACAAAACACTGAAGAGCATCATGGGAACTCTTCGATGGAACCACAGGAGGGAATGGAATATTTCCCTGCCATGTCTCTTGTTTGCTTATTGAGAGATTCTGAAGAAGGGGTATGGTTCAATCACTTTGAACTTCTGTATAGACACCTGCTCTGCGATCCACTCTCCATAGTCAGAGAAGAGTGGGAAGGAATCTCAGATTCTCCACAGAAGGATGTGGTGGACTTTGTGAGTGGCCTCAGGAAAAATATGGCGCAATACATGAGTCAGGCAAAGGAAAACCTACAGGATAGCCCAGCTTTGATAAAGGAGTGGTACAATCAGAAAGCTAAGCTGACTGGGTATCAGTAGGGTCAGGAGGTGAATTGCTAAAGCACAGGGCTTTGGAGGTCAAATGGTGGACAAGGTATTTCAGATGGTTTCTGAAATCAGCTACTTGGTGGACACATGTACCACATTGGAATCCAATGTGTTCCATGTGAACAGGCTGAAACCTTACCTCCAGAGGAGATTGCACAGTGAAAATCATGGCTATGGCAGAAGAAATTGAGGAAAACAGTGATCCATTTCCTGACTTGCTGCACGGTGACATGAAGGATGGCACTGTGGCAGGAGTTCCGCTAGCTCCTGAGTTAATGCGTGAGCAGCAGAGAGAGTGAGGAGAAGTGCTGGGACGATTTGCCAACCTCTTTACTCTAGCTCCAGGGTTGATACCTGCCTATGTGCATGACATAGACACAGGAAGCAGTCTACCAGGGTATACAGAATGTCTGACCAGATTCAGGGATGCATTAAGTAGGATGTTGCCAACGTATTGGACCTGGGGATTATTGAGAATTCTGAGTCCGTGGTCTAGTCCTGTGGTGCTAGTACCAAAACAAGGGTCTATTGACTTGCAACTCTGTGTGAGGTTACCAAACAGATGCGCATTTAATTCCATGAACAGATGAGCTTCTGGATTTGTTAGGTAATGTAAAGTACTTGAACACCTTGCATCTGACCAGTGGATGCTAGCAGACTGCATTAACACCAGATGCCAAGGAAAATACCCCATTTTCTTCACTAGAGGGGCTATATAAGTTTAAGTTAATTGATGCTCTTTGGTTGAAGAATGCTCCTGCCACTTTTCATCCCTGGTGAACCATATTCTTGCAGGGCTGGAGGCATTCTGTGTGGCCTACCTGTATGACATTGCAGTGTTCAGCAATTCATTGCAGGACACCAGAGCTACCTAGAACAGGAGACAAAACTGACCATCAAGACGACCAAGTGTCCGGTGGGGCAGTCTTCTGTAGTCTACCTTGGGCATGAGGTGGAGTACAAGAAGACTCGCCCGTTGGATGAAAGATTCAGTCTGTGATAGAGTGTGAGGTGCCTACTACTCAGATAGAAAGGAGGGCCTTTTTAGGACTTATCAGATATTACAGGAACTTTGTGGCAAAATATGGTAGTATAGTTTCTCCATTGACTGCTTTGACCTCCAAGAGGCAGCCCAGGAACGTGATATGGACTAAGGAGTGACAAAAAGCATTTGAAGAACAGAGGAAGGCACTATGTACTTCACCTGGACTGAAAGCACCTGGCTACAGTCAGCTTTTCATTGTATAGACTGATGTTTTTGACAAAGGAGTTGGCTTGTTGTTAGCTCAACTGAATGACAACTGGATGATAATGGTAAAGAGCACCTGGTAGCCTTTATTAGCAGGAGGTTACTACCCAGAGAATAGAACTGTGTGGCTATTGAGAAAGAGTACTTTGCTATTGTGTGGACCTTACGTAATTTTTGGCCTTATTTGTTTGGCACTAAATTTGGGGGGAAACAGATCATAATCCTTTGAAATGTCTGATGGCCCTCAAGTAAGAGAATCCCAGGTAGTCCTCAGCAACAGTTAGAATTTGTAGTGGAGCACAGAGCGGACTAGGCCACAGCAATGCTAATGGATTTTCTCACCGGTTATATCAATCTGACCACCCAACCCATCCAGGATTGGAGTTGGTTCAGGAAAGTCTCATCTGGAAGGGGAGTCCTTTGGACTGAAAAATCTCTAGCATGGCAACAGATGTGCACTCCTGCCTCAGCTGAAATTATGTCTGGATACATGGTATTGATTTTTGGTGCTATGGGCGAACACAGATCATGCATGTGCACCATGACATAGGTCTGTTTCACGGATTGCGGTCTTTTTGGACCAGAAGAGGTGCCCAAAGGGATACCCATATAGTGGTGAAAAGCTACTACCTTTGCTTGGTTGACCTACATCAAATTTGAAAATCGAGCTGTGTTGCATGTGTGTGTTGCATGCGTGCTGTGTGTATGTGTGCTTGTGAATGGTATAATACATGGAAGACTCTAGGTTCCATTTTGGAAGACCCAGGGCCAACTGGAGGAGCATGATGATGTAGAGGAATCTCCCGAGTTATATTGAACACTTTTGACTTTTGGAAGAGTCAGACTGGGACTCCTGAGACTCAGCCTATATAGGGAGTTAACTTAAATGCCGCCTATAGTGAATTGGGAATTACCACTTTCGTTAAGGAGAGGGAAGTGGGACTCTGGGACCTGCCTTTCGAACGCTTAAGACTCATCCTCAGGAGACTATATGTATTGTTTGTGTACGCGATATTTTACTTTGTGTTTGTATATAACTACACCTTTTTTTCATAAAATCAAGTATTTGACTGGACAACCATTTATTGCTGCTATTGAGCATATTATGAGTTGAGAGCCTGTGTTCACCCTCCTTGCATCTACCTCCCACCTGATACCAATACCAACACCAGTACCAATAACAGTACCAATGCCAATATCAAAACTGACCATGCCAACAAAAAGCTTCACACCATGTCCCATTTCTACGCCAGCGAATAAGTCTCAACAAAAACCCTGCAAGGAACTATGCATTCTATTGATAAGATAGGCCACTTAGATCAAGGGAGCATACATGGAGATGGTTATGGAAACTCTGAGATCTGGGGTTTCCACAATCTCACAATTGTTGGCAAATTAAGCAACAATAACAAGAAAAACTGTCAGTAGAATCAGCAGAATTGATTATACTGAAAGCACCTTTGATTAATGAAACAGCATTTCAACTACTGCAGTAGAAGTGGCTGCTCAAGTCCATTTTAGTAATTACAATCATTGACAAATTATTGAGCCTCAATAACGAAATATTAAAAACGGAAAAACACCTTAAATAAAACAAAGAGATTTGTCCTGAATGAGACAGATGCCTGGTAGCTTGAGAAAGTGGAACATTCATACCTCGCCACTACAGGGCAATGTGTGAGCGCTCATCAATAACTAAGTCAATACTTTAATCAGTAATTATAAGGGAGACTTTAGAGAATAAGTCATATCCAATATTTAATAAGAAAATCTGCAAAAAGCTCACTGAACTGATTAACGGAAGAAAATTCAAACGCAGAACCTTCATTAAGTGAAAATCAAGATGCACCTACCAAGACAGTCAACATAATCATTGGCTACAAGATATAGTAGTACGCAGATTGAGGAGTAAAATGTTGGAACAGTAATAGCTAAAACAGTTCCAAATTTTATTGAGATAGGAGACACTGATAAAAACAAGGGTTGGTGAAGCCAATAGCTCTCGCCTATGAGAGAGCTATTGGCTTTGTCAGTTTCTTTTAGACAAGGTGTACAGAAGGCAAAACTGCTGTGCAGCATGACTAACAGTTAGAAAAAAGTGCTATGATGTGGCCAACGCTGATCGCTAGGGGCAGTGATCTGTTTTCTTAATTATGGGATTAGTCTCTGCCTTCAGAAAAATGACACATTTAATTATCTTACATCTAAGCTGAAGTTCGCCATTTTGGCCCAACATGAGGACAGCACCTGAAATGACATGCAGAGCAGGAAGCGCAGTGCTGTTTGCATCTTTGTAGCATCTTGACTCCCGATGGTGTGACTTTTGGGCTCTTTTTTTCTGATGGGATGGGAGTCGGCAAGCAAGAAGAGAGATGCAGTGCAGGGTACAGCAATGCAGCAGGGGGTGGGGAAAAGGCAAGCAACAATATGGAAGAGGAGAGGTAGGTAGGGCGTGCACGTAAAAGGAAAAAAAAGTACCTCTGAAAGCAGCGAGCAGTGGAAAGACACTGGGCAAGGGAAGTAGCGCTTGGGCCATGCTCCATGGTAGGAACAAACACACAGAGATGAAGGGAATCCGGTACTTACTGACCAAAGAGAAGCAAGGAAATCATAGTGATGATGATGCTAACCAGTGGTAAGCAATGGGTGGGCTCTAAGTCCCCTAAGAAAACAAAATGTCTCAAAAGCGACAGCACATGCTCTGTCTCAGGCGAGACCTAAAGAATATGGTTTGAGGGCATAAGAGATGAGGGAGAGGGCAAACTGTCAAAGAAGCAAAGGCACCTCCCAAACATACTGAAGGGCATAAAACAACCAACACTACTCCCAAAATATGTGTGTCCTGCCTGAGGGGAACAGCCTTTACCTCAAAAGCCTGTACCACTCAGGATCTTTCAATGTAGTCTTTACCATGCAGGTAAATATTCGTATCTTTACTTTACCAAGTATTTTTTGTGTAAATAACATACTTTTTATGTTATTTGAAAAAAATAAATGAGAAGGCTTAGGGCCTGGTTGAGGTAAAGTGAGGTAAGGGTGACTTTAGGGTTCAGGGGGAGGGTGACTATAAAGTTGAAGGGTGGGAGGAGGTAAAGAGAGGTGAGGATGACTTATGGGCTGTGACGTAGATAAATAGAGGTGAGGGTGACTTTAGGGTTCAGAGGTGAGTAGTGGTAAATACAGGTGAAGGTGACTTGAGGGCTCAGGGTGCGTAAAGTTGAAATGAGATGAGGATGACTTGAGAGCTTAGGGGTGGGTAGAAATAAAGGAAGGTGGAGGTGACTTAAGGATTCACTGGATGGGAAGAGATAAGGGGAGGTGAGTGTGACTTGAGGGTTCAGGGGTGGGTGGAGGTAAAGGGAGTTGAGGGTGACTTGAGATTTCAGGGGCGGGTAGAGATAAAAAAGAGGTGAGGGGGGCTTGATGATTCAGGGGTGGGTAGAAGTAAAGGGAGGTGAGGGTTACTTGAGGGTTCTTGGGTGGGTAAAGGTAAAGAGAGGTGAGGGTGATTTGAAGGTTGAGGCATTAGTAGAGGTAAAGGGAGAAGAGAGTGACTTGAACGTTTGGAGGTGGATAGAGTTAAAGGGAGGTGAGGATGACTTGAGGGCTGTGGGGTAGATAAATGGAGGTGACTATGACTTGAGGGCTCAGAGGGGGGTAAAGTTGAAGCAAGGCGAGGGTGACTTGAGGTCATAGGTGTGGGTAGAAATGAAGGGAGTTGGAGGTGACTTGAGGATTCAGTGGTGGGTAGAGATAAAGGGAGGTGAGGGTGACTTGAGGATTTGGAGAGGTAAAGGGAGATGAGGGTGACTTGAGGGTCAAGGGGTGAGTAGAGGTAAAGGGAGTTTAGGGTGATTTGAAGGCTCAGGGGTGAGTAGCTGTGAAGAGAGATGAGGGAGACTTGAGGATTCAGGGTGGGTAAAGGTAAAGGGAGGAGAGTGTTACTTGAGGGTTCAGGGGTGGGGAGAGGTAAAGGGAGGTGAGGGGTATTTGAGGGTTGAGGCATGGACAGAGGTAATGTGAGGTGAGGGTGACTTGACTGTTCGGAGGTGGGTAGAGGTAAAGGGAGGTGAAGGTTGACTTGAGGGTCTGTTTGGGTAGAAGTAAAGGAAGGTGAGGGTAACTTAAGGGCTCATTGGTGAGTATTACTGTAGTGAGGTGACAGTGACTTGAGGGCTTAGAGGTGGGCAGAGGTGAAGAGACGTAAGGGTGACTTGAGGTCTCAAGGTTGGGTAGAGATAAGGGAAGGTGACGGTCACTTGAGGGTTCAGAGATGGGTAAAGGAAAGGGGACATGAGGGTGACTTGAGGGTTCAGGGGTGGGAAGAGGTAAAGGGAGGTGTTGGCAACCTGAGGATTCAGTGACATATAGAGGTGAAGGGAGGTAAGGGTAACTTGAGGGTTCAGGGGTGGGTGGGTAGAGGTAAAGGGAGGTGAGGGTGACTTGAATATTTGGAGGTGGGTAGAGGTGAAGGGAGGTGAGGCTGATTTGAGGGTTCAGGGGTGGATAGAGGTAAAGGGAGGTGAGGGTTTCTAGAGGGTTTGGGTGGGTAGAGGTAAAGGGAAGTGAGGCAGACTTGGGAGCTCTGGTGGGTAGAGGTAAAGAGAGGTGAGGGTAACCCGAGAGTTATGGGGTGGGTAGAGGTATTGGAGGTGAGGGTGATTTAAGGCTGCATGAGTGGGTAGAGGTAAATGGAGGTGAGGGTGACTTGAATTTTCGGAGGTGGTTAGAGGTAAAGGAAGGTGAGGCTGACATGATGGTTTGTGTGGGTAGAGGTAAAGGTAGGTGAGGGTGACTTGAAGGTTCGAGGTCAGTAGATGTAAAGGTAGGTAAGGGTTACTAGAGGGTTCAGAGGTGGGTAGAGGTAAAGGTAGGTCAGGCTGACTTGAGGGTTTGTGTGGGTATAGGTAAAGGGAAGTAAGGGTGACTTGAGGTTTGCAGTGGGAAGAGGTAAGGGAGGTGAGGTTGACTAGAGGATTTAGTGGATAGAGGTAAAAGGAGGTGAGGGTGGCTGGAAGGTTGAGGGGTGGATAGAGTTAAAGGGAAGTAAGGGTGACTCGAGGGCTCATGGCTAGATAAATGGAGGAGAAGGCGTCTTTATGGTTCAGTTCTGAGTAGAGGTAAATGGAAGTGAGGGTGAATTGATGGCTCACAGGTGGGTATTGTTGAAAAGAGGTGAGGGTGATTTTAGGGCTTAAAGGTGGGCAGAGGTGAAGAGAGGTGAGGGTGACTTGAGGATTCAGGGCTGAATAGAGGTAAGGGGACGTGAGGGTGACTTGAGGGTTCAGGGGTGAGTAGAGTTAAAGGTGGTGAGGGTGGCTTGAGGGTACAGGGGTGGGTAGAGGTAAATTGAGGTAAGGGTGAATTGAGGGCTCAGGGTGAATAGCTGTATAGGTAGGTGAGGGAAACTTAAGGATTCAGGGTGTGTAGAGGTAAATGGAGGTGAGGGTGATTCAAGGGTTCAGGCATGGGTAGAGGTAAAGGGAGGTGAGGGTGGTTTGAGGGCTGAAGGGTGAGTAGCTGTAAAGGGAGCTGAGGTTGAGTTGAGGGTACGGGGTGGGTAGAGGTAAAGAGAGGTGAGGATGACTTGAGGGTTTGGGCGGCTAGCTGTAAAGGGAAGTGAGGGTGACTTGAGGGTTCATGAGTAGGTAGAGGTAAAGGAAGGTGAGGGGGACATGCGGGTTCTGGCTGGGTAGAGGTGAGGTTGACTTGAGGGTTGGTTGGGTGGAGGAGAGGAGAGGGTGACTGACAGAGTTAAGGGATGGGTAGAGTTAAAGGGAGATGAGGGTGACTAGAGAGTACCAGGGGATATAAATGGAGGTGAGGGTGACTTTACGGTTTAGGAGTAAGTGGAGGTAAACTTGAGGATTTAGGGGCATGTAGGGATAAAGTGAGGTGATAGGGAGGTGAGGGTAACTTGTGGGTTCAGTAGTGGGTAGAGGTAAAGGGAGTTGCAGGTGATTAGAAGGTTCAGGGGTGGGTAGATGTAAAGGGATGTGAGGGTGATTAGAGGGTTCAGAGGTGGATACAGGTAAATGGAGTGTGGGTAACTTGAGGGCTCAGGTGCAGTGTTCCCTGTAGGGTGCGCGCTTGCTCACACATGCACCCTTACCTCCCCGAGTGCCCAATCTTGACTCTGAAGCACGTACTCTTCACACAATTTTAGGGGTGATAAAAAAAGGTAAAGATCAGTCTGCTAACCCTTGGTGCATAAGTGCACTGCCTGTCTTAGCCATGTATGAGCTGATAAAGTAAATGTTTGCCACCTAAATCATGCAGCAAACATTACCTAAAATATGATAAAGTTTTGTCAGAAAGCACTTTTCATTATCGTACCGAAGCTTTGTCATTTATGTGTCACATTAAATCACTTCACCAAGAGGTACTTATTAAAGTGAGAGTTTTTAAACATGAACTTCGAACCATTCCTGCCCCGCCCTCGTAACAATGCTGTTTGTGAATTAAGAGGCAAGTAAGCTATCATGCCTATCCTGTATATGGCCCACATTCTTATAGATAGAACAACATTATATTCTAATTAAATCAAACACAATATGTGTGTACACCTCTTATTCTGAACTCATATATTTGAAGGTACTTTTGTTTGTAATAATGAAGAAAATGGAGGATTGCTGAAATAAAAAATGTGCCTACGGTCACACAGTTTGGTTGAGCCGGGTAGCCAGGACTAGTCCCAGGTTTTTTGGGTTCATGTTGTACAAATCAGCCAGTAAATGGGTATCTATTTATCCCTCCTTTTTAGGTCTCGGTCAGACAGCACATGCGCTGTCTTGAAGAGACGTGTTGTGTTTAATCTGTGGGCTTTGGACTGACCACAGGCTTCCCTTTTGGTTGTTCCATCGTCTGTCTCATATTCTTTGTCACCATTTGTTCATGGCATGCATGGACATGTCTCTTCTTGTGTGTAGCCCTCCCCCAGAGCATGGACCAAGTATTTGTAAGAATCAACTGCTCCTGTTATTAGGACCATTTTAGGACCTACTTTTTTCTTTGTATTTCAGCACTTCACACAGTGCATGTGCTTTTACTAACTCTGTTTCCTCCCACCCACCCTCACCCCTCCAAATGCCGTTCTAACTGTACAACGCGCTTTACTGCTCTCTTGACTTGCTAATTTTATTTACGATTGAGCACGCCACTAGAATGTTGCTTCTGTCATATCTGGTTGCTTGCTTTACCATTCCAACCGTCCGCCGCACTTTACTGCTCCCTTGACTCACTCAACCTGCGCATGTGACGGGACCAGGATGGCGCTGCGCCTCTGCAACACGAGCCAGATTTCAATGCACGCTCTTTAAGTCTGACTTATGACCAAGGTACGATCTCATCAACAATTTAAACTTCCACCAAGGATTACAAAACTACACGTATTGCTGATATGATTTTTTTTATGTGTGTGCAGTGGAAAAGTATTGCTGATATGATTTTTTTATGTGTGTACAGTGGAAAAGCTTTCCTCTGTACTGTTCCCCTATGCTTCCTTTTATAAGCACTGGGAGAGGATTTGGCATAACCGCTTGATCAGCCGACTTTGAAGCTGTGGAACCGGGTTCTTCAAGTCTTGGCGGCAGGCCCAACATCCTGTGATTCTGGGCAAATCCTGGCTTGTTTTATATTTGCAATGTTTGTGGCTTGCCACCGCCGGTATTTATCTTCAACGGACATGTACAGTGGAAAAGCTTGCCTTCTAATGTGGTAAAGCTTTTCTCTTAACTGTTGCCCTATGCTTCCTTTTATAAACACAGGGAGAGGATGCGGAGCAACTACTTGAGAGCCTGACTTTAAAGTTAGGGAACCAGGTTCGAGTCTGAGCTCAACATCCTATGATTCTGGGCAACTTACTTTCTCTGTTGCTAAAAATGAATGAAAGCAACAGGTGCGTATGTACGGTGCTACCATACCTTCGGGTCCAGATTGCGCTGTAGAAAACTGCAAAAAAACAGTGGTTTCAAACTGAATACTACGGAATGCATTTTAAAATAGGCATGAGCTTATCATTTTCTGTACGATTTTGCAATTAAAACATTATTACGCAACCATTTAATTCATACGCTCACACCTGCAGCCCTTCTGCATGGCTACAGGCTCAGCCGTCTTGCTGTATTTACTTCACTTTCAGCCATACTGAACAGCAGACGTGTTGCTATTCAACATGGCTAAAAGACATTACCATTGACCATGCCAATAGCTCTCAGGTTGGCCAGACTTATTGGCTTTGCCAATGCTTGTTACCTCAAGTTACAGCTGTGGTCACACGGAGCAGTGGTCAGAGAAGGAATCCGATTCTACACTCTCTATCGTAACTGTACCGTGATATGCTTCAAACACAAAGACACGCACATGATTTCGTCCCAGTGTAACTTAGCCAGCTTCGGGCTAGAGCTAAAGAAGACGGAGATCGGATTCTCGAGGTACAAAAGTAATTCACTTTCATAAAGTTTGACAGTCAATTCTAACACTGGCTTACCTGGTAAAGGTGATGCGCCACCATCAAAAGATCATGGCACGCCCCACCTCCATCTTCACACAAAAAGAAGACTTCACCTGTGTAACCACGGCGGTGCCTTGGCCGGTTACATTGTAACCTGAGGAATCGTTTTGGTTTCGAAGTTTAATGTAGCAACAGTATAAGTAGCATTGAACACCTTCCATTAGAGAGGAGCGTAGAGCTGCTTTGAAGAGTTGTCTCTGCTACGATGGACTCATCGGGTGCTTCCGCCGGTCAACAGTGTCGCCGCTTCCGAGAGCTCAGAATGAAATAGTTTACTGGATAGTTACTATGTGGATTTACTTGGTTCCCTTTAAGCTGCATACAGTGCTTTTCTTGGATGGTTGATTTCACTATAGTCGAGTCATATATATTTTCTTTAACGCCCAGGTTCGAATCGCTACCATATGTGACTACACAAGCCAAACTGCTTGGCCTAACAGGGACTTAATGACTGGCTGTCAGCCTTCCTTTCTTCTTTTGATCGGTGTCTTAACTATACTCGGGTGAAAGTTGAATTGGAGGGTTTTTGTGACTAACGCAGAGTTCTAAAGGGACAGCACGTTTAGCATTTAGTTTATATGTTCTCCTTTCTTTTACGTGACAGAAAAACCATATGAAAATGGAATTTTTGGGAAGCGTGAGATGGGATTAGCGTGGCCACCTGTTTTAGGAGGTAAGCAGCAACAGCCCTTTTGGGGTCTTTTGGCCTTGGAATAACTAATATAACCTTTATATATGTTGTAGATGTGTGTGGGAAAGTAGTACTTGGAAATCCAGTTCATGAGAGGCGTGGTGCAGGTGGAGAGGCGTGGTGCAGGTGGAGAGGCGTGGTGCAGGTGGAGAGGCGTGGTGCAGGTGGAGAGGCGTGGTGCAGCAGCCAAGGCAGCTGACTTCGGAGCATGGTTCGACCCCCTGCTCCGGTGACAGCTCAGCTCAGCACCATGTGACTCTGGGCAATAACTCACTTAATTTCCACCACGGCCCCCAGCACCTTGAGACCCGTAAGGGTGAGTAGTTCGTGCTTTACAAATACACATTTACATGAATCTTGGCACTATTACTACTAGGAAAAGGATTGACAACCCATCACTGTACTAGTTTGAGAAGAGATGTAAATATTTTTTATAAAGTGAGCAGAGATGCTACTATTATTCACCATAAGGTCATATGTTATAGATAACACTAAATCTAGAATCAAGATACCACGTGTTCTCTTCGATCCCTCCACTGGCTACCTCTTCACAAAAGAATTCTCTTTAAAATTTTGATCATAGCCTTCCGGGCCTACAACAAAACAGGCCCTAAATACCTTAACAGGCGCTTTCCCCACTACACCCCTAGTCGCCACCTTCGCTCAACTGATGACAATCTCATTCTTCCTTCCAAATACAATTTGATAACCAAAGGTGGAAAAACCCTCAGTTTCCTTGCTACCAAAGCCTGGAACAAACTGCCCAAAACCCTCAGACAACTCACCCAGGAAAAACCTTTTAGAAAACATCTTAAAACCTGGATTTTCACTCTCCCGGACAATTATTCCAAAGCAGCTATCTAATCCTCCTGGACTGGTTCTTATAGGATCTTTAGCGCCAAGATGCTCCCTTCGGAGCGAACGCTGCGCTCTATAAATACCCCACAAATATCAAATATCAAAATATCTCTTAACAGACAGACATGTCAAGTGCGGGTGGTAGGCTCAATCTCACTGTAAGTTAATTATGTATTTTGTTGTGAATAATGATCTTTGGTCCTTTGTGGTAATTTATTAATTGTTTCTCTGGGCAAAGAGGAAAAGCCAAATATTTGAGTTGGAATAGGCTGTCTCATGTACTTGCCAAAACTTAGGATGTATAATACCTATAAATGTTTTTCATAAAAAGTATATGTTGCTTGGGATGCTCTCGTTACCGAATACGGTTGACACCAAACATTTGACTCAGTCCATACACTTGGAATGAAAAATATGTTTTATTTATCTTGTATCAGACCTGATGAAGCCGCTCGGTTTGCCGCATAATACGTCTTGGCTGAAGGTTGCTATGCCTGAGGTTAGCTATGGATGGCGCTATCTAGAAGTGTAGTCTATGAAATAATTGTGTTGTAATAGATCAATTTGTTATTTAAATACTTTAATTTGATAATTTGATACAGCTACATTAAAGACTTTAAATAAGACTAAGAATAAAGAAAAATACAAATACTTCATTATACTATTGATTATTTATGTTATTGAGCGCCCAACAAATATTAATATTGTTTTTGAATGCATGGGCCGGATTGGGCAACTAGCTTTTGTTTGTGGCAAAATACATAGATTGATTTAGCTGTAAAGGGAGGTGAGGCTGACTTGAGACATCAGGGATGGGTAAAGGTAAATAAAGGTGAGGGTGACTTGAGTGTTCAGAGGTGGTAAGAGGTAAAGGGAGGTGAGGTTGATTTGAGGGTTCGGTGTGTAGAACCAAAGGGAGGTGAGGGTAACTTCAGTGTTCTGTAGGTAGAGGTAAATGGAGTTGAGGGTGCTCTGAGGGTTCAGGGGTGGGTAGAGGTAAAGGGAAGTGAGGGTGACATGAGGTTCAGGGTGGACAGACGTAAAGGGAGGAAGGGTTGACTTAAGTGGGTAGAGGTAAAGCGAGGGGAGGGAGACTTGAGGGTTCAGGATAGGTGAGGGTGACTTGAGGGTTTAGAGGTGGGTAGAGGTAAAGGGAGGTGAGGGTGACCTGAGGGTTCACAAATGGTGTAGGAGGCTGGCTTAGTATATGGTGCAGCCTTATTCAATGGGTGCACCTTGCTTGTTAGTGGTCTTTGATAACCATAGAAAGCTATCAAAGTGGTAGGTTGGAGAGCAGCCTTCAGGCTTATCTTGAAGGAACCTTAAGCAGCTTGTTTTACCAGTTCAATCTGTAGTGTAGATTACATGATAAGAAACCACACAGTATTTAGTAAAAATAAGTCTATTTATTACCACAGAGTATTACTATCACAATGATATATCTCCGACCCGGAGATATCAACACCATATGCAAAAATACTTCAAAAGCAATCAGGTTAGTAGCACAAAATATGGTTGTTTCCAAGGGGAGACCAAACCATATACACCAGGGAAGGGAAGCAACCTTTACCACGCAACCGTTACAACACATGCAATTACATCGCATGCCGTTGCAACGAAAAAGGCGTGCAGCAGTGGGTAGAAGGTGTTGGATTTAACTCCAACACCTTCTCTACTGTTGCACACACTGGAGTTGGAATAGAAAATTAATCTAGTCCAACTTCTAGTGCTCCCCGACAGTGAGTCAGGGTAAAGTTTGGCGTTGCAATGGCATGTGATGTAATGGCATGCGTTGTAATGTCACATATCCCCAGGGAAGCCGGGTGAATAGGGCTGAAGTGACGTCGGAACCTGCTGTAGACAACAATGAACAACTTCGAGGAAGATATCACTGGAGAAGACTGCAGAGGAGCCCGGTGGAATCCAAGGGTGGATTCTGAAAGTGAAGAACCTGCAAGCAGAGGGAACATAGTCTAAGCCACTCAGAGGTGATCAGGAAGCACAGAAACACAATGCCCACCGATGTTGGGAGGTTTTGAAGAGTCAACAGTGGCCTTGTCGCTGCACCTGTAAGGACCAGGCGATGCTGAGGAAGACCAGGAGCTGTGCACGAGCTGTCCCGCATTGGATGTTGGTGACTAGGTGGTTGGTATCCGGTGGGAGCACCAACAAACCTTGGTAGCTGCAACTGGTGTGGAAGACAAAAAAGGAGCAACGTTGGAAACCAGCAAGGTCCAAGGGACTCACCAACAGCAGGAGAGTCAGACCAGGCCTGAGCAAGCAGGGGAGCCCACTGAAGCAATAAAAGACCCTCAGGAGGACCCACAGGCCAAAGCACAGGAGTCGCAAGAGGACCTCGAGCAGCTCACTAAAGATAAAGGCCCACGGTGCGTTGAGGTGCTGATTTTGGAGGAAAGAGATGCTGGAGGCTGGAGCTTTTTGGAGCCTAAAGATCTCTGGGGTGCAGAGCCAACAAGCCTTGGCAACGGCAAGGCGACGCAGTGCACAGGGGTTTGGTCCTGGCGGTTCCAATGTGGGATTCTGGCCGCAAAGAGGACAGGTCAGACCTCTAGGGGAGTTGCAGAACCACCACCTGTGTTGCTGAGCCTCGGAAAATCCGTAGGACGACAGGAGCAGCAGACCGGTCAACTTTGTTGTGGTGCATGCAGATGCAGGGAAATTTCCTTGGGTGTCCTTGATGCCCAAAGGTCTGTTGAAGAACCTGGATGAAGCACAGACACAGACGACAAAGAAGACTTGCAGAACGGCAAGACCAGGAGCAGCAGGAGTCTTTCTTGGTGCAGTCTCAGTTCCAGTCAAAGTCCAAGTGTCCAGACAAATGAAGAGCGACATAATTTCAGGGCTGAGTCCCATGACGAATCTAAGGACACCCACCCACAGGTAAGCCCTTAAGTACCCTAACAAAAGGGTTGCAACAACTAGGGGGTCCCTTCCAGAGGAGGGACTGGACAGAGGGAGGATATTCCCATGTCCTTTGTCCAGTTTCGCCCCAGAGCGGGAGCCAACTGTCTCAAACTGGAGTATGCAAGGAGGGCACCAAATGTACCCTTCAAAGCAATCTGGTGGCGCTGGCAAGTGCCCTCGCTTTCTCCCGCACTTGCCGATCCCGAGGACGGCTGGGATTCACTCTTTTCGCCAGGCTCAGTCATGGGAGGAGGAGACTCTTGGGGGAAGTGCCATCTTGGAGAGGGACGCTTTCTAGTGGCTCGCCCTCCCTGGATTAATGAATATAAAAGAGACCGCAGCGCGGATGCGCGAAGGCTCTGCAAGGTCAGAGTTTGTAGTTGTTCTGCTCACTGCACACTGCACTTTGTTCTATGCTGTTTGTTTTTACAAAGTATTGACAGTGAATTTGAATCTGCTCACTGCACATCACACTTTTGCTTATGCTGCTCGCGTTTTTAAAACTAATACTGTCATTGAATTTGTACCTGTTTTTAAGCACTCAACTTTTTAACCACCTGGGTTTTTAAGTTGTTGGTGTCTCGCTTTCTTCCGCACTTGCCGATCCCAAGTGCGGCTGGGATGCACTCTTCCCGCCAGGCTCAGACAGGGGAGGAGGAGACTCTTGGGGAAAGACCCATCTTGGAGAGGGACGCGCTCTAGTGGCTCACCTTCCCTGGATTAATGAATATAAAGGGGGCCGCAGCGCGGACGCGATGCTGTCAAAGGTGTGCCTAAGGCAAGCCCGTCTGTGCCCGTCAGCGTCCCAGAAGCGGCCAGCGCCAGCCAATATGTCCAAATATCGATGGCCACTAAAGAGCGGGTATGTTATGACAGAACAGCATTGTACAGCCTATCTAAGAAGTGTAAATGCGCTTCTAGATGGTTCCCGAGGACCCTGTGCGAGTAGTTTGTCTGCCCTAAGTGTGCCTGGATGCTTGCTCCCCAGGTCCCTACTCGACAGAGAGTCTGCCTCCCAGTCTCGGGAGTCCTCCGATTAAGATGAAGGCTGCTCTACTCAATACTAGGTCACTTCAGAAACATAAAGAGCTTATATTTGACCTACTTAGAGATGAGAAACTAAATCTGTTGTTCCTCCCGGAGACATTGCTGGCGGAGATATCAAATCCCATATTAGCAGCAGCCATTCCCTCCAATTACAGAATCCTTAGGAAGGACCACAACATCGGAAGAGGAGGGGGGATGGCTATTATATTTAAAAAATAATACAACTGTACTTGTTTTGAACTGGCTGACCTCCTTGAGATGGAAGCCTTAGGTTTCTGCCTGACCCTCTCACCAAATCAGTCGCTTGCTGGGGTGTTGGTCTATCAACCCCCGGGCCCGGCAAGCAAATGCCTCCGCTCGTTGGAAAATATACTGGCTTCATGGGCAATGAGATATACCAACCTCATAGTACTGGGAGATTTTAATATTCACTTTGATAACGCCACAGGGTCAGAAACCGTGGCCTTACATGAGATTATGAGCCCCCTGGGACTGGAAGAGGAGGTCTTTGGACCCAACCATTCGGTGGGCTATACTCTTGATCAGATGTTTTCAAATCTGAACTCTGTTACTACTGTGTTCACCCCTCTCCACTGGACAGATCACTACCTGATCATCTTCAGGTGCGATCAGATGTGTAGTAAATCACCCATATATTGCAGCAATGGCCCTGCCACTTATCGGGCCTATCACAAACTACAACCAGAGGATATCAATAAAGCCTTACTTTCCTCTGCCCCTGTTATGACAGGGAACATAAACTGTGACACTACCAGACTGAATAATTGGATTGGCGAAACTGTGAATACACAAGCACCTATAAAGAAGGCCTCTCAATCTAGAACTGGATCAACGGCTCCTTGGTTTAATACAGAGTTGAATCTTGTTAAGAGTCAATGTAAGCAGCTGGAAAGAATTTGGAGGCGTGGATACTCCAACGAGGATAAAGCTGCTTACAAAGCAGCCTTAAAGTTGTATCAAATGAAAATGCATCTTGCTAAAAAAAAGTTTCTTTGACAGCAGTGTAATGGAAGCTGAGAATAAAGCAAAGGCTATTTTCAAAATAGTCGACTCCTTCATGCGCCCGAGGGTCACCTCTAGAGCCTGTCCCCCCTCGATGGAGTGGTGCAATGAGCTCAAATGATTTTTCCATGAGAAGATCTTGTTACTAAAAAAATGTTTTGTGACCGCTGTTCCTGGGATACTGAATCTAGAGTGGAAGTCAACTCCATCTCCACTTATGTACGCCACCCTCAACGCCTTTACCCCGATCCCATTGACTCAGTCCTTAGCAGCATTAGAAAGTCTCAAATCGGGCTCCACTGTTGACCCTTGCCCTGTGTCAGTTTTAAATATGGTGGCACCTACGATTAACCCGGCAATAAACCATATTTTTAACTCTTCTCTGGCGTCTGGGATGGTTCCCTGTCTATGGAAAAAGGTGAAAGTTCTGCCACTGCTGAAAAACCTACAACAGACCCTAAGGCCCATTTCGCTGCTCCCAGCCTTCTCCATAATTCTTGAAAAGGAAGTAAACCACATTGTCCGCTTACCTGGGGGCCAATGGCATCCTTCATGCCACACAATCTGGTTTCCGCTCTCAATTTAGCACTGAGACCGCACTGTTGGAGGTGACAGAGTTCATTTATAGCGTTTTGGACAGAGGAGGAAAGGCAATGCTAATACTGCTCGACCTTACAGCAGCATTTGACACAGTTCCCCACCATAAGCTGCTGGAACGACTACATGAAATAGGAATTAGACATTAGACCCATAATTGGTTGGCATCTTTTCTGGACAACGGTCCATAGAAGTGTGGGTGCCTCCGTTTACCGCGCAGGCTAGGCCACTGGGGGTGGGAGTGCCACAGAGATCGGCTCTCAGCCCCACACTGTTTAACGTGTATTTGGCCCCTCTTGAAACATGAGCAGAGTCTCTTGGCGCTAAAGTCATCTCATACGCAGACAACACTCAGTTACTGTTCTCATGTGATAAAGATAAGGATTCAGACGAGAAAGTAATAGCCAAGTGCCTCACCGTAGTTTTCCAGTGGATGGAATTGCACCACCTCAGATGTAACCCAGAGAAAACGGAAATTGTGACCTTTGGAGATGTTCCACACAATCCTGTGTTGACTGCTGGCCCAGTAATTGCCCTCACCCAGGTTCTCCTAAAAACTGGGTGAAGAACTTAGGAATTAAAATCGACAGCTCTCTATCCTTCCTCCCACAGATCCTAGTCTTGGTGGGGAGACCTACTTCAACGTACTTTGCACGCTAAAAAAATGTCTTCCTCTCCGAGGCAGCAAGCAGAAAGGTGGTGCAGGCTCTAATTACATCAAGACTGGACTACAGTAATGCACTGTACCTGGGCCTGCCGGACTACCTTTTTAACAGACTCCAGGTGGTGTAGAACGCTGTAGATAGACTTCTGCTTTCTCTCACCTCGAGATCTCACATGACTCCACACTTGAAGACCCTCCATTGGCTTCCCATGAAACAGAGGGAGATGTTTAAAGCCATGGTCCTAATGCATAAAGCTCTGAAAGGGATGGGTCCTGCCTATCTTAAGGAGAGAATCGCCCCTCACATCCCTGCCCGCATTCTTTGCTCTTCTTCAATTCATATGTGTTAACCTTCACTCACCTGAAAAGCAGGGTGTTCAACTTGAGAGACGTGAGGATTATTTCCGTCCACCCCTAAGAATTTACGTCTAGATGAACTGACTACAGAACACAGCTCACCCAGGGTAATTTCCTAAGGGAAGGGGAAAATGGGACAAAATAATAAACAAAGACACTCTGGACTTCTGCGTGCAGCTTACGGTATCATCAGCTACTTCTTATTGCCTGATGCTTCTAATATAACAAATGACAAAAGAAAGAACATTACATGAACATAAAAAGACTATGTTCCCTTTTTTCTGCATATAATGAAACTCAAAGTACAGACCACCTTTACCTTTTTACACTCTGCTGTAAATCTGCGCCAGAATGCTTTCTTTTAAACTTAAATTTTTGATCTGCAATGATATGGACAAAAAGCTGCGTAAAATATCTAACTAATACACTTATAGCTCTTTGTCATATGTCCTTTGCTTTTGTTAGACTTACAAAAGATTCGCTGAGCAGTTCCTTATATTGGTTTCTTTTTGTTTTGCTTAGGTTCTTAACTGCTGAAAAATATCTGTCCAGTCTGTGATCCTTGGAGATAAGTGAAAACTTCAGTCTTTATACGTTTAATTTTCCCATTTAAATAATGTCGGAGTCATAATATAACTAAAGAAACACTTTGTTGCAAGGTTGAAAGGAAAATGATGCCAAGCACGCTTACTTGAAGTTGACTCTGATTGTCTGTTCTCTTTGTTTCCTTTGCAGCGGGGGACGCCTTTTGTGGTGACTCCCAGACGGGCTCGGAGGAGTTTCCAGGATGCGGGGAAGATTTTGAAGGTCGGACAGGAAGTGCGCATCTGCGCGGAAGCGGCTCCCGATGCGAAGACTGGATCTCCGAGATTGAAGTCCTGCTCTCCGGTAAGTGAAAAATAGAACGAGCGCAAGCGAATGTTAATGGGAGTTCGTTTCTTAAATAGGGTTTGGGAGAAGGGTGGGGTCTGGACGGAAACACAAGGAAGAACACGTGCTCGAAAGAGTTCGTTTGTAAACGTGTTCCCGTAAATGTCAAAAACGTGTTGCCTTGCTACTAGAAACAGCTGCTTTGACTTACTCGTGCCTCGCAACTGCTAAAACGTGCTCAGAGACACCTGTCAAGAATCCTCGTGTCTCACGCTTGCCTAGAAGAACGTGTTGCCTTGTTGCAAAAGGAATACACGTGCTGACAGTTTAATTATGCAAAAAAAAGCACAAATAAGATTCTACTAGACTGTAGTTATACAGAATGATAATAAGAGCACAGCAATGGGTTACAAAACAAAAAGGGAGACTTATGCAGATACATTAACAAGGACTATGTAACCAAATAAATACATATAAAGATTAGCGTTAATGTAACTCCAAACTCGTTTGAGCCACATTAATAACACAACCTCTAACAGTCGCTCCCCTCAAAGGCCGTCCCACCGGGCGAGGTTTTTGTGGAAACTTAAGATGGAATTGTTTCAATAATCGTGGTGCATGAATAAAGGAAGCTGGTTCCCATGAATTTTCAGTAGCATCGAAGCCTTTCCATGCTATGAGATAATACAATTTTCCACGAATTCTTTTTGCATCTAAAATTTTGTGTACTTCATATTCCAAATGTCCATTAATCTGAATGGGTGGGGGTGGGGGTTCTGCTCGAGTTTTAGGATTGTAGGGTTTCAACAAGGAAACATGAAATGCAGGATGGACTGCATAGTCTGAGGGTAAATCTAATTGAACCGTTACTGGATTAATAAGTTTGCTCACAGAAAACGGTCCAACGTACCTTGGTGATAATTTTTTAGGCCCAATCAAATTTAAATTCTTTGTTGAGAGCCATACTTTATCACCTATCGAATATTGGACATCAACTCTATGTTTATCTGCCTGTTTTTTCATGGATTCTTTAGCCTTGGTTAAATGTTTCTAAGCTCTCTCCTGAATGTTCAACAATGTGGACAATCTTTCCGTAACCTCAGGAGTCAAGGAGGGAGTAATAGCTATTGGTAATGCTTGTGGGTGATAACCCTGCATAAAATAAAAGGGTGTACATTTAGTTGCTGAATGGACATTATTGTTGTAAATAAACTCAGCAATAGGTAATACTTTATCCCATTCTGTAGTGAATTCAGCCATTAGACAGCGCAAAGTTTGTAATAGGGTTTGATTAACTCTTTCAGTTTGCCCATCAGTCTCTGGGTGAAAGGCAGTGGAAAGAGCTATCTCCATTTTCAGAGTCTTTCCTAAATTTGTCCAAAATTTAGAGGTAAATTGACTCCCCCTATCTGAAAGGATCTTACTTGGTAATCCATGTAATCTTACAATTTCTTTTAGAAAAATAGTCGTTAACTCAACAGCAGTTGGAAGTTTAGTTAAGGGTATGAAATGGGCCATCTTGGATAAATAATCAACTACCACTAAAATGGTGGTGAAATTATTGGCTTTGGGTAAATTAGTAATGAAATCTAAACTTATTGTCTGCCACGGACTTGGAGGAGTTGGTAAGGGTTGTAATAAACCTCTAGGTGCTTTGTGTAAAGATTTGTTTCGCGCACATATTGGACAAGAGTCGACATATTCTTTAATGTCATTGATCATTGAAGACCACCAGAAATGTTTTTTACAATTATCTAAGGTTTTTTGATAACCTGGATGACCAGCTAAAATAGAGTCATGATGCCATGTCATAATTTTTTCTTGCAAAGTCTTAGTAGGTACATACAATAGAGAGTTATGGTAAAATAAACCATCCTGAATTGTATTGTGAGGATCTTTTAACCAATCTTGGACCTGCAATTTGAAATGTTCCTCTCTAATTGCTTGTAAAAATTCTGTTTGAATAGTTGGTGCTACGATCTTTTGAGGGGGAATGATGGGAGGGCCAGTTATGTCTTTCTTCGATTCAGTGGTGTACCCATACCTAGATAACACATCTGACTGTAATTGTTGTGCCCCTGGTCGGTAAGTTATGACAAAATCAAAAGCGCTAAAGAAATTTAACCAGCGCATTTGTCTCGGTGTCAAGGCTTTTACTGAGCTAAAAAATTGTAAATTTTTATGATCACTGAATATTGTGACAGGAAATTTAGTTCCCATTAAATGATGTCTCCATTCTGTAAAGGCTAATTTTATCGCCAAGAGCTCTCTCTCAGCTACAGTGTAGTTCTGTTCTGCCGGCAAGAGTTTTTTAGAATAATAGGCTACTGGATGAAACTGTCCATCCTGAACATCTCTTTGAGAGAGCACCGCTCCTACTGCTGTCTGTGAAGCATCTGCCTCTACAAAGAAGGGGAGATCTGGATCTGGATGTTTTAATATGGGTGCAGAAGTAAATTTTTGTTTAAGTAACTCAAAGGCTTTAGCTGTTTGTTCTGACCAAATAAACTTCTGTCCCTTGTGCAACAGGTTAGTAAGAGGTACCACTGTTTCTGCAAAATGCGGAATAAAACGCCTATAAAAATTGGCAAATCCCAAAACCTTTTGTACATCCTTGATATTTGTGGGCTCTGACCAATCTTTAATGGCATTAACTTTTTTCTGATCCATCATAATTCCTGCAGGAGACAAGCAATACCCTAGGAAATCAACTGTATCTGTATTAAAAATACATTTTTCAAGTTTAGCATACAAATTATTCATCAACAATTTCTGTAAAACTGCTTTAACATGCAGTACATGTTCTTCCTTTGTTTTTGAATAAATCAGTATATCGTCAATATATACAATGACGCACACATCCAGGAACTCATGCAACACCTCATTGATGAAATACTGAAATGCTGCTGGTGCATTACACAAACCGAAGGGCATCACTGTATATTCAAACAAACCAAATTTAGTCTTAAAAGCAGTTTTCCATTCATCATTTTCTTTTACTCTGACTAAATGGTATGCTCCTCTCAAATCTAGTTTGGTATAAATGGTTGAATGTCGTAATTGATCTAAAAGAACTGGTATTAATGGCAAGGGATATTTATTTTTTATCGTAGCCTTGTTCAATCCGCGATAATCAATACAAGCGCGGAGACTTCCGTCAGGTTTTGGGATAAAAAAAAGTGGCGAGGATACAGGGGACGTGGAATGTCGTATAAATCCTGATGCCAATAAATCATCTAAATAAGTTCTTAGATATTTAGTTTCTTCTTCTGTAAGAGCATACACTCTAGTACTAGGCAATGTGGCTCCTGGTATTAAATCTATACGACAATCATATGTCCTATGTGGCGGCAAGGTGCCTGCCTTCACTGGATCAAACACATCCTTGAATTCTTGATACTCAACAGGAATACAAGAAGCATGCTTTTCTGCAGATGCACAATGCAAAATCGTCATAGGTTCATTAATTGCTTCTTGATAACAAGATTCTCGGCAAAAAGAGGAATCTAAGGTTACAGTTCGCAAGGTCCAGTTAATTTTAGGGTTATGGATGGTTAGCCATGGAACCCCTAAAATAAGTCCAAAAGTAGGTGTATCAATTAAATCGAAACTAATTTTTTCAGTATGACCATTTTGACACACCATGATAAGAGGACTAGTTTTCTTTGTAATTAGTCCTGAAGACAATTCAGATCCGTCCACTGCACAAACTGATTCAGGCTTAGTTTTCCACTCAGTGGGTATTTGTAATTTTGTTGCCATTTTAATGTCCATAAAATTCCCTGTAGCTCCACAATCTAACAAGACTGGGACCGAATGTCGAATGTGAGTAGTAATTATTAGAACTACCTGAATCATGAAATGCCGAGGTATTAGTGGTACGATACTGGCAGAAATGCTGGAGGTCAAATCAGTCTTTTTACTCGTACAAGAGACCCCCCTTCTTGACGAGTCTGTTAGTTTTCCTGTTCTAATGAATCTTTTACAAGTGTATTAACCTTTTTAGGTCCCTTTGGTTTTATTGGACACTCTTTTGCAAAATGCCCAGATCGAGCACAATATAAACACAAATTCAATTTCCTTCTTCTTTCCTTCTCCTCTAAAGACAAAGGACCTTTTATTGTCCCAATTTGCATCGGCTCGGGATCTGAAATCTTAGGATCTGATTCCTTTTTGTCACTTTTTAATACTGAAAACCTTGCCTCAATTCGTGATTTATCTCCCTTCCTCTCACCCAAACGATGATCTAGCTTTACCACCAGATCGACGAATTCTGAGTAATCTTCAGGAAGATCAACAATATGCGCTAAGGCATCTTTTAATTCATCGCGCAGACCTCTATAAAATAAAGATGTGCGTTTTTCTTCTGGCCATTGGGTTTCTGACAGAAGTCTATGAAACATAGTGACATAAGACAATAAATCCTGTTTACCTTGTTTTAAATTCAGTAGCTCATTATCACTAGCTTGGATGTACGTGTGTTTAGCAAACAGCTTTGTCATAGTGCCCTTAAACAATTGCCAATTATGTAAAATGGGGTCATCTCTGTCAATATATGGAATTGACCAGTTGGCCGCAGTTCCTCCTAGATAAGATAACACAAAAGCCACCTTTGTTGCATCAGTCGGAAACAACTATGGTTTACAAAGGAAATGCAATTGACATTGACTAATGAACACATTAAACTTATTACAGTCTCCAAAAAATCGTTCTGGGGCTGCTAAAGGAACCACGTTAGGGACTGCGACTGTAACTTGTACTGGAGATGATGTGGAATCCGAACCCATGAACACTTTAGAAGATTTAGAGTTGGTCCCAAAAACTGGGGAATCAGAAGTTGAAGACGAAAACGGAGCACCCCAAGTAGAATGCCTAGGCTTGTAACGAAGAACTTCTTGTCGCAAAGTTACATTTTCTTGTTTTAACATATTCATTTCTAATCGCATTTGCTGCAACACTTCAGATAGAGATTTCTCTCTTTCAATATCTTCCGCAAGTGCCTGTGCCATAGCGTGGCCATCAATCCCTTCAGTTTCCGAATCCATTTCTCTCAAGGAGAACCTTTTATTTTGTGAAGGCTTGCGCTTCTGTTAACCTTCACTCACCTGAAAAGCAGGGTGTTCAACTTGAGAGACGTGAGGATTATTTCCGTCCACCCCTAAGAACTTACGTCTAGATGAACTGACTACAGAACACAGCTCACCCAGGGTAATTTCCTAAGGGAAGGGGAAAATGGGACAAAATAATAAACAAAGACACTCTGGACTTCTGCGTGCAGCTTACGGTATCATCAGCTACTTCTTATTGCCTGATGCTTCTAATATAACAAATGACAAAAGAAAGAACATTACATGAACATAAAAAGACTATGTTCCCTTTTTTCTGCATATAATGAAACTCAAAGTACAGACCACCTTTACCTTTTTACACTCTGCTGTAAATCTGCGCCAGAATGCTTTCTTTTAAACTTAAATTTTTGATCTGCAATGATATGGACAAAAAGCTGCGTAAAATATCTAACTAATACACTTATAGCTCTTTGTCATATGTCCTTTGCTTTTGTTAGACTTACAAAAGATTCGCTGAGCAGTTCCTTATATTGGTTTCTTTTTGTTTTGCTTAGGTTCTTAACTGCTGAAAAATATCTGTCCAGTCTGTGATCCTTGGAGATAAGTGAAAACTTCAGTCTTTATACGTTTAATTTTCCCATTTAAATAATGTCGGAGTCATAATATAACTAAAGAAACACTTTGTTGCAAGGTTGAAAGGAAAATGATGCCAAGCACGCTTACTTGAAGTTGACTCTGATTGTCTGTTCTCTTTGTTTCCTTTGCAGCGGGGGACGCCTTTTGTGGTGACTCCCAGACGGGCTCGGAGGAGTTTCCAGGATGCGGGGAAGATTTTGAAGGTCGGACAGGAAGTGCGCATCTGCGCGGAAGCGGCTCCCGATGCGAAGACTGGATCTCCGAGATTGAAGTCCTGCTCTCCGGTAAGTGAAAAATAGAACGAGCGCAAGCGAATGTTAATGGGAGTTCGTTTCTTAAATAGGGTTTGGGAGAAGGGTGGGGTCTGGACGGAAACACAAGGAAGAACACGTGCTCGAAAGAGTTCGTTTGTAAACGTGTTCCCGTAAATGTCAAAAACGTGTTGCCTTGCTACTAGAAACAGCTGCTTTGACTTACTCGTGCCTCGCAACTGCTAAAACGTGCTCAGAGACACCTGTCAAGAATCCTCGTGTCTCACGCTTGCCTAGAAGAACGTGTTGCCTTGTTGCAAAAGGAATACACGTGCTGACAGTTTAATTATGCAAAAAAAAGCACAAATAAGATTCTACTAGACTGTAGTTATACAGAATGATAATAAGAGCACAGCAATGGGTTACAAAACAAAAAGGGAGACTTATGCAGATACATTAACAAGGACTATGTAACCAAATAAATACATATAAAGATTAGCGTTAATGTAACTCCAAACTCGTTTGAGCCACATTAATAACACAACCTCTAACATATGGCTAAGGTCCCTCGATGAAACTGTCTTCGGATGGATGGGAGATCCTTTGCTTACCTGGGCCCCCATGCGTGGAACAGTCTTCCTATGTCCCTGAGGCTGATAGACAATCTTGAACTTTTTAAGAAGAAATTTAAAACACATCTTTTTAATGACTAGCCCCGTCCTAGCATCCTGTCCTCCCTCTGCCAGCGCTGGGACACTCTGTCAAGTAGTTGTGCGCTTTACAAATTCGAATAATAATAAATAATAATAATACCGAACATGACCTGGTTCTGTCATGTTTGGCATCAAACTTGTGTCCACTATGTGTCTAAAAACGGCTGACTGCACTTACAAAGCCTGGAGATTCCTGCCCCCAAGACTAAAGAGCCTGCCATGGATTGCATAGGTTTTAAGTCTAGTGACCTCAGATATAAGGAAACTTTTATCTGTGGCGAAAGGTGCAAGCACCAACTCACACAGGCTTCAATGGCAGGCCTGTAGTCACGGTTTAAGTGGACTCCCATGGGTGGCATAATACATGCTGCAACCCATGGGAGACCCCTGGTGTATCTATGCCCTGGATACCTTAGTACCATATACTAGGGACTTACAAGTGTACACCAGGAGCCAATTGTGGAGGTACCAAAGTACTTACCGTAATCAATTTAGGGGAGAAAGCACAGTTGCTGGGGTCCTGATTAGCAGGATCCCAGCAGACTAAGTCAAAAACACACTGAGTGGGGGTAACCATGCTAGAAGTATTCTACCCTCCTACAAACGGGGTAGAGGTAAAGGGAGGTGAGGGCCATTTGAGTGTTTAGGTGAGTAGAGATAAAGGGAGGTGAGGGTGACTTGGGGCTACAGAGTGGGTTAGAGGTAAAGGGATGTGAGGTGAGGGTGACTTGAGAGTTCGGGTGGTAAGAGTTAAAGTCAAGTGAAGTTGACTTGAGGGTTCAAGGGTGGGTAGAGGTAGAGGTAAAGGGAGGTGAGGGTGACTTGAGGATTCGGGTAGGTAGAGGTAAAGGAAGGTGAGGTTGTTTTGAGAGTTCGGGGTGGGGGATTTGCACGAATTAAGATGGCCGCTCCCTTTAAAAATATTGGCAGCAGCATTTGGAGGCATTCACTTAGCAGTTGGTGTTTTCCCAGTTCTGCAGCATGGCGGAGGCTGTCTTTTTGGAACAGATTAAAAACAGACAAACTCAATTTTATCAATAAGTCAGAGTGTGAAACAAAGTAGGTGGTGCTGATGAGTTGATCCTCCTGAGAGTGAGGATAAAAATAATTCAACAATAGCACTATCCTTCATGGAGGGGCGACTCCCATTTGCACTCGAAATAACGTAATCTCAGTGTGATAAAATTTCATGCAGGTATTTGCTTAATGTTGTCCAAATTAATTTTTATTCATTTTTTAATTAGTCTTTTTTTCTTCAAAGATCAAATCCATGTTCATATAAACAAAACGTAGTCAAATAATCCAAAATGATCCAAAAATATGAGGAAGGGCTACGGCCCGAAATGCATTGGGCTATTCCAAAACGAATCTGATTTGTGTACAATTATATATTTGGATCATTTTGGATTATTTGACTACGTTTTGTTTATATGAACATGGATTTGATCTTTGAAGAAAAAAAGACTAATTAAAAAATGAATAAAAATTAATTTGGACAACATTAAGCAAAAACCTGCATGAAATTTTATCACACTGCGATTACGTTATTTCGAGTGCAAATGGGAGGCTGTCTTTTTTCCATTCTGGTTCTTCCTCGATCTCTTCAAATAGGTACAGCCCAGCATTCCAGTCAGGGGGGCAGAGTAACACTCTGGAGAGGGCGAGGCTGTGGCCTAGTCACTCCCACAGTCAGTTTTTGTCATGATTCGCGGGCAACGCGCCTGCCTGGCCTACAACCCCCATAAGGCATTCACAAAAGGGGCGGAGTCGCATCCTTAAAAGAACGTGAGGCGCATGAGGAAACGCACGTAATTCCTAAAGGCGAGTCCGTCATTCAATTATCATTTCCTGTGGAGAAGGTGCGGACGCGAAGTCTCCTGTTTTCCTGGCATAGCGCAAGGAACAGACCCTCCTAGACCCGTCGGCTTCACCCTGTGAGAGCTGTTCGTTTCGTGCAAAGCAGCCGTGATTCAGCCGGCGCCTGAATCCCGCTCCTCTCAGCGGCAACGAGAGATGCCAGATAAGTACTACGCTCCGAGACAGGAAAGGTGATCCGCGCTGGCGTCTCAGAAGCAAATGTTTGTTTTTTCCCTAGAAATAGTTCCGAGGCAGGAGCGGTGAGCAGCGCTGCACTTACGGGACATTTAATTTGCATATACCGCTAAGAGCTCCGAGGCAGGAGCAGAGAGCAGCGCTGCGTTTACGTGACATTTTCTGTTGTTTATTCCAAGAGGAGCACCAAGACAAAAGCGGTGTTCCCCGCTAGAGCTATCAGTAAATTGTGCGGTTATACTTTACTTCGTTTAAAAGGCTCCGAAGCAGGAACCCTTCACCGCAAAGACTTGAGATGCATGATTTCCTCCAGTGCTGTGATTGAACCGCAGGAAGTGAAAGGCATGACCTTACCTTGAAGAATGTTTCTTTTAGACATGGACTACTAATGAGAGACAGACTACACGCTGTATATTTTCCCTTTGAGCCTTTGTTTCATTTTCAAGTCCTCATTCATTTATTGGGAACAGCATAAACTTTGGTGCATGAACATAAAGACTTAGAATTCTCGGCCCATAAAGAGGCTGCTAACTGCTTAGTGCTTCCCTTTTCGCCAACTAGTGGCACAGGCTCCAGCATACCTAGCATTGTCATCACCTTCTCTTACTCATCTTGGTGGGTGTTCTTCCAGAGAAATCTGAGGTTCCTCTAGGTGTGATTGGCTGGGATGTTAATGTCTGTGCTGTGTTTTTTGTAGTGCATTCCGGTATGATGGAATACCGCCGTTAACAGGAGAGACGAGGAAGTCTGAAGGATATTGTGACTAAGAACAAGGTAGCGAACTATCTAGCGAGAATTCATGAGAGTAGTGTTGCATGCCATTGTATTTCATTGTGGTGTTATTTATCTTTCAGATTATAATCCCCGCTGTTCCCTTCCTACCCTTCCCTGACTTGATCGCTCTAAACCTCCGTGCAATAATTGCTGGAGTTGGAGATATCAAGAGGTGGATACCCTATTGCATCGCTCGAATCCTGAGGAGTACTGAACTGAGGAGGGAATCGTAACAGAATTACGCACCCACGATTTTATACTCCTCCCGGTTCGGGGGCTGCGATAGGGGGTGCACCATGGAGGAGGTCCTACAGGCACTAGCCGCAGTTCAACAGGACCTGGCGGCCTCTAGGGAAGAAACAGCGTCTTTGCGAGAAAAAGTAGAAAAGCTAGCCAGAAACCCTTTTGACGTAGGTCCCGCAACACCCTCCATACACGTCACCGTGCCTCCTCCCATTCCTTTAGCTAAACCCGAGAGATACACAGGGAACCCCCCGAAGATTCAAGTGTTTTAACACAAATCGTGATGCATTTTTCTTGTAGGCCATCTTCGTTCCCAAACAACCATTCAAGGGTGGCCTTTGCGATCTCCTATGTGGTAGGCAATGCAGCCAATTTGGCAGTGCCTTTGGTGCGAATTAACGACCCCGTATTATCTGATTGGGACGGTTTTAGGGCAGCCTTAGAAGGGGTTTTTGATAGATGAACCACAACCTTCAGTGCTGACTAGGAACTCTTGGAGTTGAGGCAAGGGAGGAACGATTTAGTGACCTATTTAACTTCCTTCAACAGGTTGGCGGCTGAGGCAGCCTGGCCGGAAGAAAAGTGGATGTCCCTTTTCTATCAGGGCCTATGCGATGAACTAAAAGACGTCATGGCCAGAATAGACCCCCAACCCCGCTCTTGTGCGGATCTTGTCAGCCTTGCACTAAGGCTGGATGGGCGCATAGCGGATAGAGGCGGGGAGAGGTACAGAGGAGAGAGATCCGGCTATAGACTAGATAAAGGACCTAGGAAGGAGGCAAACGGAAATGAAGCAGCCACCGAACCCATGGAGGTGGGAGCCATTCCTGCTCCTCTGTCACGGCTGTGGAAAAAGAGTAGGCTTTCTCAGGGGGTTTGCATGTATTGCGGGAAAAAAGAGCATTACGTCCGGGAGGGCCCGCACGACCCAAAAGAATAGGAGGTACCTACAGAAATAGAAAGTCCCTAGCTTCTGTCACGAGCCCTGATCTCAGCAGCGTTTCACCAGTCGCGCCAGAACCAGTAGGGAACAAAGAATGGAGAATCCCTTCCCTGGCCACGGCCCAACTAAAAGACACTGAGTCACACATCGTGCTGGCTATGTGTCTAGAATCCGGTCAACACCTGTATCAGGTCAAGGCCATGCTAGACTCAGGGGCCACGGGGAACTTCATAGACAGTGGTTTAGTGAAACGGCTAGCTATAGGTAGAGTACCACGAGACATCCCAGAGGAGATATTGGCGGTAGACGGCAAACCTCTTACCTCAGGGTTGCTCATAGAACAAACAGAGAACATGCAGCTGTCCGTTAGAATCGGAGGGAAACAACATGTGGAGACCTTGGCTCTGAATATAATCGAAGCACCGCAGTACGAGGTGATTCTGGGGATGCCTTGGTTCAGCCTTCACAACCCTACCATCGCCTGGAGAGATAAGACGGTACAGTTTCTGTCCGATGAATGTCAAGAGCATTTGTTTTCAGAGTGGGAATCCTGTGCGGCACTGCTAGCCAGTCCGTTTTTATTGGCCACAGCCGCAGAAAAGGAGGTACAGCTGCCTAGAGAATACTCCCAGTATGCAGACGTATTTAGCAAATCCCAGGCAGAGAAACTCCCGAAGCACCGGTCCTATGACTGCCAGATCGACTTGGTGGAAGGAGCCACCAAACCCGCTTGTAGGGTCTATGCGCTCTCGGAGCCAGAGACCAAAGACTTGAGGAAGTATCTGGACCATTTCCTTGACATCGGTTTTATCAGGCCTTCCCTTTCTCCTGCTGCGTCCCCTCTTTTTTTAATAGCCAAAGCCAATGAGGAGGTGAGGGCCTGTTGTGATTATCGAATGCTGAACAAAAATACAGTTCGCAATCGGTATCCTCTGGCACTCATTCCCGTCTTGTTAGACCAGGTGCGCGATGCGAAGATATACACAAGACTAGATCTTAGGGACATGTACCACTTAGTGCGCATACACGAGGGGAATGAGTGGAAGACAGCCTTTAAGACACGCTATGGTCTTTTTGAATATACTGTGATGCCGTTCGGGCTATGTAATGCCCCGGCAGCATTCCAGTACTTCCTGAACGACGTGTTGAAGGACTATGTATACCGATCTGTGGTAGTCTACATAGTCTACATAGATGATAGACGAGCGACCCTTGACCCTGTAACCAGGTAGGTCGCCCCCAGCCGCCACACAGTCCTCCTTGTGTCGCTGCCCCTGCTCTTGCTGCCGCCTGCTCCGCCGCTGTCAGGTTGTGTTACCGCCTATTGCCTGCTTTGTTGCCGTATTGTTTCTTTTGCACCCTTGTGAATACTTTCCATCCGCTTGTGGCCTGCATTTTGTCACTGTATTTATCTTTTCTTTTGTACTCCTGTGACTACTTTTGTACCCTTCTGTGCCTCTTTTTCCCCCGTATTACCATTGTGTCCTTTTTTCCGCTCCCCGCTCTTCCCTTCTGTATCCCCTTGCGCCGCTGTGTCCCTGCGTCCCCGCCCCCCCGCTGTTCCTATTCGCCACCCCGCTCCCGCCTCCCAGCTGCTCCGCCCTCCCACAACCCCTCATATGGAGGCCGCGCAGCGGGCGCGCGGCCGGCGCGCCGAAGGCACGCCAAAGGTAAGCCCACCTGCGCCCGTCCGTGCATGTACCGCGCCCAGCGCCAGAACCCCTGGCCCCCACCGTAGCCAGGCCACCCGTCTGAAGTACGACTCCGCCGCCCTCAACGCACTCAACACCGGACGACCGCCCGCCTGCTACCGAGCCACCCCGAAGCGCACCCACGGACCCTTCACCTGTCAAGCCTGCAAATTCACCTGCCTCCGAACCTGCCCCTCGCACGCCAAACCGAGCAACAACAACCACCTCAAGTGCATCCTCCTTATCACACGCTCCGCCCACAAGCACGCCATCGAACTCTGGGACCTCCTCGACACAACAGCACCAGACGTCGCCTTCCTCACGGAAACCTGGATGAACGCTTCCTCGGCCCCCGACATCGCCATAGCCATCCCGGACGGCTAAAAAATCACCCGGAAAGACCGCATCAACCAAACGGGAGGAGGAATCGCCATCATCTACAGGAACACCATCAACGTCACAACCAACGCCGAAGACACACTCTCCGCTGCAGAACACCTACACTTCCAAATTCACACCGACTCCAAAACCACCCTTAGAGGAACACTCATCTACAGACCTCCGGGCCCGCGCACACAATTCAGCAAAACCATCGTCGACTTCATTAGCACGCACGCCCTAGACTCACCAGAATACATCCTCCTGGGGGACCTGAACTTCCACCTGGAGAAAAACAACGACAACAACACCACCACCCTGCTCGACAACCGGGCCAACCTCGGACTCATACAACTGGTGAACACCCCCACTCACCTCACTGGACACACGCTCGACCCCATCTTCTCCGCCAGCAACCACGTCTCCTTCAGCCACTCCACCGAACTACACTGGACCGACCACAGATGCATCCACTTCAGCTTCAAAAAAACTACTTCCCACCACCGAACGCAACAAATCCCCCGAAGATGCTGGAGCAAAATCACCACAGACCAACTCCTCTCATCACTAAGCCAGTACCCGCCAACCGACGCCGCTGACACCAACGACGCAGCCCACAACCTCGCACAGTGGATTACCACCTGCGCCGACGACCTCGCTCCACTGAAGAACCACCCAGGCAAGACCAGCAACAGGAAAACCCTGTGGTTCACAGACGCCCTCAAAAACTCAAAGAAAACCTGCCGAACACTCGAAAAAACCTGGCGCCACGATTGAACTACAGAAAACATGACAGCCCTCAAGAACGCCAACCGCGAACACCACCAGCTGATCCGCACCACCAAAAGGACATCATTCAAAGAGCGACTAGACAACAACACCCACAACAGCAAGGAACTCTTCACCATCGTCAAAGAGCTCTCCAACCCCAGCGCCAGCAACAACGACATCACACCATCACAAGAACTCTGCAACTCCCTCGCCACATTCTTCCACCGAAAGATTGCAGATATACACGACAGCTTCGGACCCCAGACTCCACCTGCAGTCACCGAACAAGCGACCCCCACCACCACCCTCAGCGCCTTGACCCCCATCAGCACTGAAGACACCACCAACGTCATGAACTCCATCCACTCCGGCTCCTCCTCGGACCCATGCCCCCATCATATCTTCAACAAAGCCGACACCATCATCGCACCCCATCTCTGGAACGTCATAAACATCTCGTTCGCGTCAGCCGCCTTCCCTGAGAGCTGGAAGCACGCAGAAATCAACGCCCTCCTGAAGAAACCCACTGGATCTCCTCGTTCCTCTCCGACAGAACCCAGAGAGTCCGCCTCCCTCCATTTCGCTCAGAAGCCACTGAGATCATCTGCAGCGTACCCCAAGGCTCCTCGCTCAGCCCAACCCTCTTCAATATCTACATGAGCCCCCTCGCCGCCATTGCACGCAAACACAACATCAACATCATCTCCTACACCGACGACACCCAGCTGATACTCTCCCTCACCAAAGACGCAGCCACCGCCAAAACCAACCTACAGGAAGGAATGAAATACGTTGCAGCATGGATGAAGCTCAGCCACCTGAAGCTGAACTCAGGCAAGACGGAGTTCCTCATCCTCGGAAAATCCCCATCCGCCTGGGACGACTCCTGGTGGCCCTCAGCACTGGGCTCCGCGCACCTTCGGACCACGCACGCAACCTGGGATTCATCCTGGACTCCTCCCTCACGATGACCAAGCAAGTCAACGCCGTCTCGTCATCATGCTTCAACACCCTGCGCATGCTCCGAAAGATCTTCCAATGGATCCCCACCAAAACCAGAAAGACGGTCACCCGGGCCCTCGTCACCAGCCGACTGGACTACGGAAACGCCCTATATGCAGGAACCACCACCAAACTTCAGAAACGACTACAACGCATACAGAACGCCTCCGCACGACTCATCCTCGACATCCCTCGCCACAGCCACATATCCACCCACCTGAGAAACCTGCACTGGCTCCCCGTCAACAAGAGGATCACATTCAGGCTCCTCACACACGCACACAAAGCGCTCCACGACATGGGCCCCGAATACCTCAACAACCGCCTCTCGTTCTACACTACCACCCGCCAGCTCCTCTCCGCCAGCCTCGCCCCCGCCACCGTCCCACGGATTCGCAGAACTACTGCCGGGGGAAGATCGTTCTCCTACCTGCCAGCCAAAACATGGAACTCCCTCCCCGCACACCTACGAATGACCCAGGACCTTCAGGAAACACCTCAAGACCTGGCTTTTTGAGCAGCAGCAGCACCCCCCCCCCCCCCCCCCTTTCAGCGCCTTGAGACCCTCACGGGCGAGCAGAGCGCTCTATAAATGTTCTGATTGATTGATTGATTGATTGATGATATTTTGATATATTCAGCATCCGAGAGCAGTCACACGAAACAGGTCCTGCGATCCTTGAGGAAACATCGTTTGTTCTGCAAACTGAGCAAATGTGAGTTTGGGGGGTATGAGGTTGAGTTTTTGGGGGTGATACTCCATCCCGAAGGTTTGGGTATGGCTGAGCGAAAAATCCAGGCAGTACAGGACTGGCCGGTTCCACACAACGTCCAGGAAATGCAGTGCTTCCTGGGCTTTGCCAACTATTACAGGCGATTCATACAAGGATTCTCACAAAGGTTCTTTTGATCACCAGACTGCTTAGGAAGGCAATACCTTTTGGATGAAACCAGGAAGCGGAAACAGCCTTTGTGTATCTGAAAAAAGCCTTCACCTCGGTGCCTGTGCTACGACACCCCCAACTCGACACCCCTTTTATAGTAGAGGCAGATGCGTCGGACGAAGCAATAGGAGCTATCCTGTCGCAACGGGACAAACACACAGGACAGTTACATCCGGTAGCTTACCTTTCCAAAAAACTCCTCCCGGCCGAAAGGAACTACAACATCGCTAAGAAGGAGCTGCTGTCCATCACAAAGCCATTCCAGGAGTGGCGTCCTTACTTATGGGGAGCGAGATATCCAGTCACGGTGTACTCCGATCATCGGAATCTGCAATATCTGAAAACAGCTAGACACCTCTCTCCGAGACAAATGAGGTCGATGCTTTTTTTTTGAGGAATACAATTTCGTCATCACCTTCAGACCAGGGGCTGACAACCGTAAAGCAGATTCCCTGCCCAGGCTACTGACAAAGGCAGAGGAAACAATGGTCCCGGAAGAGGCCATCATACCCTCCAATGGCCAATTGCACCAATATATATTTTTTCCTGCAGTAGCATCTTTTCTATATCTATCATGTTACTGGTCCTGAAGAAAGCCGGGTCAAGTGACCATCTCGGCTGAAACATGTCGACCATTTTATAATCGAGCCAGAAATAATCTATCTTTGTTTAAGACTATGGGTTTTTAGATATGAAACTTAGGTAATCCCTAATAAACACATTTTTTGCCTGAGTATTCATTTTTAAACCCACATTCACAATAGAGCACTGCACTATACTCTTCAGGTTTTGAGTATCACCCCTGGCAGGAGTATTCTTCTTCTAGGAATAATCGGGCTTAGCACTTAGCAGAGCCTTTCGGTCTGCGATTGTGAACTCAGACCTCTATTCCTCAGAGTTTCAGATGACGATGCTCCGCCAGTAAGGGTGGGCTGATGAACTCTTAACTCCTGCCCGGCGTTATCCTGACCTCTTTAGGGATTTTTTTGTATTTTTTTGTACTTTTCTGTATTCTTTTACACAGCAGTCAGTAGCTTGCTATTCCCCTCCTAATAGACTTTGCACCTTCTGTTAGTTTTTTGTGCATCATACCCTCCTCCAAGGTGTTGTGTGTACTTAAAGCAGAAAACTATTTGGACGACATAAGACGAAACAGGAGCCCCAAAGAGTGGAGCAAGTGGGCGGAAGCCAAGCCAGAAAGACACATCAGGCAGGGATTGCTGTTTCAGCTCCACAAACTGTTTATCCCCATGCCGGCCCTAAGAAAGAAGGCTTTTGCCTGGTGTCACGACTCCCCGTTGGCGGGACATCCTGGCACGAGAAAAACAACATTACTGGTGCAAAGATACTTTTGGTGGGCTTCGTTGGTCCAAGACATAAAGGACTGGGTCTCTAGATGAGATGACTGCGCGAGGGGCAAATCAGACACATCAAAAAAGAAAAGAAAGCTCATTCCCCTGCCCACTCCTCGTTTGCCGTGGCAACACATCAGTCTGGACTTTGTCACAGGGCTTCCATGGATCAGGAATATTCCACCATTCTAGTGGTGGTGGACAGCCTAACCAAAATGGGAAATTTTGTGCCGTGCAAGAACCTGCCCACGGCCGGCCAAGCCGCTCAGTTGATTCTTCAGAACGCCGTCAGGATCCATGGCGTCTCCAACATCATAGTATCAGACAGGGGACCTCAGTTCATAGCGAGTTTTTGGAAGATGTGGTGTTCCTTGCACATCATGTCTGCAGTGTCCACTAGCTTCCATCCCCAGACGGATGGGCAAACAGAGAGATTAAACCAAACTTTGAAAAAATACTTGAGATGCAACTCTAAAGAGGCCCAAGAATCCTGGGTTTCCCTGCTCTGGATGGCCGAATTGGCATATAACAACGCTACACATAGTTCTACTGGCGTTTCTCCATCCACAGCTAACTACGGCTTCTGCGCCAGGATTTTGCCCATCGCCCTGCCGGAAGGTGTGACTAATCAGCCATCGGTGCATGCCCATATCAGGTCGCTGCAGATGGGGCATAAGAAGGTGAGGAGACAGCTACTGAAGGCCAAACTAGTGTACAAATGATGGGAAGACTGTCACAGGGTTGAGGGCCCACTGTACGAGGCAGGGGATAGGGTGTGGTTGTTTACAAAAAACATCCGCTTCAAACTGCGTAGCGTGTTCCACCCCAGAGACATAGGCCCCTACCAGGTTGTGAAGAGGATCAATCCCGTGACTTACAAACTGAAGTTACCTGGCTCTCTCAGGATCCACCCAGTTTTCCATTCCAGTCTCCTGAAACCCGCGACAGGGGCACGGAAGAAACCATCCCCGCAATAGCCACGGAGGATGGGCAGGAGTATGAGGTGAGAAGCATTTTGGATTCCAAGTACAGGAGAGGGAAGCTCTGGTATCTGGTATCCTGGAAGGGCTACACCTCGGAAGACGATTCTTGGGAACCTTGTGTTAACGTGCACCCCCCGCCAGTTGTTCGCGCCTTCTACCGCAAACACCCGGACAAGCCAGGTTCTAGGAGGCGTTTGGCGGGATTTCCCACTGTCAGGATTTGCGGGCAACGCGCCTGCCTGGCGTACATCCCCCATAAGGCATTCACAAAAGGGGCGGAGTCGCGTCCTTCAAAGCACGCGACGCGCACGAGGAAATGTGCATAATTCCTAAAGGTGAGTCCATCATTCAATTATCGTTTCCCGTGGAGAAAGCGCAGACGCGAAGCCTCCTATTTTCCTGGCGTCCCACAAGGCCGAGACCCTCCTAGACCCGTTGGCCTCTCCCTGTGAGAGCTGTTAATTTCGTGCAAAGCAGCTGTGATTCAGCCGGCGCCTGAATCCGCTCCGAGACAGGAGCGGTGATCCGCGCTGGCATCTCAGAAGCAAATGTTTGTGTTTTCCCTAGAAATAGCTCCGAGGCAGGAGCGGTGAGCAGCGCTGCGCTTACGGGACATTTAATTTGCATATAACGCTAAGAGTTCCGAGGCAAGAGCAGAGAGCAGCTCTGCGTTTACGTGACACTTTCTGTTGTTTATTCCAAGAGGAGCACCGAGACAAAAGCGGTGTTCCATGCTAGAGCTATCAGTAAATTGTGCAGTTATACTTTACTTCGTTTAAAAGGCTCCGAAGCAGGAGCCCTTCACCGCAAAGACTTGAGATTCATGAATTCCTCCAGTGCTGTGATTGAGCCGCAGGAAGTGAAAGGCATGACCTTACCTTGAAGAATGTTTCTATTAGACATGGACTACTAATGAGAGACAGACTACACGCTGTATATTTACCCTTTGACCCTTTGTTTTCAAGTCCTCATTCGTTTATTGGGAACAGCATAAACCTTGGTGCATGAACATAAAGACTTAGAATTCTCTGACCATAAAGAGGCTGCTAACTGCTTAGTGCTTCCCTTTTCACCAACTAGTGGCACAGTGAGGTTCCGTGTGAATCGGAACGACACGTTTTGGGTGTGTTTGAATATGGACGAATCTGGTATCAGCGAACCGCAAATGACGAGTTTAGTGGGTGTACGCGTGTTCGCTACGGTACTACGTACGGATCGTCTCATTTCTAGGTATGTCCATTCGAACCCTCGGGTTCCATTTTAGATGCGGCATCCATTTTGTCTCTTGCCCTCAAGTAGCCAGCGAACGGACCCTGTCCGCTTTGTGACCCTGGGATTCCCAAGCTTTTACGGAGGACACGTGTTTCTTTGAGGGTGTCTTTTATGATGAGGGAAATGACACGGCAGAGGCAGATGGCCCCGCTTAGGGCTCATCTTGCCGTACTGGTCTATTGTTTCAGCCATGCCTGCATTAGTCACGAGGCCTTTGATTCTGCGATCTGGTTTCCGTTATTACCCTCTACACTCTTTTCTAATCTGTTGTGCATCCTTGTTCTTCCTGTGCATCTGTTTCTGTCCCTTCTCTTAATGTGTTTACAGTCAGAATGGAATGTGCTTAACGTGGGGATGATCTGTTTTTACAGTTGGGAACCGGCAATATAGCTGTAATTATGTTACGGGTTTCTGAAACATGAATGCGACCCTTTTGAAGTTTACTGTGGGAACTGAAATGTAACCTTTGTTTGCCATGTTGTTCTATGGCCAAAATATGTATAAAAAGAGCGATCCACTTGTGCAATTTGAAGCAGTCTCCCAAAACCTACAGGTTGTGTACTTCTTGTGACTTCTGTATCCCTGCAGTAAATAAACGCTGATCTTTGACGCCGCCGGAAGTGTCCCGAGTCTCTGTGTTTTGTACGCCGGAACAGGTAATCCACGAAGGTTTCAGGTGTTGTCCCCTGGCACCGCTGGGCCTTAGAATAGCCCAGTCCTTCAGTTGGCACCCAACGTGGGGCGACATCAGCGGTACCGGTCCAAAGCCCGACGATCGTGAGGAACTTCGTGTGAAATCTCCGAGGGAAGGTGCACCCCGCTTCATCGATCCAGTTGTCGAAATAAGTGGCCCGAAGACTTTTCCCGCGAAGATTCCCGCCTCCTGACGGCTGCGACGGACTGATGCCCTGACTGTCGACCTGTTTTGGCGCCTGGCGTAGTCCTTTGTACGGCGAGACGATAGACGGGCCTTCCTGGTGACGCCATTGCTCTTTCAGTTAAGTATTTGTGGGTCGCTCCCGGGTTACTTTGTTATTTGCATGGTTCCATTGCATTTGTGGTTCTTAGTTGTTGGTTCTTAGTTGTTGGGTTTTATTTGACGATTGCAATTGCCAAAAACCGAGGGTCTTGCATTTTTTGCGAGGACATCGTCATTCGATAGCCCTTGAAGTTTGTAAACTCGGTTAGTGTGCACGATGCCTGGCCGTAGTACTTTGTTTGGTTTCCTTAAATGTTGCAGCACGGATTCCCGACTAAAGGATTCATGCCCGATACCTCCGGTTGGAACTCCAATTTATGAGCTCTATAGTCGTCACGGCGTGGGTCCTATTGTATATAATGAATATTGGATTCGTTACACTAAAAATGATGGTGTTCTTAGTTGGCCATCACATGGTAGTTTCGAAACTGCAATCCTAGATAATCTTGAAGCTAAATTGTTTAAAAAGAAGGCTAGGCCGGCCATGTTTGATTCGTTTCGATTATGGCGCAAAGAGGCCAAGGAGAAAGAAATCAAACAGAGTAAGAAAAATAAGAGAGAAGGTGTCATTACGGTGATGCGAAATGCAGAATAGTATCAGCGGGACAAAGATGAGAAGGAGCAGGATGTTAGTGCTAGACTTCATCATATGGCGGTGGATAGATGTTATCCGGCATTGCCGTCTAGTTCTGATAAACCAGGAGAGGAGGTGATAGAGGATCCCCTATTATCTTATCTCTTGAAATCACCACCTCCCTATGCTCCAGATATTGTGGGTCCGGTGATTCCTCCTGTTCCTCAACCCGTTTGTCTGGCGGCTGCTGGTCAGCCCGCCGTTCCTCCTGTTCTTCCGAATCCCCTTGTGCCACAGATTGTCCATCCTCCTTTACCGGCTCCTTTCCCTACTGCTCCTTTACCGGTACCTCACCAGCCTCTCGTTACCATTACTCCTGCTACCCCGACTACGGCTACTGTTTCTTCGCTTACTCCTACTGCTGTTGCTTCTGTACCTTCTTCTTCATCTCCTTCTGTTCGTAGTCGAATATTTAATGCTGTCGCTACTCTCTATTCTCCGTTTTTTGGACCAGTACTTGGGTCAAATCTTTCTGATGTTGCTCAGAGGCGCAGTCAAATTCCTGATGGTAGGGAACGTGAGTCGTTAGTGAAAATGGCACGTAAATGGATTAGGCATCCTGCGAAGTATTCGTCGCGTATAGTTTTCGAGACGTTTTCCCAGTTTAATGAGCCCACACAAAGATTCGTGTATGAGGAAATGTGTAAATTCTTAAGAGAAGAGTGGGATGATGATGCGGTAGATAATGTACCGTCCGAGATCACTGAGCTTCAGAATCAATTTTCGACTGGTACGATTGTAGGTGATAACGTGCGACATGCTCTAGAGCGTCTATTATCTTTTCGCTCTGCGGTACAACCTCGAGCATTGTTTAAGGATGAAACTGCGGAGTGGATGGCACAACCTGGTCAGTATCCTATGCGGGAAGTTCCCCCAGTGTGGATGCCAGGTAATCCTAATGCTAATCCTGCTATTCCACCTCACTTTCAGAGAGTTTGGATACACCTCCCATGGAAGCGATCGGAAGTTTTGCAGGTGAAGCAAACTTTTCCCGACCCCCGTAAAAACCCTGCAGGTTATTATAAGGAGTTGTCCCAATTAGTGGCTGCTACTGTATGAATCTTGCAGATATTGACATGTTGTTTGGTAATGTAGTACCTCAACCGATTTGGGCGAAAATCCGTCAAGAGGATCACGCAGCTGAGTTAGGCGGTGATTGGGCTGCTCTTGTGGCGGCTGACGCCCAGCAAGTTGGTGGGGCTAAACCTGAACAGCTCATTGAAAATTTGCCTCAGAGGATAATTACACTTATGAAGACACTTATGCCAGCCATACGCGTGAATTGGGACAAATTGTCAGCGTGTAAACAAAAGAAAGATGAGAGTGTCTCCGATTTCTTTACGAGATTTGAGGAGGCATTTATTGACCATAGTGGTCAGGATATGAGCTCTGAGGGAGGTCAGCGATTGTTTGTTGATAAATTTGTATCGAATTTGTTGCCTGAACTGAGCATCAAGTTGAAGAATTCTGAAAGTTCGTGGGCCGTTTCTACAACTGCTCAGATATTAGCCACGGCCCAATACTATGAAAATAGGGAGAAGGAAGAAAGCGAACGCGCAGATAAGAAAACGAAGGATCTTAAAACGAAGGTCTTATTGCAGCAAGCATTTCCCCCGCGCTCGAATCAAAATAACTCGCAGCAGTCAAATCGATCACAATTGCAGTTTTCTAGGTCACAGCTGCGTACTGACTCCTCTACCCCTCGCTTTGTGTTGGGGTATAATCAATGTGCATATTGTAGGGGTGAGGGTCATTTGAAGTTTAATTGTCCGGTGCTGCGTGACCGCAACAATGGTGTTTCGGCTCGAGGAGGTCGCAGTGGTCCTCAACAAGCATCACGTGGTCGAGGTCGCGGTGTTACTCAGAATCAGAACGAGCGTCTTGCCACTTCATCTGATTCGCAAAATTGTTTTGATCGGCGCGATCCCTCGTCTGGAAGATCTGCACAGTATCATGTGGACGACTATTACGTCGAGCATGATGTTGATGCGGACGGTACTTACTAGGACAGCCATAGACATAGAAAGGGAGTAGTATCAGTTCCGGTTGATCAGAGAGGGCCTTATGTCGCAGTTGCCACATTGGGCGTAGTTGAGCCTTTTCTGTTGGACACTGGTGCAGCGAAAAGTTCCATCATGCATTCGAAACTCCCTGGCGCACCATTGTCTGGCTTGACGAATGTTTCCGTTGGATTCTCTGGCGCCCCCGTTAGCAATCCGGTTTCTAGCCCTTTGCCCCTTACGATTGGGTCTCGAGAGTTAGAAGCTCCTTTGATTTTGACTACTGGTTGTGGTGAGAATCTTTTGGGCCTGGATTTATTGAAGCGGTTAGATGCGACTTTGTACTGCTCCCCTGCGGGAGTGGAGCTTACGCTAGGACGGAGAGTGATCTCTCCTGTGTATTTGTCGACTGATAAGCTCCCACCGGAATTGAGTTCTCTTGCTGATTCTTTGTGGGCGACAGGTCCCAATGACGTGGGCCTGTTGGACATACCACCTTATGTTGTTCAATTGAAATCAAACATGCGATTGCCACGCATTCCCCAGTATCGTATTTCTCTTGATGGTGAACGAGCACTTTTAGAGATCATTTACGATTTGATCGATAAAGATGTTATCGAGGAAACGCGGGGTAACGTGTGCAATAGTCCTGTGTTGCCTATTTTAAAACGAACTGAACCCTCTCAGCCTCCTGTGTATCGTTTTGTTATTGACTTGCGGGAGGTCAATAAAATTGTTGTTCCACAGTTTCCCGTGGTGCCTGACATTACAGCTTTGCTGACTCTGATTCCAGCTTCTGCATCATGGTTCTCGGTAATCGATCTTAAGAATGCGTTCTTTAGCATTCCGATTGCTGAGGAAAGCAGAGATTTATTCGGTTTCTCATTAGGTGGTCGCAGCTTCAGGTTCAAACGCGCACCTCAGGGCTACTGTGAGAGTCCATCGATCTACAGCCAAGCTCTTAAGGGCCAACTTGATGCGTTTGTGTTGCCGGCTGGTGCGGCTTTGATTCAGTACGTCGATGATCTGTTGGTAGCTGCCGACACTGAACAGATTTGCAAAACTGCTACAGTGTCACTGTTACAGCATCTATGTGCCTTACACCATAAAGTGTCACCTTCTAAGCTACAATATTGTTGTCAAGAAGTAACCTATCTAGGTCACTTATTGTCAAAGGCGGGTAGAAGGTCGACCCCTGAAAGAATTGCAGCAATTGCTCGAATGACTGTGCCAACAACTCAGAGAGATGTGCGTGCCTTTCTAGGTATCACGTCATACTGCAGACAGTGGATCCCAAATTTTTCACTGTTAGCGAAGCCATTGATAGCTCTCACGTGCAAGGATGTTTCGACTCCTTTGCCATGGACGGAAGAATGTCAGAAAAGTTTTTCTGAACTGCGTGATGCGTTGTGTTCGGCTCCTGTGTTAGGTACTCCTGACTACAGTAAGCCGTTTACACTATACGTTCACGAGAGAGAGGGTTGTGCGTTGAGCGTTCTGACGCAACAATTCGGTGGTAAGCAGCGTCCATGTGCGTATTTTTCCTCGACTTTAGACCCGGTAGCTAGAGCGTTGCCCAGTTGCTTGAGGGCGACAGCGGCAGCTGCAGTGTCTATTCGACAATCTGCAGGTCTGGTCATGGATAATATGCTCATAGTGATGGTTCCGCATGCAGTTGACACTCTCCTGAATCGGACAAAAACTCAACATCTGACAAGTGCAAAGTTGTCAGGGTACGAGTTGACCCTTTTGGCAAGTCATATACAGATCAAGCGTTGTAATGTGCTGAATCCGGCGACATTGTTGCCGATTAATATGGAACTAGATGATGTACCACCACATGATTGTTATTTACGAACTGAGGAGGAAACGAAGGGTCGTGTAGACCTGAAAAACACTCCGTTGACAGATCCTGATGGCACTTTGTATGTTGATGGTTCGTGTTTTAAGTTGCCGAATGGTGATGTGACAACTGCGTATGCTGTAGTGACATTGAGCACGGTTGTGGAAACCGCGAGATTGAGTCAGAATTCAGCGCAAGCAGCAGAATTGATTGCGCTAACAAGAGCGTGTGTTTTGTCTAAAGGAAAACGAGTGAATGTGTTCACCGACAGTCAGTATGCATTCGGTGTTGCACATAGTTTTGGGCGATTGTGGAGAGAAAGAGGATTTATGACGTCGCATGGTACGAAGATCCAGCACGGGCAGCTCGTGAATGATCTTTTGGATGCACTTACATTGCCTAAACAGGTAGCGATTGTTAAATGTAGTGCGCACCGAAAGGTTACGGATGATGTTGGTCGTGGTAATGCATTTGCAGGCGAGATTGTTAAGGAAACGGCTAAGAATCTTGCAACCCGAATGTATGTTACGGGTTCAGTGAGATGGCCGACGGAGACTGGTATGTGTGAAGACACTGTTGAAAGTGTGAAATCAATTCAGAATGAGGCCACTGAAACTGAAAGAACCAAGTGGAAAGAAAGTACGGGAAAGTTGGACATGCATGGATGTTGGGTTGATTTGTCGGAACGCCATAGGTGGATGTTACCGGATGCGTATGTATTAGCTGTCGTAACTATGGCTCATGGGTTGTCCCACATTAGTGCGAAAGATATATGTAAGTTATTGTCCCCTGTATGGAAGAATGATGGTATTGCTAAGTGTGCTGAAAGGGTGGTTAAAAATTGTATGGTGTGTTTGATGCATAATCCGGGCAAGGGCACCCCCACGCCACCTGGTCATTTTGCTCCTCCTGCCTGTCCCTTTGAGGTTATCCAGCTGGACTTCATCCATATGGAGAGATGCAATAATCTGAAGTATGTTTTAGTCGTGGTTTGTGCGTTCTCCAGATGGATCGAGGCCTATCCTCTTAAGGATAATACTGCTCTGTCCACAGCGAAAGTCCTACTGAAGGAATACTTTCCGCGGTATGGAATGCCAAGGATTGTGTGGTCAGATAATGGAAGCGAGTTTGTGGGAAGTGTGATGCAGAGTGTGTGTAAGGGCCTTGGAATTCGACAGAAATTCCATAGTGCCAATCATCCCCAGGCAGCGGGTTTGGTTGAAGGGTACAATGGTACCCTGAAGCTGAAACTTGCAAAGATACAGGCTACGACTGGTTTATCATGGCCTGATGCCTTGCCTTTGGCTCTCCTATCAACCAGAGCGACTGCACACTCTCGAGTAGGGCTCAGCCCATATGAGATTGTGTTCGGCCGCCCTGCGAATATTTGGGGAGTTCCGAGACCTAAGGCTTTTGCCAGTCTTGAGTATCCAATGCTAATTGATTACCTTCATGATCTGACTACTAAACTAAGGTTAATTCATCAACAGGTCTTTGAAGCTTTGCCAGCACAGACAGAGGGTCCTGGACATCGGCTCCAACCGGGTGACTGGGTCGTTACCTGAAATTTTGGCCGGAAACGTAACCTGGAGCCGAGATTCGTGGGACCCTATCAAGTGCTATTGGCCACAAGGACTGCAGTTCGGTTGGAAGGCAGAAAGAATTGGGTACACGCCGGCCATACCAAAAAGGTGCCGATCCCTTCCCCAACAGATAGTTGGGTGAGAACTGGTATAGCGGCAACGGAAACTGAGACCCCTTTATGTTTTGTGCCGTTTAGCGATGCTCAGCCTGTAAGAGACAATTCATTGCCATTGCAGTCAGACACATCCGTTGAGTCGTCAGTTGAAGAGAATTCGAGGTCTGAATCGTCATCCAATCGACTGAACACTGTTTCACCAGCTGAACAATTGTTTGACGAGCAGACTCGACCTGGAAGAGATCAATATTTTCTTCGTCCACGTAACAGAGACTAATAAACTTTTCCTTATATTTTTCCTTACCCGTTGCCAAGAACATTACGAACAATTACATCCTTTTCTGAATTTTTGAGTTTTTATGTATGCTTTTCACAGCTGAAGAGATTTGTATTAAGCTGCGTGTTTAGGAAAACCTATCATCCGGGTTAACCGTAGGTCCGTGCGGGTACTCCCTTCTGTTTAGCAGGTTTCTGACACTAGGTCGGTTACTTTTTGTCGACTCCTGGGAACGCCTGGGAATTGATAATCGCTACTCAGAACGAAGTGCGTCAAGTACGTCACGGACGGTTTTTAGAGGATGGCATTCTCTAAGCTGTTGGAAGTAGAAAGGATGTCGGCGCAAAGATCAAAATTGCATAAAATTGTACGAACGAAGTGTTTTTTGTTCCAGGTATTTCTGTTGTTTCTGACTGTGTCTCTGCTATTGGTGGGTGGAGTGTATTTCGGAATACAGTTGTTGTTGCCTTCCATTTCACCTACTCTTTCTCCTAAACCAAGTTCTATCACCACCGTTTCTCCACATTCCTTTCATCCTCTGCCCCAACATGAACAGGTTAGACGTGCGGAATTCATGAATAACTCCTTTGTTCAGCTCCTACATTAGCATCAGTTGGTAATGAATACTACCAACTGCTGGGTGTGTGGGTTAATGCCACATACCATGGATAGGGGTATTCCGTATCTGGTTCTTCCTTATAGCTCCCAAGGGTCAGCTCGAGCATTCCAAACTATGTTCCGTAGTGCACTAGATTCCTACCCCAGTCGAGAGCCACGCTCTGCAAACTTTGGTCCTGGTCCGTACCACAAGCCTTTGGTGATAGCGATTGCGGATTTAGATAGAGATGTTTTTGATGCATCGCTTATTCCAGATGAAGAGGTGCAAGCCTATAAGGACCTGAGTGAAGCCGAGTATAGTACGTCAGTGGGTGATAGACAGCTCAAGAGCTCGTCTCCAATATGGATCGTACCCCACCTCGGTAATTTCTGCTTGAAGGGCCTTGGTCGAAATCCAAGAGCGCAACTCGGGAACGGTGCTTGCACTGATACGTATGTTCTACCAATGCTCTCTTCCCCTGTTTTTCTGACTGCCAAGGGTACCTATTTCGTATGTTATGAACGTGCATATACATGGTTGCCCCGTGACTTCTCGGGTACCTGTTATATCGTGAATCTTTTGCCACCGACCTTTTCAGTTGCCTCGGACTATCACAAGACTAGAATTGTGAGCGGCGTTATTAGTGAAGAGGATACTGCTGGTCAAGAAGCAGGAGACTTCTTTAAGGGTTTCTTGCCGTTTTGGGGGCCTATGGTTAATAGTAGAAACCTGAGACAGTTGACCCGTGTGGTAGAGATGACTGCTAACATAACTGCGAGCGCTCTTGGTAATTTAACAGCAGAACTTCAGGCGGATAGACTTATGACGTTGCAGAACCGTATGGTTCTCAACGTTGTTCTTGCAGATAGAGGTGGTGTGTGCAAAGTTATCCATTCGAGCTGTTGCATTTTCATTCCTGACAACGCTCCAACTGTTTACCAAGCCATCTCGAAGTTGCATAAGATTTCCGAGTCCATACACGTGGACGAGGGTAATTGGACACTTCTAGGATGGTTTTGGGGCCTGATATCCACTTGGGGTTGGAAGATTCTGATGATCGTAGGGGTTGTTGTAGCGTTTCTATTCACGTGTTGTCTTTGTGTGCAGTGTGGTCCTGCCTTATGTAGTCTTTGTGCTACAGCATGTATAAGACAGCCATCTGTTACCAAGGAGACATTGATGGATAGAATGATGTTCCAGCAACAGCTGAACGATCTGATGAATATCGAAATCGACTCCGATCTCGATTAGTGCTTGCCTACATGAGGGAAAAAGGAGCGTCTGAGGTTCCGTGTGAATCGGAACGACACTTTTTGGGTGTGTTTGAATATGGACGAATCTGGTATCAGCGAACCGCAAATGACGAGTTTAGTGGGTGAACGCGTTTTCGCTACGCTACTACGTACGGATCGTCTCATTTCTAGGTATGTCCATTCGAACCCTCGGGTTCCATTTTAGATGCGGCATCCATTTTGTCTCTTGCCCTCAAGTAGCCAGCGAACGGACCTTGTCCGCTTTGTGACCCTGGGATTCCCAAGCTTTTACGGAGGACACGTGTTTCTTTGAGGGTGTCTTTTATGATGAGGGAAATGACACGGCAGAGGCAGATGGCCCCGCTTAGGGCTCATCTTGCCGTACTGGTCTATTGTTTCAGCCATGCCTGCATTAGTCACGAGGCCTTTGATTCTGCGATCTGGTTTCCGTTATTACCCTCTACACTCTTTTCTAATCTGTTGTGCATCCTTGTTCTTCCTGTGCATCTGTTTCTGTCCCTTCTCTTAATGTGTTTACAGTCAGAATGGAATGTGCTTAACGTGGGGATGATCTGTTTTTACAGTTGGGAACCGGCAATATAGCTGTAATTATGTTCCGGGTTTCTGAAACATGAATGCGACCCTTTTGAAGTTTACTGTGGGAACTGAATTGTAACCTTTGTTTGCCATGTTGTTCTATGGCCAAAATATGTATAAAAAGAGCGATCCACTTGTGAAATTTGAAGCAGTCTCCCAGAACCTACACGTTGTGTACTTCTTGTGACTTCTGTATCCCTGCAGTAAATAAACGCTGATCTTTGACGCCGCCGGAAGTGTCCCGAGTCTCTGTGTTTTGTACGCCGGAACAGGTAACCCACGAAGGTTTCAGGTGTTGTCCCCTGGCACCGCTGGGCCTTAGAATAGCCCAGTCCTTCAACAGGCTCCAGCATACCCAGCGTTGTCATCACCTTCTCTCACTCATCTTGGTGGGTGTTCTTCCAGAAAGATCTGAGGTTCCTCTAGGTGTGAATGGCTGGGAAGTTAATGCCTGTGTTGTGTTGTTTTTTGTAGTGCATTCCGGTATGATGGAATACAGCCGTTAACAGGGGAGACAAGGAAGTCTGAAGGATATTGTGACTAAGAACAAGGTAGAGAACTATCTAGCGAGAATTCATGAGAGTAGTGTTGCATGCCATTGTATTTCATTGTGGTGTTATTTATCTTTCAGATTCTAATCCCCGCTGTTCCCTTCCTACCCTTCCCTCACTTGATCGCTCTAAACCTCCGTGCAATAATTGCTGGAGTTGGAGATATCAAGAGGTGGATACCCTATTGCATCGCTCGAATCCTGAGGAGTACCGAACTGAGGACTGAATCGTAACAGTTTTAGCTGCTGCACCTCCTTATATTGAAAGATTTTCTTCATTATTAATTCTTTCCTGCGTATTATTATATTTTGCTATTATAATCCAATTTAGGAAATACGGAGAGCAAAAATGTGCAGGTTCAGTTTAATACAAAATATTTCTCCTCCTTCTGTTAAATCTAAAGTGGTGGAATCTAATGAACCTTCTTTGGCTTTGCTACTTGATGAGATTCAGGCAATTCGCTCTAGCACAGATACTATTGGGTCAGAGATTAAAAACATAAGAAAAGACATGGCAAGTATGTCAATGAAGTATCTGACAATTCAATGAAAATTCAAGACAATCAAGTCAAAATTGATACTTTCTGACCGCTTGTGGCAAAGATATCTCCTATGTCTAACCTTCTCCTTGATATGGATAATCGTAATAGACAGTATAACTTGAGTATTTTTAATTTATCAGAAGATGTAGAAGGTAATAATTGCAGGTTATATTTGGAAAAGTTACTGCCTGGTCTTCTACGTGTATAATTTACTGAGAAATATAAAATAGATAAGGCTCACAGGATTCCTTCTCATCGTAATCCACACCAAAATAAACTGAGACAAATGATCTTTAAAGTTTTACGTCATCATCATTTAGTCTTGATAAGAAAAGTGGCAAGAGAAATTCCTTCCTTTTTTTTCTTTAAAATTTCTTTTATTGGGATTTTGTATTTCATTACGCTGATCATGCCAACAATAAGAATCATTTCATCTTGAAATTACATTAGTATGCGTCTATTATCAATCAAGAGATCACTTTCAGAGAGAAGATAAGAGAACAGAAGTTATCACTTCTTACATGTTTCAACATTATAGACATGGCACAATGATCATCCTGAGGGTTGTCCCATGCCCGGTGATAGGATAGGTATGAGCCCGCGGCCGGGCATGTCAATTTTACTCAGAGATCTTTGGGTGTTCCTTTCGTGTTCCCTTGCGGTGTATTCTCGCTTGATGTTGGACTCGCGTGTTCCCATTGAGGTGTCATCCGCATCGGAACCACCGATGTGGGGGAAAAAACCATTAACCTTGGGGGTGAACTGGGGGAATCTGTTGCGGAGTTATTGGTGTAATATGATTGATTGTGGTTACAGTCTATGGTACTATATCAGATACACAGGGGGATCGTGAAGATGTGGCTCTAGTTGTCCTATGGAGATCTGAGGCCGTCTCACTGTAGTGACTTAGGTGTTGGTGTCTGATTGTATGTCTTCTGCCTGCCTCTGGGGTGATACAGGTGGAGTCTGCGATTGGGAGGCTGTCTGTGAGGATGGGTGTGTTGTTTTGTGAGTAAATCGGTGCATCAGTTGTGCCCATTCTAGGGAGATTAGGTGTTTCCGCATTCCCCTCACCTCCTCATCCCACAGTACCTCCTCCTCTGCTGCACCCCACTTCTTCATGGCCACTATCCAGGCTGCCTCAGGGGGCCCTCCTGGGGCATGCCAGTGCATGGCTATCCCTCTTTTTCTAAGAGAATGGCTGAGGAAGCGAAGCGGTACTGTACTTTCTCGTTTTTCTGCCTGTGGAAAATGCAGAGGGCGCTGGCTTCCCATGAGGATAAGTCTGAATGTTGGTCGTCTCCCGAAGTGTTTGATGTACCCGGTCCCAGTGTTGGTGGACAATTGGGCAGTCCCAAAACATATGTTTAAAGTCTGCTTCGAGGTTCTGGCACCTAGGGCAGGTAAAGTGTGTGTCAGGATAGAAACGGTGAAGACGTTGTAGGGTGAGATATGGAGTATATTGAATTGGATGTTCCTAAAGCGTGCGTTTCTGGAAGCTCTTTTGGGGTACTCTAGGGCTTTTTCCCACTCTTTATCGTTGAATACCCGACCTACTTCATCTTCCCATGCTTGTCGTAATGAGTCCAGTGGGCGGAGAATTAGTTCTCAAACCGCTTTTCTACAACTAGGTCACTAAGTGCCTACCTACCCCCATGTGTAGTATGGTGTGTATTCCCCCGGGTTTAGATCCCAAAATGGACGGCTGCTGTCTAGTATCTGTCGATGCAGTAGGAACTGCCCTGGAGGGAGGTCATATAGATCTGTCAGTTGGGCATATGTCAGTAACTGTCCGTCTTCGAACAGGGATTCCATCTCTGTGATAGAGTGATCGGTCCATACTTGAAGGGCACGGTGGTATAATATTTATCATTACTGGGGTGTCCTACCAACGGGAGCAAAGGTGAGTACAGGGGTTTCACTCTGGATATGCAATGTATTTTCAGCATACACTTGTGTGCTATGGTCACCCGCAGTGGATGAGTGCGGAGGGGTTTGCTACCTAGCATAAGTAGTCTCCGTATGGCCGGGATGGGTATCTGTCCCTCTTCTGTGATTCTTTCTCCTATATATCGTTCTGTAGTACAGTACGACAACCACTGGAGTTGCGCTGCCAGAAAGTATGCCTCAAATGACGGGGCTCCCATTCCTCTTGGGTTGTGGGTAGGTAAAGTGTAGTTAAGGCCACTCTATGTCTTTCTCCTCCCCAGATCAAGGTGGTCAGGAGCATGTCTAGTTCTTGAAAAAATGAACGTGGTGGTATTACCGGAAGGTTGGTGAAGTGATAAAGGAGCCTAGGGACCATTATCATCTTTGCAAGAGCCACTCGTCCGATTGGGGTGAGAGGTAATGTCTTCCAGAAATTTACTGACGCACATAAGCCCGCTAATACATTGCAGTGATTTCCATCGTACAGATCTGTGGAGGAGTGGAACAGTTGCACTCCCAGGTATCTAGGTGCAGCGGTGCTCAAGGTGAGTGTGTGGGTTCCTACTGATATGTGGAGTCGGGCCAAGTGCGGGCTCAGTGGAAATATCGTGGATTTGGTCCAATTGACCTTAAGGCCTGAGTCTGCCGCAAAGTCATTCAGTGCCGACCAGATGAGGGTGAGGTCACTTGTGACATCTCTGACATAGATCAGAAGATCATCTGCATATAGTGACATGCAGTGCATTGTGTCTGCTATTGGTATACCCCAAACGTCACCCTCCTGTCGTAGCCTTATCCCCAGGGGTTCTACTGCTGGGACGAATAAGTGTGGGGACAAGGGGCACCCCAGCATAGGCCCTCTTTCTACCGGGAAGGGAGCAGAGATATATTTACCTATCCTCACTCAGGACGTTAGGCCCCTGTAGAAATAATAATAGAGTAATATTCATGGAAAATGTGCAGGATCTCTACTTGCGAGTGTCTATGGGTCCCCGTATTGTCGAGAAGTTCCGTGATCGGTTTGGCATCTACATCTTGTTTGGCTAGCCACACTAACAGTGTGCCCGCCCTGTTACCCTCTTTATGTACTCTAGCGGCGTAGGCTCGGAAATTGTATTTGCGCAGGTCTTTCATTGCTTCCGCATGGGAGGGTTTTGCCGCTGCTATGTGATCGGAGGTGGCTTCGGTAGCGTCGCTTTGTATCATTAGTGCCGTTAGTGCCGCCTCCGAATTTTGTAGTGCTCTTTCGAGTGTCTTACGTACTCCCACTATTTGTTGTATGCAGTGCCCCCTAGCCGCGACTTTAAATGCTTACCATTCTATTAGCCTAGATTCCGCCGTGCCTGAGTTAAGAGCGAAGTGTTCGTAAATATAATCTCCATGTTCCTGACGAAACACCTGATCTGTGAGACAGTCACGTGGCAGTTTCCAGGTGGGCACTGGGGGTGCGGAGGTTTCCACCTGAGAGTCAGTATGTGTGCGTCATGGTCTGAGAGTACCCTACCCAGATTATCGGAATGTTGTACTTCTGGGAGCATGATTGTGGAGCAAAGGAATCTATCTAGGCGTACACGTAGGTTGTGTGGAATGGAGTGGAAGGAGTAAATTCTAGTGCCTGGGTTTCGTTCACGCCACGGGTCCGCTAATTTCCAGTGTTTCGCCCATGTTTGATATTGGGCTGTCTGCTTGGATGCCGGTGAGTGTGTTGGTGGGGGATGGGACCTATCGGGGTGGACGTCTAGAACATAATTGTAGTCACCCCCTAAGAGCCATGGGACTGAGGTGTGCTGAGTGAGCACCCCCGTGAGGCGCTTCCAATATTGATCCTGATCCACATTAGGAGCATATATGCTTCCCAATAGGATGGACTGGCCCTCCAATATCCCCTCTATCAGGGCATAGCGGCCTTCATTATCTATGACTCATGACTGTTCCTTAAAGGGGATCCCGGGCCTGATCCAGATTAGAGCACCCCTGGCGAATGCTGAGTATGCAGTGGCACAAACGATGCCACGCCACTTCCTGCGTAAACGGTCCACTTTGATTGCTGATAAATGTGTCTCCTGTATGAGAGCTATCTGTGCTTGTTGTCTTTTTATATATGCATAAACCACATAGCGCTTGTTAGCGGTGTGCATGCCTCTGACATTTAGTGTGATGATTTTTTATCTGTGTTGGGGACTTTATTGGTCATTACGTTCAATGAATATGGACAATTCATGCTTGTGTGTTGCCCCGCCACCTCTTTCTGGTTTCCTCCCCCGCCAGGTGTCAATTGCCCATTTACGACTTGTAATCTCATGAGTTCGCTCCGCTACGGGTATTGGGGGAACCTGAAACAAAGGAAAGTTAAACCTGGACACTAGGAAAAATTCCCAACTGAGGGGACATATCGCCAGGAATGACATGTCCAAACTGTACTCCATGCACTCTCTTTAAATTGCTCTTTGCGGGGGGTAGTTGCGCGGTTGTGCCCATCTCCGGCGTCCTGGCTGCCTGCTTGATGTTGCGGAGTTGGTGTTGCCAAAAGAGCCTCCTGTACCGTTGAGCGTACATCGTGATCTAGTTCAGCGCGCCATGTCGTTCCTGAGTTCTGAACTCGTCACCTCGTGATCATACGATCTCGTTCTTGGTTCGGAGGTTGGTGCTGACGTGTATAGCATGCTGTTGTGGTGGTTTCACTGTCAATTGGGGACTATATTAGCATATCTGCCATTTGTGGGGTGACTATTGGGGGTGTGACTGAGCCATCGCGGGAAGAGCGTGTATCGCTTACTTCTTCTTCTGAGGTGAACAGGTGGGGGGCTTTTTCTACATCCAAGTTGTCCTCCGTCGATCTCCCAGCAGCCACCGCTTGCAGTGCTCTCCTACGCTCCGCTATGATTTGCTGCAGGTCAGAGGAGCATTGCGTGAGGGAATCCAAGAGTAAGCTCAGCTGTGTGAGGGTGATTTTCTTGTGTTTACGTCTTTGGCGGCCAGTGGGTGAAGAAATGTGCAGTTCCATCAAGTAAGATTTTCAAGCGGGCCGGGAAAAGGAGAGCATATTGTACGTTCCTTTGTCGTATTGTCCGCTTGACCGCTAGAAAGGTGGCTCTTTGTTGCTGGACAGAGTAGTCTGGGAAAAGCATTACTTGTTTATCTTCCACTTGGAGCAGTGCCTTCAGTCTGGCCGCTCTGAGAATAGTGTCTCTGTCCTGATAGTGGAGCAATTTCAGGAGAAATGGTCGAGGTGGTGAGCCCAGTGGTGGTCTACGGGCTGGTACTCGATGTGCCCTTTCTATGGAACAATATGGAGTCAGATCCGTTGTTCGGGTGAATGTCTTGATCCACATTTCCATGTGTCGGATAGGGTTCGATCCTTCCGATCCCTCAGGCATGTTTAAGATACGGATATTACTCCTTCGAAAGCAGCCTTCCAAATCCTCCGTTTTGTTTTCTAGGGACTGTACTCTTAGTTGAAGATCTTTTATGGCATCTTGGTATGTCTGTATTTTTGGCTCTATTGCTTGGAGTGTCTTCTCGCCTTGTTTGACTTTGTCTGCTAGTTTCCGATGGTCATCTCGAAGGATATTGAAATCAGTGGCCAATTCTCCAAATTTGTTTTCCATGGTTACCCTGGAATGTTCAATTGCCGCAAGGACTTTGTCCAATTTGTCGGACATGGACTCTGCGTTGGAGGGCTCCTCTTCTGTGTGGGTGTTCGTGTGTTCTGGGGAGTTCTGTCTCCGATTCGGTACTAGCGCTGTTCCTGTGATGCGTTGGTGCCCCATATCGCCAAAAGGTGTTTGAGATTGCTGCCTGAGTCCCCCAGCTCGCGCCTCGAGTCCCAGCACCATGAGCGAGGGGGTTGGGGTTGATCTTCCACCCTCCGGGTGCTCCGGACGTGTTAAGTTGTGGAATGTGGCCAGACCGCGACTGTCGTGCACCTCGAGGCCTGGTGCCCGCCCCGTCAATTCCCGTTGGGGTGACTGGGTACCGCCGTGAGGCGCCTTCCCACAAGCGCGAAGCTGCGATGTAGGCTGCTGTTCCTTAGATGTCCCGGGGGGTTTCCCCTCTGATACTGAGTTCAACGCCGTTGGCTGCGCCCCACACCATAGGTTGCTGCTGTGGCTTTATTGTTGTCGGGCCCTCCTTCGTGAGCGCAAAACTCTAGTACCGGCGGTTGCTTTACTGCAATCTCTAATGCTCTGGGGCCCCCCACCGCGCGCCTTGAGACTTGGCGCCGAGCGAGTGGGAGGGCGGTGGACTGTGGTGGGTTGTAGTATATTAGCTTGTATTGTCTCGTGGGCTGGCGAAAGACTGCACGCTTTGGTGGTGGGTTGGAGTTCAATGCTCATTAGACGGGTGGCCGCCAGTGTTGGGTGTCACGGCCGTACTGCCAACGTGTGTCGTCTAGGGGACACATGTCTCTGATGATGAAGGACGCTCCACTGACAGTTTGTCTAGGCCTCCCAACGCGCACTTCGAACTCTAGTGCCGAGTGGAGAGAGGTCACTGTGATGGGATGCGGGTCGTGGAGGGATGCGGCCCTGAGCAGCGAGGTGCACCAGTCGTGGACAGCCGGGTTGCTTGTTTCAGGCCGGCGGTGAGTGCGTTTCCCTCAGCATGAAGCCTCGGCGTGGGTGGCCTCTCCGCCATCACCCCCACTCCCGGGCCTCCCGCCTCGCGCTCCGATTCCCGGCGCCGAGTGAGGGGGAGACTGTAGCTCCGCGGCGCGGGCTGGCGGCGAGTTCAGCGTCTCTCGATGTGGGGTGGCTGATCGCTGTTGGCCGGGATTTGCTTGTTGGTTTTGTTGCGAGCACTGGGTGCAATAGCTAGCGCACAAAACTCCAATGTAGGTGATCGTACCACGGGCACTATTGATGTTTATGTGCCTCTCGCCAGCCGCTTTGAGACCAAATGACGAGCGGGGGGGGGGCAATCGCTGTGTTGTGGTGCTGGCAACATGCGAGTTGGACACTTTGCCGCGGGGGGGTTGACACCGAGCCCCAGGTGAGGGGGTCACCTTCAGCGTTATGGCCTCCCGGAGCCGCTTTATGCTGGAGTCGCACTCTCACATTTTGGTCCCAGCAGTTGTAAAGGTGTCTGAGCGGGTCTCCACGATCGCTTCTCCCATCACTGGGCCAGAGGGCACCAGGAAGCATCCAGGGCTCCCGCAGCGGGCCTCCGATGTCTTCTCATCCCAGTCTCAAGGCGCCCAGCACTAGGCGGGCGCCGCCATCTTGGTCTCGCTGCAGGATCGCCGGGACGGCCGCACACTCGGTGAGGAGTGCCGCTCGGTCTCCCATTTCAGGGTCAGTAGAGGGTGGCAGGGGTATTGTCAATGTGGGCATTGGGGCCAGTGGGTTTGGGGAGGATTTTGGCATTGATGAGCGTGGATGGCGCAAGCAGCGGACGGAGCTCTAGAGAGGCACGTCTGCCATCTTAGCTGGCCAGGCCATGCCCCCCAAGAGAAATTCCTTCCTGAATGGTAAATGGCAATAACAATTTTATTCACCAAGACTTTGTTAAAGAAACTGTTAAGACTCGCAAATAATTCATGGACCTTCGTCCACAGTTACGAAGCCTTAAATTTAATTTTGGTCGTTTTGATCCTTTGACAATGCGAATCTGGAAAGACGGTTTTTCCAAATACTTTTAGCGCCCTGAAGACCTAAAGCTATTTTTAGATCAACAGTCACAGCTTCCTATGGATACGCATGAGACTGCTACTTGATATTAATTCATTATTTTTTCTGGATAACCTAATTGTTTAATTCCTTACAGGGCTTCAATGGTTCGGTCATGCTTAAAAGCATGTGTCCGTTTCAAGATTGTTATTATTGTTTAATTGTTGTCTTTTTCTATGTTTGTACGTCTTTATTTTCCTTTTTTCCCTACTGTTCTTTTATAGAGCTACTTTTTTCCTTTTATGCTCCAAACTTTATCTCGTCATCTTCTCTGTATTTTCCTTACATCATTATGTCTAGTTTAATATTATTAAATTTGTTTAGTTGAATGTTAAAAATTTAAGACATCCTGTGAAGCGTACAGAAATTATAGATTATTTAGGTAGTTATAAAGCAGATATTTGCTTCATACAAGAGACACATATTGATGATAAGTTCTTGGCTTTTATGAAAAAAAGTGGGTTAATACTATTATGTCTTCTCCTGCTATAAGTAGAAAAAATGGTGTTGCTATCCTGTTCGCAAAAAGATTACATTGTCAAATATTAAGTAAATCTTCGGATACAGAAGGTAGATATATTATAGCGAAAGAAAAAATTCAAGACACAGTTATGTTTTTAATTAATGTGTATGGGCCAACGAATGATGACCCCAATTTTTGGTCCATTTTAACTACTGAAGTTTTCAAGTTAGGTAATGTCCCACTTATAGTTGGAGGAGATTTAAACCTTATATATGACCCTTTATTAGATAAATCGTCTCACACTAAATTTCGACCCCCTAAAGCGTTTTTACTCTAAAGTCTTTTTTTAAAATAACTAAGTTGGTGGATATTTGGCGGTTACATTATCCTACAGAATATTTTTTCACTTTTATTCTCAAATCCTCACAACTCTTATTCAAGATTAGAATAGTTATTAGTTTCTTGACAGTTAATTCATTCAGTTGTTACGACTAATATAAATAATATTGATATTTCTGATCATACTCTGATTTCTATAGTATTACAATTTAGCACAAATTGTCAAGCCCAGTCCAGATGGCGCATGAATACTAGCATTGTTCTGAAGGAACATAATAAACAATAAATGTTAACAGCACTTCAAAATTACTTTCTGCTTAACCCAGAAGGCTCTATGTCTTTGGTGACTCGATGGGATGCCTTCAAAGCCTATATTAGAGGGACTTCCATTTCTCTTATGGCGCATGAAACTAAAACCTTCAATTCCAAAATTAAAGAATTGGACAAACAAATTGCTAAATTTGAGGGACTTTTCATAACTTGAGCCCCAATTTAAAATAAAATTACAAAAGGTGCGTTACGAGTTTAACTCCATTTCAAGTAGAAGAGTTGGTATACTACTTTCTAATTATAAAGCCAAATTTTGTTTTAATGCTGACAGATCTGGTTGGCTTTTGGCTAACTATTTATGTATTAAAAAAGATAAAACACAAATAAATTAAATTCATGGTCCCAATGGTAAGATTGCATTGTCACAAGGCAAGGCAAGCATAGGCGAGGACTCCCCTCAGCGACCTGGTTCTCCGACAACTTGCAGGAGCATAAAACAGACTGAAAGAGGTTGGGGCGGGTTTGGAGGCAAGGGTATAGCACTGCTAATACGGAGGCATATAAAGCAAACCTTACAATCTACAAAAAACTACTCCAGGAAGCAAAAAAAGCATACTTTGCTGAATAGATCACCGAAACCAAACCCTCTTCTAGGGAGCTCCTCAGAACCGTGACTAATATTATGAACCCCTCCAAACCTACTACTCACAGTAGCCCAGCACTCTGTGATGCACTAGCCTCTTTTTTTGTGAATAAGGGGGAAGTCAACTTTTCTTTTTTTAGCAATCAGCAGAGCGAGGTCAGGGAATTAACAGTCGGGTCAAAGCCTGAGGCAGTCAACAATGCACCCATTTTAGAGGGTTTTACACCATTGGAGATCAAGGAGGTTACCAACCTGCTGATGGGGTGTCGCTCTTGATCCCCCCGGATCCCTGTCCAGCAGCAGTTATTAAAAACGCCCCTGAGGTTATTGCTGCCACCGTGATGCCTTTGTTGAATCTCATATTGGAGTCAGGTCAGTATCCTACAGCATGGAAAATAGCCTCAATTCTGCCATTGATTAAAAACCAAATCTGGATCCTAGCGATCCGAATAGTTACAAACCCATCTCCCGACTTCCATTACCAGCGAAAATAATGGAGAAGGCCATTAATGTGCAACTTAACTCATTTTTTAAGAACAACAATGCACTGGACCCTTCTCAGTATGGGTTACGAGCGGAACATAGTACAGCGCTAGCACTGATTAAAGCCACGGAGGAGGTTCGAGAGGCGGTGGACCAGGGAGGCTCAGCGATCCTGATCTTGTTGGATCTGTCAGCAGCCTTCGATACGATCCATCACAATGTGTTGATGGGCAGATTATCGAAGGCGGGGGTCCAGGGCAAGGCCTGGAACCTATTGAAATCATTTATGGCTGACAGATTACAAATGGTGGATCTGGGGAGGGATAGGTCAGAGACTTTCTCCCTTCCCTGTTGGGTGCCACAGGGGTCTTCCCTCAGTTCCACACTTTTTTAATATATATGTGAGCCCGCTGGCTGCCCTTATTAGATCTTTTGGGCTGCAATTAACATCTGATGCGGACAACACACAAATTGTGCTGTCCCTTCTGCGGGGTAAAGAAGCCGAAACAGCCTCAAGATGGCACGACCCTATGAAAGCAGTAACTGGCTGGATATCTGCGAACTGCCTGAAGCTTAATGCAGGCAAAACAGAGGTGATTATTTTTGGGAATAGCCCCAACCTCTGGTCACCTGACTGGTGGCCCAATGAAATGGGCAACCCCCCATCCACTACGCTGAAAGCCAAGAACTTGGGGGTGATTATGGACAACACACTGATGTTTGGGGACCAGGTCAGCGGGGTGGTTTCGACAACTTTTTAAAATAAATTCTTCCTATCAGAGGAAAGTTTTCAGGACAGCTGTCTCAGCCCTAATTCTGTCCCGTCTGGACTATTGCAACAGGCTGTACCTGAATATTCAAAAGAAACATCTCAACAGACTCCAGATGGTGCAGAATGTGGCAGCAAGGCTGCTAATGGGCACACCAATGTTCGTATAATTTAGAAATGGCCTGCAACACCTGCATTGGCTCCCTATAAAACAACGGGCTCAATTCAAAGCACTATGCGCAATTTTTAAGTCCCTGATGGGCAGTGGCCCAGAATACCTAAGAAAGCGCCTTCAATGGTATGTCCCTGAGAGAGTGCTGTGCTCCATGGAAGCAAAGCGAGTGATTGTTCCAAGAGCAAAGAAGGCCAATTGGGGTGGAAGGAGTTTTATCCTAGGTACCACTAATGCCTGGAACAAGCTTCCAATGCATCTCAGGAACTCCATGGATCTCCTTTCTTTTAGGAAGGGGCTGAAAACGTGGTTGTTCACAGATTAGTTCAGATGCAGAAGGATACCAGTTAGATAGTGCTCAGCGCCAGGACACCCTTGGGTAAAAGCACGCTTTAGAAGCCTAAATAACATAACATACCATAACATATTGTTAACGAATTTCTAAATTATTACTCAACCTTATATAATAAACTGCAATTGGATGATCCCTCCCTCATTGATCATTTTTTATATAAATGTGGATTGCCTAAAGTTTCACTGTTGACCAAAGATAAATTAGATTTGCCAATTACTGGGTAAGAAATTCAATTGGCTATTTAATCCCCCAAACAAAATAAATCCCCAGGTCCAAATGGAATTCCAGCAGAAGTTTATAAAGAATTTGATTTGCATCTTATTCCTCATTTGTTTAAACTTTTTACCTCTTCAGGCTCAACTTCTGGTTCTTTTACTGAAGCTTTGATTATAGTTATACCAACATCAAGACCGGACAATTGTATCAAATTATTGCCCTATTTCCTTAATCAATCAAGATTGTAAACTATATGCTAAAATTCCTGCTACCAGATTGACCTCTGTATTGGATTCCCTTATCCTTATTGACCAATCTGGTTTCATGAAAAATAGATATTCCGTCAATAAGACAAGAGTTTTGTTACGTGCTATTGAACAGGTGTCTACTTTATCTTTACCGTATGGAGTACTCGCATTGGATGCTGAAAAAACTTTTGACAAAGTTTATTGACAATTTCTATTTCATACTTTAGCTGCATTTCATTTTGGTGATTTGTTTATTCGCAGGATATCTGCTCTCTACTTCAGCCCTTCTGCTCGCTTATTTATTAATGGTCAAATTACAAATCATGTTTTTCTTTTAAGAGGTACCAGAAAAGGTTGTCCATTGTCCCTGTTGTTATTTCTTCTTGTTATTGAACCTTTACTTACTTCCATTAGAAAATGTAATGTTATCATTGGTATTAATATTAAGGAGGTCACCATTAAAACATTAGCATATGCAGATGATGTACTTTTGTTTATTAGTAATCCTGAATCCTCACTCCCTCCTTTATTAGATAATACCTCATTACACTGTCAGATTTCCGGCTATTCGTTAAATATCAATGAAACTCAATTTTTCCCTTTAAATCTTCATTGTGCACCTGATAACCATACAAGAATTAATTTGGCGAACAGATAAAATCAAATACCTTGGCATTTTGTTCTCTACTTCTATAAAAAAAACAATTACATTGAATTGTGAGTCTATTACAAACTACATTAAAGATGAATTATCGAAATGGTCTACAGTTCACCTTTCCTGGTGGGGGAAAATGGACTCAATAAAAATGATTATAGCTCCTAAAATCTTTTCTTTCTAGCTATGATCCCCAGTAAATTTCCTATGAAGTTTTATAAAACTGTTGATCAGCACTTTTCTAAGTTTCTTTGGAATAATAAATCACCTTGTATTAGTTATAAAAAAATTAAAAATTGCAAAATGTAATGGAGGATTCGGTATGGCAGACCTTTTTAACTATCATAAAGAGTTTATCTTAAAACAAAGCTCTCTTTGGCTTAGTCATTCCCACCTTAATAATCCTCCTACATGGCTTCTTATATAATAAAGTTTGGTAACTCTGTTTCCATTATCTACTTTGCTAACCATGTCTAACACTTCATTGTTAATTAATAAATCTATTATTCTGAAATCCACTAAGTTAATATTAAATGATTTAGATTCACTTTTTCAATCAAATATTTCATATGCTGTAGATATGTCATTATGGTTCAATCCACGACTAAAACCTTCTTGAACTGTAAAATGTTGGCATTCATGGATTAACACAGGTATTTATCTAAAAGACATTTACCATAATAATACTTTTTTATTGTTTGATGTAATACAGCACAAATGTCAATTACTGATTTTCTTAAATATGAGCTTTTATGTAATTCTATACTAGACTCCTTTCCTAATAACATTCCTTCAAATATAAATTCAGACTTAACCTCTTCAGTGCCCATGACGAGCTGGACTCGTCATGGGCCGCGGTTGCGCTGTGCCCATGACGAGTCCAGCTCGTCATAAACCCCGCCCGCTAATGTAACGGCCGGCACAGGGCGGGGAAAGGGCGTGGCACTGAAGGGGTTAATAATTTATATTGAAGCAGTATATTCTAGTTCTCATGCTGTTTCATTAATGTATAATGAGCGGAATAATTTTCAAGGTAACAATATCGATATGATTTCGAATTATGGAATAATGAACTCTCGATATCTTTCTCATATGATACATGGAAAAAATATGGTTGAATAATATTTCAGGATGGTTACCTGTATCACTTTATCAAACAAATTCCTATATTCTGTTTAATTGCTTATGGACTCCCTTAAAGTTATTCCAGGCTAAGCTTCTTTCGACTTCAAATTGTTGGCATTGTAACTCGAATACGGGTTCATTAAAACATATGTTTTTTTAATGTATGTTTGTTTTAAAATTTTGGAAAGAAGTTTGGGACATCATTAAAAAAATATTCAATATCTCTGACAGTCTTTCATTTAATATGTTGATATGCAAATCTGCTGCTCTTTCTAAGGAATTGTCTGACTTAGATTGTAAACTTCTAAATTTTTTATTGTCAGCCGCTTCAAAATCTATTACAACATGTTGTAAAGATGTGTGATTATTATCCTTTCATGCTTGGTGGTCATGGATTATTTTCACTAGAAGAGGTGCCAATTTATCCTTGTCTGGTATTACTCATAATTGTTCCTCATCATTCATTTTGGAAACCGATTGATCATTATTTAACTTCATATTTATAATTTCTCGTTATTCATATCCCTACATTATTAATAACACATGTTTAACTTATAGTAGCTCAAGTCAAAAACAGTTTTTATGATAAAAAACAGATTGTTTCTTCCCCTTCCTTTTTTATTTGAAAGTTTTTATATTTCATACTATATTGTGCCTGTTTTATATTTTATTAATGTTCTGTATAGATAAGGTTTTATAAGGGTACTTTGTATGGTGCTCTTTTTTGTAATGTCATTGTTTATTATAAAATTTAATAAACTATTTTGAACACAAGAGTTCGAGGTGGGTAGAAGTAAAGGGAGATGAGGTTGTATTTAGGGTTCAGGGGTGGGTAGTGGTAAAGGAAGGTGAAGCGACTTGAGGGTTAAGAGTAAATAGAGGTAAATGGAAGTGAGGATGACTTGAGGGGTTGGATGGGTAGAGGTAAAGGCAGATGAAAGTGACTTGAGGATTTGGTTGGGTAGCAATAAGGGAAGAGGAGGGTGACTTGAGGGATCAGTGGTGCGTAGAAGTAAAGGGAGATGAGGGTGACTTGACGGCTCAGGGAAGTGTAGAGGTAATGGAAGACGAGGATTGAAGACTGTGGAGACGGAGGTGACTTAAGGATTCAAGGGTGGATAGAGGTAAGAGGAGGTGAGGGTGAGGGTGATTTGATGGCTCAGGTATGTGGAGGTAAAGGAATGTGAGGGTGACTTGAGGGTTATGGGATGGGTAAAGGTAAAGGGAGGCCAGGGTTACAAGGGCTCGGGGATTGGTAGAGGTGAGGGGAGGCAAGGGTAAATTGAGGGTTCAGGTGTGAGTAGAGGTAAAGGGAGGTGAGGGTGAGTTGAGGGCTCAGGGATGGTTAGAGGTGAAGGGAGGCGGAGGTGATCTGAGGGTTCTAGGGGTGGGTAGAGGTAAAGGGAGGTGAGGGTGATCTGAGGGTTCAGGGGTGCGTAGAGGTAAAGGGAGGTGAAGATGACTTGAGGGTTCAGGGTTGGTAGAGGTAAAGCGAGGTGTGGGTGACTTGAGGTTCGGGTGGGTAGACGTAAAGGGTGGAAAGGTTGACTTGAGGGTTTGAGTGGGTAGATAAAGGGCAGGAAGGGTGACTCGCGGGTTCAGGGTGGGCGAGGGTGACTTGAGGGCTCAGGGGATGGTAGAGGTAAGTAGAGGTAATTGGAGGTGAGGATGACTTGAGGGTTCATGAATGGGTAGAGGTATAGGGAGGTGAGGGTCATTTGAGGGTACGGTGGATAGGGATGAAGGGAGGTGAGGGTGACTTGAGGCTTCAGAGGTGGGTAGAGGTAAAGGGAGTTGAGGGTGACTTGAGGGTTCAGGTGGTTAGAGGTAAAGGGAAGAGAGGTTGACTTGAGGGGTTGGGGTGGGTATAGGTAAAGGGAGGTGAGAGTGACTTGAGGATTTGGGGTGAGTAGAGGTAATTGGAGGTGAGGTTGTTTTAAGGGTTCGGGTGGGTAGAGGTAAAGGGAGGGGAAGGTGACTTGAGGGTTCAGGGTGGATAGAGGCAAAGGAAAGCGAGATGACTTGAGGGGTCAGGGGTGAGAAGAGGTAAAGGGGGTAAAGGTGACTTGAGGGTTCAGGTGGGTGTCAATAAGCGGAGGTGAGGGTGCTTTGAGGGCTTGGGTGGGTAGAGGCAAAGGAAGGTGAGGATTGAGGGGTGGGGAGATGACTGTGCCTTAAGGGTTATGGGATGAGCAGAGTTAAGGAGAGGTGAGGATGATTTGTAGGGCACAGCTATGTAGAGGCAAAAGGAGGTGAGGGTGACTTAAAGGTTCAGTGGGTAGAGGTAAAAGGAGGTGGGGTGACTTGAGGGTTATGGAGTGGGTAAACGTAAAGGGAGGTGAGGGTGACGAGGGCTCAGGGATGGGTAGAGGTAAGGGGAAGTGAGGGCAAATTTAAGGATCAGGGGTGAGTAGAGGTAAAGGGAGGTGAGGGTGGCTTTAGGGCTCAAGTATGGGTAGAGGTGAAAGGAGGTGAGGGTGACTTGAGGGTTCATGGTGGGTAGAGGTAAAGGGAGGTGAGGGTGACTTTAGGGTTCATGGTGGGTAGAGGTAAAGGGAGGTGAGGGTGACTTGAGGTTCAGGGTGGGTAGAGGTAGTGGGAGGTGAGGTTGTTTTGAGGCTTCGAGATGGGTAGAGGTAAAGAGACGGGAGGGTGACTTGAGGTTTCAGGGTGGATAGAGGCAAAGGGAGGTGACGATGGCTTGATGGGTCAGGGGTGAGTAGAGGTAAAGGGAGATAAAGATGACTTGAGGTTTCGGGTGGGTGGCAATACGGGGAGGTGAGGGTGACATGAGGGTTCAGGGGTAGGTAGAGGTAAAGGGAGGTGAGGATGACTGTAGGGCTCAGGGGTGAGCATATGTAAAGGAAGGTGAGGATTGAGGGGTCGGGAGATGATGGTGACTTAAGGGTTATGGGGTGAGTAGAGGTAAGGGGAGGTGAGGGTGATTTGAGGGCTCCGGTATTTAGAGGCAAAGGGAGGTGAGGGTGACTTAAAGGCTCGGTGGATGGAGGTAAAAGGAGGTGGGGTGGGTAAAGGTAAAGGGAGGTGAGGGTGATGAGGGCTCAGGGATGGGTAGAGGTAAGGGGAAGTGAGGGTAAATTGAGGGTTCAGGGATGGGTAGAGGTAAGGGGAAGTGAGGGCAAATTGAGGGTTTAGGGGTGAGCAGAAGTAAAGTGAGGTGAGGGTGACTTAAGGGCTCCTGTGATGGGTAGAGGTAAGGGGAGGTGACTGTGACTTGAGGGTTCAGGAGTGAGTAGAGTTATAGGGAGGTAAGGGTGACTGGAATGTTCAGGGATCGGTAGAGGTATAGGAAGGTGAGGGTGACTTCATTGGATTTTATGATATGGTATGGCCTGTCATTTTATATTATGATATGGTATGGACTGTTACTTTATGGTTTGGTACTGCCTGTCATTTTATAATATGATATGGTATGGACTGTCATTGTATTGTACAATCTGGTATGGTATGGTATGTTATGGTATGGTATGGAATGTTGTTAATGAATGATAAGGTATTTTATGGTCTGTTCTTGTATAGAATGGTATATTTTGATATGTGATGTCCTGTTATTGTATAGTGTATTACGGTATAAGTATGGTACGGCATGTTATTGAGGCTTACAGCCTATGAAGTGCTAACTGCATGCATACACATGTATTAAGGCACGTGCCTATATCACCAGTTGGTAAAATTTAAAAACATGTAACTTACTTTGACTTTCCCAATTTGGGAAGGAAGGCGGCATTACACGGAATACAACCAAAATGAGGAAGATTCATAAACAAAAGTACCCTTAATAAATGCTGCAGTCGCGAAGCGGTGTGCGGCGGTGTGGCCTCGTTGGGGTGCCCTGCCGGCCCGCCGGCTGCGGTCCGTCCTGAGGAGCGGTGGTCGCCCCCCCCCCCAGAGCCCTTGAACGGGATTGTCTACCCCCTTTTTGAGGAGATTGGCTCGATTTGGGGACCGCGACCATGGCCACAAAACAAGATGGCGACCGGGCTAAAGTGAAGTCTACCCGTCGTGGCGCGGCCCATCAATCCAACAACATGGATCGCTACACCCTCCAGAAGGGGTCTCCAGAGGCGCTGCGTAGGTCCCCTACGGGCCCGACTGATGCTCCTGCTCTGCCCACGGACCTGACCCTCCGAGACGTCATGGGCGCCATCGCCGAGATGAAGGCCTCGGTGGACCAGCGCTTCGACACTCTGGCGCAGAAGATCGACTCGGTCCTCGTGCACGTGGGCCTCGTGAGAGCCGATCTGTCAAAAACAAATGACCGGGTCGATTCTTTGGCCCACTCTACCTCGGGCCTCACATCTGACGTGGCGGCCCTCCAACAGGAGGTGCGCAGGCTTGGCCAGGCGAGCGCCCTGATGCATCGTCGACTGGAGGATTCCGAGGGTCGGGCCCGGAGAAACAACGTCCGCATTATCGGGGTGCCGGAAGGACGCGAGGCAGAGGCAGCGGATCTGTTTGTGGAGGACTTGGTCCTCACCCATCTCCAGCCTCGGGGGCTGAGTAAATTCTTTGCAGTGGAACGTGCCCACAGGGTCCCCGGGGGTAGGCCTAAGGCCGGAGCCCCTCCGAGGCCTCTCATCGCCCGGATTTTCAATTTTCGGGACAGGGACGCTATCCTGCAGACTTCCAGGCTACAAGGGCCGGTCAGACTTGATAATATGGATATAAATTTCTATCCTGACTTTACTCCGGCGGTCCAAAAGCAGAGACTGAGCTTTCTCGGTGTCAAACGTCGCCTACGGGACCTGAATCTCAAATATGCGATGCTTTTTCCGGCTAAGCTGAGGGTGGAGGTGGATGGCCGCACGCACTTTTTTGATCGTCCCGAAGCGGCCGGGGACTGGCTGGACACTTTGCCCGGAGATCGGGGCCGGGGGGGTGGGGGGGGAGCGGTTGGTGGGGAGGGCCCGCAGGATCAGGACTGAGGGACTAATGGTAGGCCTTGCTCGGGACTGTGTTATTGTCACCATTGACTGTTAGGGTAAGTTCCCCTCCTGTGGAGGTCGTGTGGGGTCTCTTGGGGGATCTCCCTCCTCCTCTGGGGGACTAGTTAGTTTTCTTTCTATGGGGCGACAGGCACACTGCACTTTGGGGGGGCTGTTTGGGCTCATGCAGGGGTGCAGGGTGGGGGGAGTTCTGTTGGGATGGGTGGGTTGGGGTGGGGTGTGGTTCGTTTCTACCGCAAGGCAAACCCTTCATTGTATTGATGTTTTTGAGATGCTCTCCGGGGGACAAATGATGGCTTCTGTATGTGATGGGGGGTAGGGACCTGACCTTGTTGTCCTGGAACGTTAACGGACTGGGTGATAGGATTAAGCGGGGTGTGGTCCTGCAATATCTGAAACGGATTTCGCCTGATGTGGTCTTTTTGCAGGAGACGCACCTCATTGGTAACACCTTTTGTGCCATGAATCGGCGTGGCTATCGTTTGGTGGCCCACTCGGGCTTCACATCTGGCTCACGAGGGGTGGGCATTATGGTCAAGACCTCGCTCCCGCTAGAAATAGACGAGGTGCGCCATGATGAGAGGGGACGATACACTGTCTTGGTGGGGAGAATGGAGGGCAAAGTAGTCGTCTTTGTCTCAGTGTACGTCCCACCGGGGTTACAGTCCACCACCTTTGCGGACCTGGGGCGCCTCCTGCTTGACCTTCCGGGGGGGCTTCTGGTGGTTGGGCCGGACTTCAATGCGGTGGCCTCTGGGACTATGGATCGTTATCCCCCTAGGGACCTCCCCCGGGCACAAGCGTGGCTGTCTGGCCTTTTGGACACACTGGGATTGGTGGACTGTTGGCGTCTAAGGCATCCCACTCAGCTGCAATACACCTTCCATTCGGGGGCCCATGGTAGCCTTTCGCGGCTTGATCATGTCCTTGTCCCTGCGGCCTATGCCGGGAGAGTGGGGGAGGTGCGCCATTTGGCGCGGGGTATTTCAGATCATTCCCCACTCCTGTTGCACTTTGATGTCTTCCCGAGGGGGGAGGGCAGGGTAGCTCCAATCAATGCCTGGTACCTGCGCGACCCCACTATTCGTGCGGACTTGATTGAATCCTTGCAACGGTATTTTGAGGAGAATGTGGGGTCTGTCTCGTCGGCCATCTCCCTGTGGGAGGCTTTCAAGACAGTGCTTAGAGGGGAGGCCCTCTCCTTTATTTCTCATGCCCGGAGGCGCGCACAGGAGGAGGTGACCCGGGTGGAGGTTGAAATTACGGAACTGGAGGGTGATCTGGGGAGTGGGGTGACTGACGCTGCGCTACACGTTCTACACCTGAAGCAGGCGGCATATAGGTCCCTCGTCACGGAGGCGGCCAGGGGCCTCAGCAGAGAGCAACAGGGGAGATTGTATGATGTGGGTGATAAGGCTGGCAAGTTGATTGCGTGGTTGGATAAGAAGGAGAGAGCTAGTCGTGTGGTCCCGCTGATTGAGAGAATGGATGGTGTACATGTTACTGAGCCGGAAGGCATTGTCTCTTGCTTCGCAGATTATTTCCGCGAGGTATATTCCCCGGTTTCTCCCTGCCCGGAGGAGGATTCCCATGCCCTGCTGCGTGACATCGCGCTGCCCTCCCTCTCAATGGAAGACAGGGAGTTGATGGATGCCGCCCCCACCTCGGACGAAATTGCCCTCGCCATCCGCTCGGTCGCTTCTGGCAAGGCCATGGGCCCGAACGGTATTCCTATCGAGTTGTACAAACTGCGACCGGATGTACTTGCACCCCATCTCCGCGCAATGTTCCTGGCGGCCCACTCGCGGGGCTCCCTCCCGCCGGACCAGCGTCTGGCTACCATCGTGGTTATCCACAAGGATGGGAGACCGCGAGACCGGGTCACATCCTACCGGCCTATCTCGCTCTTGAACGCGGAGCCTAAAATCCTCGCCAAGGTGCTCGCCAATCGGCTGGTCGGCGTGGTGGGCGATTTGGTCCACCAGGACCAGTCCGGCTTTATTCCCCATCGCAACACGGCCCTTAATCTGCGGCGCTTGCACGGGGTGCTCGCGCGTGTTCCGTTCGTGCGGGAGCCGGCCATCTTGGCGTCCTTAGACGCCACCATGGCGTTCGACACGCTCGAATGGCCCTACATCTGGGCGATGCTGGCAAAATTTGGATTTGGCCCGGGATTCATCAGTTGGGTCAAATTGTTGTACTCGGACCCATTGGCACAGGTGGTGGTGAATGGTCGAGTCTCGGCCCCATTCGGGCTGGGACGGGGCACGCGACAGGGTTGTCCCCTGTCGCCGCTCCTTTTTGCACTAGCCTTGGAACCCCTGGCGGAGTGGCTGCGGTGGCACCCTTCTATCCGAGTATGAGGACCGCGTGTCCCTCTACGCTGACGATATCCTTCTGTACTTAGCCTCCCCGCGCAAGTCACTGATTGTCCTGGTCGATGTTTTGCGCTCCTTCGGCCGTAATTCAGGCCTCGTCATCAACTGGGCTAAATCCTGTGTCTATGTGCTTTCCGGGGAGGCTCCTGTCCTCCCTCGGGGTTGTCCGATCCAGATTGCCTCGCAGGGATTTCGATACCTGGGGGTCTATATTACGCTGGACCCGGTGTCCCGCTACGAGCGAAATTTGCTTCCCCCCCTCCAGCACTTGAAGGAGGACGTCGCACGCTGGCGGCGCTTGCCGCTCTCGCCGCTCGGACGGGCGGCATTGTTCAAGATGATGTCATTGCCGCGCTTTCTGTACGCTCTCCAGAACACTATGGACTTGGTCCCGGCGCGCTACTTCCGTGAGGTGGAAAGCTTGCAGCGCCGTCTGTTTTGGGACGGGAGGCCGCGTATAGCTCTGGCAAAATTGACGCTCCCGTGGTACGACGGAGGGATCGCCCTCCCGGATATTAAGCGGTATTACTGGGCCTCCCAGTTAGCTGCAATTAATCACGGTTTCTATGGGCCCGCCCTAAACCCGGCATTTGAAATGGACAGAATGCTCCTGCCCGGTGGCGACTACAATCGAGCGCTCTACACTAGCGTGCCCGATTCCCGCTTGACGGGACCCACGCGTGTCATGGTGCGAGTATGGCACGCGGCTAATGCAGCTATGGGATGGAAGGACCGTTTGACCCGAGCGTCACCGTTGTATGCGTCGGAGAGGCTGGGCTCTTTGTGGACCTCGAAGGGCTTCGAGAGGTGGGACATGATAGGCATCAGTACAGTGGGAGATCTCTGGACGAGGGGAGGATTCAAAACATTCGAGACGCTGCAGGCGGAGTTTCAGCTGCAGGGCAGTGAATACTTTCGCTACCTGCAGGTCCGTCACGCACTGGGTTCCGTCTTCCCAGACGTGGCCTCCATCCCGGAGTCCTCCCCCCTGGAGGATAGAGTGCTAGATGGCCACGTCCCGGACAGTACGATCTCCCTCATTTACAAGAAATTGATAAATGACCGCTCGGGCTTACTGACTGGCCTCCGCGAGGCTTGGGTTGCCGATGGGCTGGAGTTGGACGACGAGGACTGGATTTCCGCGGTGGCCTCTCCGAAGGAGGTGGCCATCCCGGCTCGCCTTCGCTTCGTCCAGCTTAAGATACTCCACCGGGTGTATATGACGGGGCCAAGGCTTCTGCGTATGGGCTATGCCGAAGATGGATTGTGTAGGCGTGGGTGTGGTGCTTTGGCGACTTTTTTGCACATTCTGTGGGAATGTCCGAGGGTGGAGCGATTCTGGCGTGGTGTGCATGAGGTCCTGCGAGCGGTTACGCATGTCGCGCTGTTGCCTGAAGCGAGGAGATGCTTGCTGAATGTGTGGGAACCGACCGATTACTCGGTTCCGCAGACGCGATGGGTGACTCTGGGATATATGATAGCTAAACGTGACATTGCTCAACTGTGGGGATCCCAGAGGCCCCCGGCGGTGTCAGCCTGGAAAGAACACATGGATTGGTGCATGTTCCGAGAAAAGGTGGTGTATGTGGCGCGGGGTAAGCCTGGGGCATGGGTGAAGATATGGGGCCCCTGGAACGCCTACCACGGGGGTATTTGCGAGCCGCCGTCGTTGCCTCCCACTTCACCAGCTCCATCCCCCTAGTTGACCCCTTCCCTTAGCCCCGGGCACATTGTTCTCCCAGTCCCGGATCTGTTTCCCTTCCCCTCTCTGGATTTCTTTGGATGGTTGGGGTCCCCCACTGGAGGAGCACGTGTCGTCATTTTCGATCGCGGGTTGCCTTGCGGGTGTGGTTTTATGTTGTTGTGTTGTATAAAACGAAACCGTATTGTGGGCTCAGAGTCATGTGGCCTACGTTGTTGATACCTCCTCTTTATCGTCTCTGCAAAGTCAGGTGCCTTATTGTATGTATGTCATTTGCTTCTGTCACTTTAGCGGCCGGCCGGAAGGTTGTAGGCCCATGCTTGTATATACTTGAGATTGCAATAAACGGTTTCAACAAAAAAAAAAAAAAAAAAATGCTGCAACATGTTACTTCATTAAAACGTAATAAATGCTGTTCTTTTGTTATGCTGCTAGGACATGACTGGACCGGGAATAGTGGCTTACTGAAAAGTGAAGTTTCAAAAACCTGGAAAGCAAACAATGAGTGAGGAGAGCAACGGGCCCTAGATGAAAAAGCAAAAACGAAGGGGCATAAAGACAGCTAAAACAAAATAAGATAGAGCTGCGTAGGATCGTGACGAAAGAACATGCAAACATACAATATACGCTCACAAGAAAAAGTATCACAATCTGAGTGTAACAGCACGGAAGAACGCTAATCGGGAAATCAATCAGTACTTGGTACTAGCTCCTGGGAAAAAAATAAAAACACAGCGACAAAGTGAAGCTGGGACACGCAGACACGCACTCACCAAGGAAAAGGAAGAAAATAAGAGTGACAATGAAGCTAACCCATGGTAAGTAATGGGCCTTCTTAATGTTTTTTTTTTTATTAAAAACAATAGATCATCTCAAACAACAGCAGAAGAGCACTGTCTCAGGCGAGGCATAAACATGCTGGACATCTTCATCCTTCCAAATCGGAATTAACATCCTCATATATCTAGGCATCTTGCTCTCTTATAACTGTTCAGTAAAACCTCATTTACATCATATAAAAAAATTATGTTTTGGCTTTCATCTTTGTTTTGTGCCGACTGATGGAATTTGCCCTCCTCAATCAAGATTTGGATTGAAAAGCTGCTTTTGGTATCTATTATTACCTTGTTCAATATGCAAAAGCAGATTTTCTAAAATGTGGTCTGCATGCAATATTTCAGGAACATAAATAAGGGTGGCTTAAATTGCTGGTCCAGGTATTGTACTTTGGCGATAGAAGCTGTAGACCCGGCTTGGTGCCAGGATCCAATAGAGGTAGCCGTCAAAGCAAACTAATAATGCACAAACTGCTCACCTCAGGAGCTACAGATCTTGACAGATTTGTACAGACCATTCATGCAGAGCGGATCAGCAATTCTTATGTCTCCTTTCGTATGCAATATTATTTGAAGGAGTCAATAAACAAGGTCTGCAAGCTGAATATAATGAGAATGCTTTTCTGATTTTTTCTATAAAAGAGGTCAGAGGCAGATGGGCAAAATATATCAACGAACCACAACATTGCAGACTTTACCATTAGAGGATCGCATTTATTCTGCATTTATTATGCCATTGCCCGCCCAGAGATTATGGCGAACTGACATAAACTCATAAAAACATATTTTTAAAAAATGGAATTGGAGGGACGCACTGAAGCATTGCTTAGACGCTGATAATATTTCAGAGCCGCCACATTTTTCCAAAATCCTTTAATATGTTTTTTTTTAAATTTAAAATTTAAAATTAACATAGATACAAAGATGTTTTAGAAAATTCAAAACATTGACCTTTCTTTAATTTTTATGTGGACTCGAAGGAATTGTGCCACATCTTTCATCAGTTTGAAAGATGAATTGGCTATTCAATATGTAATGTGAAATATGATCTATACCACTTTTTATGATACTTCTATGTTTATATGTTTTTGAGGAGCTTGACTTTTATTGATGTGAAAGTATCAAGGGTTCGATAAATTGATATGATTTTAAGTAATCTTAAACAATAAAAGTCAATCATTCATTCTTTCCTGAACTAGGTATTTCTTTGTCAAAAATACACTGAATGTTTAGCCTGAAAAATACCTGTTTGATGTGACACCTGTAGTTGTTTCAAAGGCTATTACTAGAATAGAAACGAAGTTGGAAATGGCTTGATCAATGACACACATGTGATAGAATTTGTATATCTTTATCTGTTTTTGTAAAATATGTATTTAAAAAAATGCAGGTGAGGTCACAACTGTCTGACTTTTCAAAAACTTCCACCCCAACCAAACAGCCAAATAAGCCACAAGCTTCTCCTCCACTGACCTCTCTGTAACTTGAATTTCTATGGGTTTCTCATCTAAGTTTACATGCAGCAGCTGTGCTTAATTTGTAAACAATTAAGTGCCAAGGCCGTTCTCGGATGACCACTGCAGCCGGCACCACCCATACCCTGCCAGTGCTGGCAATAGCAGTACCAACATAACACCTAAAAATCACACTCCTACAAGTGTGACAGTTCAGACTATTTCAGGCCACACAAAGCTTTAATAATGTCAGGAGGGGCTTGTATTACTCATTTAAATGTATATTCACTTAATAAACATGGTTGTTGTGCTCATCTCCAAATTGAAAAGTTCCACCTTGTGGTGGACTGTCACTAGAGCCGGTGGTGACAATTAAGTGCTGGTGCCGAGCACTGGAAACCACTGGCACTTTTTTTGGGGGGGAGCGTGGAGAGCCATCCGGGCTCTCCACTACTTTGTTGCAGTTTGCTGCTGTGCACGCACTCCTCGGGGCGGGCTCGGCCTGAGGAGATAAATAAATGGCGGAAGACCACTCGGGGTCATTCCGCCAGAGTACCACAGACAAGTGTGTGCGTACGTGGGCCTCTGCTACCCCCAGGCCTCGCAGCGCTACAGGGAGTAAAGCGAAGTCGGTAGCTGAGATGACAGATCTGCTTTTTTTTTAAGTACAAATGTTTTATTGATTGTCAAAGCAAAAAAAATCGTTTGGGTAATCTTGTAGACTTCTGTAACACAATTTGGCCCCAGTCTCTCGAGTCGAAACCTGAAAAGCTCTTGTTCTCTCTTCAGACTGTCTGGCATGGAGGCCCTCTGTACTCAAAGCTCGACCCAAGGAGCCGGCATGTTATTCGTTCACTCCCTCCCAGCTATTCTCCTGCCATGTCTCTGGAGCGAGCCGACAGGGAGGGTGGCAGATAGGACAGGCAGGTGCCACATGAGGGAAGAGCAGCACAAATGGGCACACACCACACCAATCCGCCTTAGCTACTACTGGTTAGGCAGAGGGTCTGCCTCCCTCCCGGGCTGGATGTTCATTCCACCGGGCATTTCCCCGATTGGCTGCGGCCACTGCTTTCTCCTCTGCCACCTTCTCCAGAGCCCCCGGGTATTACAGCAGGCACCGCCAGTGTTGTAGACCAGAGGAAAGAGAGAGAGAAATGATGCATATTTTCGCCAGGTCTGGTTTTGGTTCCAGTAGGGCCTTCAGCACGATAGTCCCCGTAGCACTAATGCCTGCAAGCGACAGGCCCCAGATCATCAATGGAAACAGGGGCGCCACCTTCCCACTGCCAGTCTCCATCCCAGCAGAGCCCAGACCACCGAGGGGCAGCCTCGTGTCTACAACGAAGGGGAATGAATGCTTTGGTCCCAAACTAGGCCCATCCGTTTTCTCAGCCACAGTCCCACTGCAACGGACCTTTGTTGCCCGGACAAACTCTTACGCCACGAAGGACCGGCGGCTTGGTCGAAAATGCAAAGATTTCCATCAGCTTGGGCTCGGGCAGCTCTACCTTCTCAGAACCCTTCAGGGAACATATTATAAACCGGAACATTAAAAAATCTGGCGAGTGTTTAAAGGATTTGAGATTTGGGAAAATTCATCAAAGTTTGCATCTAAAGAGTTCAAACTTTTCAGAGGAAGTTAAGAAATTATGTTTTCGTTTTTATGCATTTCCACCATCTTCGGAGGCAAAGCAACCCCAGGTCAATGTGCAGAGTGGACATCCCTTCTCCATGCTGCCAAATCAACTTGGTCCAGGCCAGCAGATGCATTTAGTAATGAATCCAAATGAAACTCATTTAGATAATAAGTGGTAATCCTCAAAACATCCCTGGTATAAAGCCTTTTGGTTGCTGTTAAAATGCATATAGGGAAAGCCTGTTTTTGAAGTTCGCAAAGAGATACACATACGAAGGGTAAGGCTGGACAGGTCGATGTTCGCTAAGCTTGCTGCAACCAAAAACAACTACCCTTTAGGCTGGTCAGTCCTCGATTGATTTATTTGAGACGCTTTATTTAGAGAGAATTTAGCGCCCTACTGAAGGAGATTGTGGTGTTGGGCCTCAGGCCCACATGGTGTGGAAACGATGGACACAGACACCGGCTTGTATAGTATAGTAACTGGCCACGCGCATGTGCACCCGGGCCTTTTTATTGACGGGGCCACGTCACTCGTGGCACCCATGATGAATGGGTGTGGGGGTGCAGTGTGTCCAGCCCTCACAGGAGTAGCTGGAGTTACAGCTTCCTGCGGAACACTAGAACGTGTCCCGCAGGACATTACATCGAGAAGATTTGGCGTAATGGCCTGAGTTGCCGACTTTCGATCTGGGGAACCAGGTTTGAGCCCCGGCGTCGGCTCAACATCCTCTTCTTATTCAGGACAAATCCCTTAACCTCCCCGTGCCTACAAAACATCAATGTGTCCTTGGATACGTAACTGGTGCTCATGTAAAACTCCATTACCTTAATGTCGAGTTCGCCGTATATGAAACTGCAAAAAAAAAAAAAGTTCTTGCATTTTGTTGTGGGTGCTGAGGCTGAAGTGATTTGCTCAGAAAGGAGGTTGAGCTGAGGCGGGGATTCGAACCTGCGTTCTCAGTTCCAAATTCAGTAGCTCTAGCTCCTACGTCACATCTGCATATCCTTTTCATCAACATTTAGTAATCTGCAATCTCAGAAATAATTTAAATATTAAGCGTAGTTAACCTTTTTTAACTTCCAACTCTAATCACTAGGGGGCAGAAGCTATCCATCGTTAATGGCGTTTAACACATCTAGGCTCAAACCGTGTCTGACAAAGCCAATTCTAAGGTTTCTTACGTATCTACGTCGATTCCTCAGCTCGCAGGGCAGTCATCGCCGTGTTCTTGGGTCATACAGAATGAGGAAAATAGCGCCTCTAAGACCATCAGATACCTAGATGCTTCTGGCCTTTCGACTCCTCTGATGCGTTATAATTCAGGCTCACAGTTTTTCGCTCTTACCGAATTTTACAGATCAATACAGGCAGAAACCCCTCTATTTCTCTGCATTTATTGAACATTTTGAAAGTTAAGGAAAATATATCTTCTTTTGAGTGATTAACAAGTAGGAGAGTTTAAAACAGGAGATTTTTCTAATGAACTCACGAACAACTGCAGATATGTTTTGCACTACAATATTAATGGTATATGCGTGTATCGTGCACACATATATGGCTGCTTCTAAAGTATTTAAACACCTGAAAAGTCTAATTGCAAGTGTACCTTGATTGGTTAAATAAATGCGGAAATATACTAGTTTTAGATTAATCTTGTCCCAAAATACGACAAAGTTAATAGATATTAAATACAGATTAAAAAGAGCCAACAAATATGAATAATCATAGATGGAAATATCTTAAAAATAAATACCATAAAACCAGGAGCCCTATTTAGAATTCTAGCTGCTGTGGTACCCACACCTTTAGGTATTAAAAGGCAGAGTCCCTAAGCATGTACATTGCACACTGCATTGAATTGAGGTATATTCTTTATTAATGCTTGCAAAGAGATTGTTTACTTCATTCATACAATCATTATTTGCATTACCCAAAAGCATCCAGTCCACTGTTGGGACACTTGACCCTTCCAGCTTGGGGCACCGCCATGCTCACCTCAACTTGACAACCATGGCTCCAAGTGAATATCACCCAGCATGCCACCGATTGTCTCATCCTAAACAAAATAACATTTACTAGGATTCTTGCCCCCTGAAGCAACTTTAACTCGCTTCCTTCCCTAGACACTATGAAGCACATCGCCTACTTTGCAATCTACAAAGCCGTGAGCTCAGACCATCAGCACTAACTCACTGACAAAATACATGTTTGCAGAGGGCACAGCATCACAGGCTGCTCTTCCCTTGCTGAATGCACCAAAAGTGCAAACGAACATTACCTGCGTTTGCACCAAGTCTAAGAAATTAATTGGCCCTTTTCCCGAGATCCTCTGCCTTGCAAGGTGCATTTCACAGATTAATTTAGAATAAATTGGATTAAAAGCTTTTATGTTTTACAGTCAATTATGATGGGACACTTGTGCGCAAGACAATGCTGAGCCACCCAAAGGATATTGGGATGGAGGGGTCTCCAAATATATCTTTCACTCTTTCTCTCATATTTCTTTCCATGTCTTTCCTTCTCGTTTTCTTGCCTTGTCTATCTTCATTTTTTCACCCATCTTTGTTCCTATTTTCCTTCTATCCATCTTTTTTTATTCTGTTGATCTTTCTGTTTTTCTTTCCACATTTCTATCCTTCAATAGTTTTCCACTTTAAGGGGCCTATTAGCATGGTTGGTGGACCGCCACCGCCCAAACGGCGGTGGCGATCCGCCCGTCAAAACACCCCGCCAGACGGCTATTCACCCCCACCACATTAGCATGGCGGGAATTACAGTGGCAGACAGAAAGACCGTCCGCCGCTTTTCCGCTGGTAGGCAATCATCACGATTGCTTGACGGTTGGAAAAGGCCCATAATATGGTGGCGGTGCCTTGCAGGCACCGCCATCCATATTATGATGATGGCGGTGGAATGCCTTTCCATGGCGGAGACTCTGCCATGGAAAGGCATGCAGAGTTTACTTTGGGGGCCCGTTGCTGGCCCCCGGGGGTGCTGCTCTTGGTGGGTACCCATGGTACCCCCCTGCATTGACATTCACAAGGTGGCAGGCAACGCGCGGTGCCTGTCACATTGTGCATGCCAATGCACAACATGCATTTTCAACATTTTGGCGGGTGCTGCTTACAGCACCGCCAACCACAATGTTGAATATGCGGGATGCGACCGCCAGGGTGGCGGTCGCATCCTTATTGGCAGTGCGGGACCGCCGCACAACTGGCGGTCGGTCCCATCACCGCTAGGGTGGGGGGCCTAAATTCCATTCATGTTTACTTCTGCTGCTTCTTAAGTAAGTCCATCTTTGTTTTCTTTTTTCCTTCCAATATTTTCCCATCTTTCCATCTTACCACTTTTTCATTTCTTCTTTATTCATTTCCTTCACTGTTTCAACCTCATCCTTCATTCTTTATTTCTCTTAATCTTTTAATACTTTTTTCTGTTGTTCTACTTTCTTTTTATCTTTCTTTCCATTATTCATGGTCTTATTTTATCTTTCTCCAGTCTTTTTCGGTCTTTCCATCATTTGTTCCATCTTCACTTCTTTCCTTTCCTCCATCCCACTTCCCGTCATTTAGCCACCCATCCATCCAACGCTCAGCCATACGTCTCCCCATCCATCCTTTGCTGAATTATCCGTACTTCAGTCTGCTTTTTCCCCTCATCCTTCTCTCCATCCATATATCCATATATCCTTTCCTTCATCATCATCCATCCATCCATCCGCCGCCCTTCTCTTCATTAAACTACTCAGCCATCTTTATATCTTTCTCTCCACTCACTCTCTGCCCCCGTTCTCCCTCCTTTCTGTCTTTGTGCTTTCGGGTCCATTTGTTCTACCCACCCATAGCACCATCATACTATTACCTTTCAGTGGTAATGAAAGAAAAGAAGTTCTATTTTGAAGACAGGTCTGCCACACTAAAGGAGCCATAAGCAACAATCATAATGTTTTATGTTACACAAAACTGTCCAGTGGCATCTGTTCCCATTTAAGAAGCTAAAATGAGGTAGGGATGGGGGCCAGACTGATGATGCTCCAACGCTCCTGCAGCAATATTTGAAAACTATTATTGCTTGGGGTAAATAACAGGTAGAGGCAACATTTCCCCCGCCATTATCACAGACCTACACAGGCAGCAAAACGTTGCCAAAACATTCCCCCAAATCAGTGGGTCTGCAGTATTACTGGAAGACATAGCAATGCCGGTAATGCTGTGGAAAGAGCCAATAAAGATGCCCCGTGCCCCTGGTTCTCCGTGACTCCGGCAGGCCCGAGTGACCTGTCGTACTGTAGGGCCCTAGGACCCCCATGCATAAATAGTAGCGACACAAACACACTATCATAGTGGGTAGAACTGGCTCATGCGCCCGGCCCCTTTTATTAACAGGGTCACATGTCCTGTAACGCCTGTGTTGGATGGGTTTGGGGTGGGGTGTAAGCCACACCTCAGGGAGTGGCTGGTACAACTGCAAGACTAGAACAGTGACCAGCAGTTCACTACATCCCTCCCAAACTTTATTAAAACTGGAACAACAAAGTCCAACCTGTGGAAGATAATAAAACAATAACAGAAACTTCCACTGTGTCTGTTCAGCTGCTTGCAGAAACAAAACGATGGTACAACTGCAGATAGGATTGCCAGTTCTGCTTGGCACAGTGCAGTGTTGCCCTGCGGGTCCGGTCCTCCTCGGATCAAGGTGTAGAAGTTGACACCACAGTCTCTATATTTACAGTTCTCTGTGATGGTGCAGGTGGAGTGATAGTAAATCTGGTATATGTCAAATTTTTACCAATCAGACCTGGTTGCTGTTGCATATTCACAAAGGCAGCATTGCTTCTAGCTATAGAATGGTGGAGTAATTGCAAACATCCCCCTCTCACGAGATGCCCCGGATGCCCTCTTCACCACGGTTCCACTGAACTGGGTGTGCTACACCTTGTCACTCCAACCCACCCTCTAGGTTAATGGACGAAGTGCTACGAATCCCGCCTCCAAGTCCCTTGCTCCACCTGGAGGGTAGTTGTTTCTTGATAGGATTACCCCTGCCACCTAGCACAAGATCTTCGTCTTCCTGGGACATGCAGAGGAGCGGCTGTAAACTCATCTCTCGTGGCGGGACCCGCTCTCTCCGGCGTCCCTGAGGCTTTTGCCCCTGGGTCGCCACAGTCTGGTGTGGAGTGGTTGGATCCTCTTTTATACCCCACATCTGAGGTCACTCAGGACGTCCGAGCAGTCTCACCATCCATTCTTCCGCACACCCCCAAAGGTGGATGTTACAAATGGTCCAGCTTGCTCACCTCTGCAGTCAGCAGGTTTGCTTGGCGTTGCAAAGAATCCTGGATAGCTGGCTTCTCATGGTGGCCACCGATGTTACCAAGATACTGTGCTCCCTTCCAGATGTTCTTGCACTCAGTCGTCCTCTATCTTGCGGTGTGCGAGTTGTCTGATCACACACTCCTCTCTTCTTTTCTCTTCTTCTGCGGTGGCCTCCTGCCACGCGATTACCTCTTTCTTTTTCTTTCACTTTGCGACGCGGTCTAATCCCATAAGGTCTTGCAGTTCTTTTCCGACCAGGCATCTCCATGTGACATGCACTTTACACAGGTCTCCCTGGCTCTGTCCCACCCCTAGGACAATGCGTTCTCATCGTTCGGTGACCAGACGTGTCATCGCGAACTTCTTCCTTTCACTACTTCTCGTAGGCATTTATACTTTCACTTCCGGTCAATCTTGTCAGACCTCTCCTCGGTCATCTTCACTGACCTCTCCTTAGTCCTCTTCACAGACCTCTCCTTGGTCATCTTTTCTGACCTTTATCAGGCCATCACTTCTTTGACTTTTCTTAGGTCACCTCTTCTCTGACCTCTGACAGGTCATCTTTGCTGACCTCTGGCAGGTTATCTTCTCCCTGACCTATGGCAGGTCATCTTCTCCCTGACCTCTGGCAGGTCATCTTCTCCCTGACCTCTGACAGGTCATCTTCTCCCTGACCTCTGACAGGTCATCTCCTCTCTGACCTCTGGCAGGTCATCTCCTCTCTGACCTCTTGCAGGTCATCTTCTCCCTGACCTCTGGCAGATCAGCTTCTCCATGCCCTCTGTCAGGTCATCCTCACTGACCTCTTGCAGGTTATCCTTGCTGACCTCTTGCAGGTCATCTTCATTGACCTCTTGCAGGTCATCTTCGCTGACCTCTTGCAGGTCATCCTCTCTCTCTGACCTCGCTGGACATCCTCACTAACTTCTCACTCTCAGGCTGCAGCTGGTGCCATCAGTGTCCATGGTACAATCTTCAGCGCACTTCTCTCCTTGTGCTCTCCTTTCTTCATCTGATGGTACTCCTGCTTCGAGTGCCTGGCACACTCCAGACCTCCACTTGCGGTGGGGTCGTTTCGCCGCTGGGCGCACACTTTCTACTTCCTGACGGCTGTCACTGGTCTGCAGCCTCCGTGCTCGGGTCGACACCCATTTCGCTTTCTTCAGGCCCACCAGTCTGTGGCTGTATTTCTGGGATTTCACACAACTACCTAGTTAAAATTACCTGGCCGTCCCCTTTTGCCAGACACTGCTGCAGTTCATGGTTCGATGCACTGTCTCATCTCTGTATCCTCACTTGGAGTGGCATAGGAGACACATCTGTCCAGTTTCTTGACCAGTTCATACACTCATGGTGCTGACTCCCTTTTGTAGTTCAGGCCATCTCTCCTTCACGCTGCAGGACTTCCTTTACAGTTTCTCTTTGAATTCCTAGCAGTTACCGCCTATGGCCACTAGGCAGCACTGCACCATCTCTTAGAGTCCCTGACAGCTTTCTCCACTCTGCGGGCCTCACCTCTTTCATTAGCACTGCAGATGAAGGTGCAGCCCGTGGCCAACTTTTTCACTCCTTGTCAGGGCAGCACCAACCACGTAACCCGGGGCGTAGCACTACGCTTCGCCCACGTAGTGTACGTAGCGCTGCCTGCTTCGCACTTTCCGAAGTAGGCGAAGCAGGGCAGCGCTACGCACACGCCGAGGGCGAAGCGTAGCTGCCTGCCACCCCCCACCCACCTCCCGCCTGCCCTCCTTTTAATAATATCAGCAATGAAAAATAAATTAAAGTAAAGCGACTTACCGTAAGCGCGGCGTCTCCGGGGCTCCCTCTTTCTCGTTTCTAATTTCTTCTGGCAAATGCGCATGCGCGGACACCCGCGCATGCGCATTTCTTGCGAGAAATGCGCATGCGCGGGCATCCGCGCATGCGCATTTGTCAGAAGAAATTAGAAACGAAGAAGAGGGAGCCCCGGAGACGCCGCGCTTACGGTAAGTCGCTTTACTTTAATTTATTTTACATTGCTGATATTATTTAAAAGGAGGGCGGGCGGGAGGTGGGTGGCACGTAGTGGGGCTACGCGAAGCGCGTAGTGTGCATAGATTTGGGCACACTACGTGCTGCTTCACGTAGCCCCACTACGCCCACTACGCCCACCCTTATTTGGGCACACTACATGCTGCTTCACGTAGCCCCACTACGCCCACTACGCCCACCCTTACCACGCTGCTGCCACTCTTCTGTCCCGCAGGCTGAGCACCACTTCACGAATGCTCCGGACCTCCCTGCCAATTATGGCGGTCGTGCCGATTGCTGGGGGCATTTGGTGCAGCCTTGGGATGCCTCTGGCCAGTGCGGGCCCAGTTTCACTGCTCGCTGCTTGACGCCTCAATAGCAGCAGCCTTCACGGACTGTAGAGCGGCACCCACTCAAGCAAGGCCTCGCCGAACCCTGTCTAGGTGCTGAAACGCCTCCACCATGGGCGGCAGGGACGCCACTCTCTTCACCCGCGGGCCTCACTGTTAATGTGGCGTGACAGCCTTCTCCTCCGTGCAGTAACTTTTTTTCCCTTTCTTCTTTATGCTAGGCCCCTCACTTAGGCAGCAACAGTCTCTCTCAGTTACGGGCCATGCGGAGCCTCGCCCTGTGCTCGTGCGGCCTCGTCCAGCTTGGCACCACTCCCCTGCAGAGCAAACATCCACCGGCATCATGGGCATCACCAGGCCTCTCACTCGCCGGTCGCAACCATTACCGGCCGAGAGCAGGGCCAGTACAGGGCTACTTCCTCAGTCCTGCCGGTCACGCGCCCACTGCAGCCAGGTCAGGGCACCATTGCCGACAGCCGCAAACTTGACTCCATATGGCGATGGCGGGATGACTACTGCAACACAGCGGCATTTCCTCTGCATGGTACGCATTTTACTTTATTTTCCCTTGAGCCATGGGGGTGGGGGAGGGGCACACCCTGCTTTGGCAGTGACTCGGGCGGGTACTACTTCCTCATTGTTTGCATCTCACCGTGGCATCAGCCATACCACTCACCAGGGGGCCCACCAGCTTACTCCACATGATGTTCTCCTCTCACCGGCTCTGCAGTTGGCCCAGCTTCATGCCTGTTGAGTCAGCTGACACTTCGCCTGTTCGCTGATAAGGTCGCGATAGGCAGCCCCCACGGCCAGCTTTTCCCTCTGTGTTTCTAGGGTTACTCTCGGTGCGCTGACATCGGTGCCTTCTGCATTGGTGGTAGCCCGGTAGGGGCATGACACAGGCAATGCTTTCCCCCTTTTGCCACACACAAGGCGGCAGCACACGCAGGTCCAACACGCTCATTGCCAATGTAATACTGTAGGGCCCTAGGCCCCCATGCATAAATAGTAAAAACATGGACACGGTATCGTAGTGGGTAGAACTAGCCCAGGGCAAGTGTGCCTGGCTCCTTTTATTAACAGGGTCACATGTCCTGTGATGTCTGTGTTGGATGGGTGTGGGGTGGGGTATAAGCCTGCCCTCAGGGAGTGGCTGATATAACTGCAAAACTAGAACAGCGACCAGCAGGTCACTACAGGACCCAGCAACGCTGGCAGAGCTGTGACAGGGCAGTGGGGTTGACATTGGAAGCTGGACATCCCTGGGCACCATCGGAGTTCCCGACCCTTCATCAATGGGGGCCGGGGCTCCTCGTTCTCTCCTTTGCATCCAGAGCACGTCGGCCTGGCCTGACACGGCCTAGTGCGCGGTCACACCTAAGTGGACTTGTGCGGACATGGAGGGGCTTCTGCTCCTCTGTTTGCTGTTGGGGGAGTGGGTGCAATGGCCTACCCTTCCCCTGTGCTCACCTGCACGTCACACCTACCGCAGGTGCTCAGCAGTGGGCACCCTCGCCAAAGGCTTTCATGACTGCATTGGCCTACCGCATCCTGCCATGCCCGTGCGAGGGACTGCTGAGGACCACCAGGCCTAAGGTGTTGTGGAGTCCGTGGCCCCCTGAGTGATCTGACCTTGCCTGGGGGGTCACATTGGAACATTGAACCTCTGGGGAGCGGAGATATGCTGACCCATCCTCCTCCACCTTCATTCTTCTTTCCTTCCATCCAGAGGCCGACCCAGAACACTCTGCCCTACGGGCCTTTTGGGATTGTCAGTGCATGCCACTGGCTGCTGGGTCTCTTCTTGGGCTCCACATCTTTGCCTGGAAGCCATGGTACAGAGCGCTGGGCACTAGGAGGATGGCCTGCCTGCCTCCCCTTCATTCTAGTCATCCTCCATTGCCCCAGAGGACATAATCATTTGTTTGTGGTTCTTACTCAACTCATTGACCCCTGGACTTGGGCCCTGATCTGCTGGGGTGCACTGGCCTTTCTACGTTGCACCTGCCCACTGAGGGAGGACTGTGGGGCCTGGTTGGCACCCCATATCATCGTCACAGAGTGATGCTATGTTGCTTAGTCCTCGTGGGGACTAGCCAGGCCCTTTGGACACCTGGCGGATGGGACTCCAGCTCTCTGCGCCTTGGGGGAGAGCTTGTCCCAGTAATACTCCCCCCCCCCGGAGCAAGCCGCTCCTCTCTGTGCCCCACAGCCATCCATTCCGCCCCCCTTGTGTATCTCCTCGATGGCATTGGAGGCCAAGGATCCGTCTCTGCACCTGCTCTGCTGGTAATGCCCACTGGCAAACCAAACCCACCTGCTGCTCTTCACTGAGGTCATTCCCCAGTCCCATCCTGTGTCTGCGCCTGCTGTACTGGCTGCCTTGGTGACCACAGCCCCCATCCCAGGATCCCATGATGGAACAGATCCTGCAGGAAATCATGCCTGGAGGGCATGGATGTTAAGCTATCCAAGCTCACAGGAGAATCAAGGGAGGACATTCCCAGCTTTAGTGACAGAGTGGAGGGGCTTGAACAATTTTTGCTGTCCATGGAAGAGAAACTCAAAAATATGCTGGACGGGGATGTGGAACTCAACTACCCCCACACCAAGCTCACTGACCTGTGGGACTCGAGTCCAAGGGACAACTTACACTTCTTTGGCTTCCTGGAGCAAGCGAAGGACTCGGACACTCGAGCCTTCCTCAGAAACCTACTCCCAGCCCTCACAGGCTTGACCTTCTCCCTCCTCTGGAAATCCAGCAGGCTCGCCATCTTGGTCCGCTGTGGGCAGTACAGTAAGACAGGGAGCACTCTCTGATAGCCTGCTTCCTCCGCCATGAGCAGGTACGGCAGCTCCTGGTCGCAGCTCACGTCCACGGTCCATTTGATTTAGAGGGCCACGAGATCTGCATTGCAGCAGACTTCTCATGTGAGACCAATGATAAGAGGAGGGCCTTCCTCACCCTTCGCTGCCTGCTCCAAAAAATTGACATTACATTTGGCCTCTTTGAACCTGCATGGATGTGAATCATGAGCAATGGCAGATCCAAGGACTCCTTTGACCTGGGGGAGCTGCACACCTTCCTGGTGAGTCTTCAGGACCATGCCCCCTATGGAGTTGCTAGCAACAGGTCCCCCTCTTGGGCTCTGAAGATCACAACCTCCAAGGGATTTGCCTTTTGGACAGGCTTCCTGACGGTTCCCACAGATCCTAGAGTGGCAAGGACAAGGCTCTCCGGGCAGTGGCGGAGTTTTTTCAGGATCAAGGTTGGAACAAGTCCCACTCCCCATTGAAGACATCAACATCTGTGGAAGGAGAGAACCTCTTGTTATGCCATCTGCCTACAGCTTGGTCCTCCTTCCATGCCCCTCCGGACTGACTGTTGAATAAGTATTTGGATGAGCATTTGGTGGGAGGGTGGCCTGGCTTGTTTTAGTTGTTGTTCTTTTCATATCCTTCCATGAATGCCTTCTGGGCCAAATTTTTACAGGTTTACTGTTTGCTCCTCTTGGGTGAGCCCTGGCTCTTGGCCCCCCGACTTGTTATGTCTGGGACCCGCCTGTTCTCCTGCGTTCTTTTAATTTATCACCTAGCCCAGTTAACCTGGCTATGCACCCCATCTGCCTGTGTGCCCAGCTGCCCTGCGTTTGGCCCCCCACAGCCTCTTGTTTTTCAGTTTTCAGCACACCAGCCTCGGAAGCCTACTTTCTTTCCCCGTTTCCCTCCCTCCATGTTGTTCTCGCCGCACGACCCCTCTGGCAGCAGTCGTCAGCTCATCATTTTGTTTTCTCATTTGCTCGGGCATCTCAGGCTGTGTGGGTTCCCAGGTTTGGACCCGCAATTTAAAGGTTTCAATCCCTGGATTTCTCTTGAGGTTCCAGTCAAGGACCCCCCCTCTGGATGGCTATCGATTCCCCATCGCTTTTGATATCCCTGTCCATCCTCGGCCTAGTCACTAGGTAATACTGTGGAAAGGGAAATATTGGCAATAATGTAACTACTGGAGACTTTTCATCTTAAGAAGCATTACAGCATGTTTAGAATGAACACTGAATCTCACCTCTTCTCAGTTCCCCACCCCATTAAGACACTGTCATCTCCATTCCCTTCCGCCCAACTCTTGGACACTGTTTGGGTCTGGATGCTTTCCTATAATTGGGCTGGGTCTTCCACTGTCTGATGTACGGTTGACTGTTTACAGAAGCCACAATGTCACAACACACTTGAATATATTGTGGTAAATATTTAAATTACCTGTACTATTTTTATGCGGTAAAATACAATATGAATAACTCAGTAAAAATAAGAGGCAGAATCCGTGGTATTCGAGGGTATAATAGGGTATTTATTCCTTACAAAGGAATGATGGTTCGAACCAGGCAATCTAGTTCCGTCACCACGAAGGTTCAGGAAGGGATCAGCAATAAATTATTGACAAGTAATAATATATATAAGAAATGCATTACATTAAGACAGATGCAGGAGGCGTAACAGCTGATAAGAATACACATACGTAATGAAAAGGCGTAATAGTAGGCGTGCATAGAGGCGTATACTAAAAACGTCATTATGATGATGACACAAATGGGTGGATCCATAAGAGAATCCTGCAAAGTCAGCGAAAATATATGGCAGAGATGCGCGCGCAGCCGCATGACGTGCGATTGACGTGTAACTAAAGGGTGAAGGGAACTTGACATTTAGCCCTACATGTGGAGACAGAAGTCTGGGGTGTCAGGACAACCTAGTCCTAAATCATATCTAATATCTTGTGTTTAAGGAACTATATTATCTAGAAGGAAAGGTCTTCGTGGACAAATCCTATTCTATACTGACTGTTAGTGCGTGTACAAGCGTCTAAGTGTCTACATGAGATGCGAGGGGGCATGGGCCTACCATGGTAACGAGAGTCATGAATTACTTGCATAAAGACAGTGAGGCCGGGCCCTTTGCTCTGCAGCTAGAGGGATGTTTACCTAAATTACTAGACAGGAATGCATTGGATGAGGAACGGAGCAGATAACTTGAAGGCTGAATACAGTTTTTGGCAGGCAACAGGCCGCGTCAGGCACCGTTAGCCGCGCAGGGAGTAGGACAAAGTTCATGGATACAGATGCAGGTCCAGGCTGGAGCATTCAGAGGCAGAAGCAGGAAAAGGCTCGATGGCAGAATTCAGGGCCTACTCGCCTGAACTGTAAAACGTGAAAAGTGTACCATATAAAGTCGGTGGCCAATCATACTTAGGAATGGAATATCTGGCCCATTCATGGCAGATATGAAAGAGTACATATTAACGTTGGACACAATTGTATTTGCGTCTTCATAACTTGAAGTGGAGGGAACATACATGTACTTGTAGCATGTACATGGAGCCGTTGGGGTCTAGATAGGGGACACAATTGACCATAAAAATTCATATTTCCTCATTCCCTCCTTGTCCCCTACGGACCCTCATGAAATATCGATCTTCAGGAATCCATCAATCTGTTCATGTAACATCATTTGTTCTTCTTTCTTCTTCCGGGATCTTGAATGAAAACTTGAACGTGGAATACACGATGTGGCACACAGGCCGCAAATCGCTGGATCACATTGTAGACATAGGCAACAACTAAATACTATGAGAAGGCCAATACCTAGGAAGGATAGGACTTTCCATCCCCAGGCTGACAACACGCTCCAGAACCAACCGGACCATGTCCAGGTGCCTGCATTCTGATGTATCTGGTTTGCAATCTTGTGAAGACGAGTTATGGCTTTATATACGGATGGCGCGTTTTCTGGGATGAAAACACAGCAACTTGATCCGATGACCCTACAAGCTCCGCCTCTATCTGCTAGAATGACGTCAAGGACAAGACGATTTTGAAGAACAACAATCCGCATCGCAGACTGCTCCTCTGTTAAGTTGCCTAGGGCAGAGGTAGTTTCATTCACTACTGCTTCAAGGGTTCTAGTTAATCTGCGTATCAGTTTACTGTTTGAGACAACACCTATGTAAGGAAAGAGACCTTTATTAAAGTCTGTATATTGTTCCCATGCTGTTTCGGTGTAGTCAACAATCGGGATATCTCTCTGGGGTCTATGGTGTACTAGATTAGTATTTCTATGATAATCAGGAGGGGCTAGGAAAACAGGTGGCAGAAGGAATGCAATGTAACAGGTACCATACCAGTCTGGAGGTAGACGTATATATGCGGTGTGACCACATATGAAGTAGGAATGACGGGAAGCTCTAAATGTAGACTTGCCTTTATCACTGAATTCGATCACAGTAGTACATTTACTATGACCCAGGTGTACTGAACCATTCTTTCTTACACAGAATTCACCTTTGACTGGTAATACTGACATAGCAGGCAAGACTAGTGTAGCGTCAGATTCAACATTTAGAATCATGAGGTTAAGTGTAAAATTACCTAATCCATATACTTCATTTTCTAGATCAGTTCCTGTTCTTTTGGGAAGTCCCTCCTTGTTAGGATAACAGGCTTTAAGCAAAACTAAGTTCAGGTTTCCCCATACCCAGTTGCTTTGGTAAACTACAGTGTTTGAATCTAAGGAATTAATCAGACTAAACCATGCTCCACAGGAACCATTGTGTGTGAACGGATATGGAAAGAGAGGCAGAACTCCTTTGTATTTCTGATAAGGAGCGAGTCGGCCACATATCCATCAATTTGTAGCGTTGCTGGTCTGATGGGAATGATGTAACATACTAATGAATGTGTTGTTGCGCAGCGCAAATCTATAGGACAACTCATGTGGAGGTAGTTCACTAAAAGAATGTTCGGCAGTAACATTGTAAGCACGCTTGAAAATAGGATAGTACATGTGTAACAGTATACTTGCAGTAATAATAATAAGACTTAGAAAAAACATAATCAACAATGTCACTTTACAGTGACTATGAAGTGATTTACAGTATGCATGTTTCTTGAGCTGCTTCTGTCTATTTTTCTCTCTCATTCGGTCTAGAGGATACATGTCAAAGACTTAATTCAACCGATTCACCATGGAGAGGACTTAAACAATCGAATTGTCTGACTTGCTAGACCTTAGTTTCAGTTTATAGTTCTCTTTTTCTGTCTTTTCAACCAGGGGGAGTTTTGAGTCAGTCTGTGAGGGAATGCAGGGCTGGACGTTTAAATCCGATGGTAGTCCATGAAATTTCTTGATATGGCTCGAGTGTAACCACCCTTTGCGACCCTCAATCTTCACGGCTGTCCTCGTGGTCAGTAAAACGAGTTTCGGTTGTTGCCAGCGAGGCTCCAATGGACTCCTCCTGTCGAAGTTCCTTACAAGCACCAGGTCCCCAGGAACCACGTCATGGGGCTTCACCTCAGTGTTATCGGGAAAAGCTGCAGCTACCTGTGAACGACAAGATTGTAGTGCAGACATCAAGGAAGCCAGGTAATCTGTCAGCATATTACAATCAACATCAGTGATCTTACGAGGTATAGGCGTCCCCCACATATTTGGTGGCCTACCGAAGATCACCTCATACGGGGATAGCCCTGTTCGAGAATGTGCTACCATTCTCATGTAAAATAGTGCAACCGGTAAGGCTACTATCCAGTCGACACCTTTTTCTCTACAGATTTTGGACAGTCTAATTTTCAGAGTTTGATTATGGCGTTCCACGAGACCTGCTGCCTCGTGATGTCGGACACAGTGAAATTTCCATTGATAGCCTAACAGAAGTGAAACGTGTTTCATTAGCTCGGATGAGAACGGCTGGCCATTATCTGAGTACACGATACGGCGCAAACCATACCGTGGGAAGAATTCACGAACTAATTGTTTGGCAGTAGTCGGGGCAGTGTAATCTGAGACGGGATACGCCTCTGTCCAACGGGAAAGAGCGCATACAACTACGAGGACATATTTGAATCCTCGACATCGTTCCATCTGGATATAATCCATCTGGAGGGCTTCAAAAGGGTGATCGGGAGGTTGGAATCCACCCTGCTCTACAGGTACTCCTTTACCTGGGTTGAACTGACAACAAATCATACAGGTTCGGACTTTCTGTTTGGCTGCAGCTCGTAAGTGTTTGTTGAACCAAATGTGTTGAATACTGTCTAACATGGCTTTTTCTCCTAGATGTGCTGGACTATGTATTGTGTTAATGATAACTTGAACCATTGAGTCGGGGAGAAACCATATAGATTTTCCCTTCGTCATCCATCCCTGATCTCTCTGGATCCCTCCTAATTCAGTCCATTTCTTTATTTCTTCTGGTGTGGCATGTGTCTGTATGTCAATTACATCAAGGGCGGGATCCTTAACTGTCATGCAGTGTGTGGGCGTCGGAACTATTGTCTTTGTCAAGTCAGTTGCATGAGTCTGATTCTGTGCTGTTTGTTTAGCTGTTCTGTCAGCTAGGTCGTTACCCTGAGAAATAATGTCAGTCACTTTCGTATGGGCTTTGCACTTCATGATAGATATTGAAGTAGGTAGATGTATTGCATCTAATAGAGCTTGAATGAGGGGACCGTGTTGAATGTTGGCACCGTGAGAAGTTAAATAACCTCTCTCTCGCCAAAGGACTCCGAAGTCGTGTACGACTCCGAATGCATAACGTGAATCTGTGTATATGTTGACTTTCTTATTTTTGGCTTGAATACAGGCTTGTGTCAGAGCGATAAGCTCTGCTGCTTGAGCTGATAATGTGTCGATACAATTTGTTTCAATGACTTCGGTGTCTGTCGTGACTGCATAGGCGGCCACTAACTTTCCTGTATTTGTTCTCATACATGAACCATCTACATAAAGTGTCAGGTCTGGATCTGGTAATGGGACATCTGTCAAGTCTTGTCTGGGTTTCGTCGTAATAGTAATGACTTCAATACAATCATGTGCCAGTGGGTCTGTTCCACTTAATGGCAAAAGTGTGGCAGGATTTAATGTACTACAACGTCTGATTTCTATGTGGGGCTGAAACAATGTCAATTCGTAACCAGTCAGTCGTGCTATAGTCAAGTGTTGTGTCTGTGTCCGGTTCAAGAGAACCTCTACTGCGTGTGGCACCTGTACTGTCAATTGATGTCCTAATACTATGGAATCGCTTTGTCTAATCGCTAGAGCTGTTGCTGCGACTGATTTCAGGCACGCAGGAAGAGCCTGAGCTACGGGATCTAATGTGCTAGAAAAGTAAGCGCATGGCTTGTGTGATCCTGCTTGTTCCTGCGTGAGTACTGACAAAGCAGTACCTTCACGTTCTGTAACAAAGAGTGTAAAAGGCTTACTGTAACATGGTGTCGCTAAAACAGGTGCTTGGCATAAAGCTTTCTTTAAATCTTCAAAAGCTTGTGTATGTTCTGGAGTCCAAGGGAGGACAGTCGATGTCGCTGCCTCCTGTGTTGTCAACTGAATGAGTGGTTTTGCTAAAAATGCATATTGGGGGATCCACTGCCTGCAGTACGAAGTGAGGCCTATGAAGGCCCGTACCTCCTTTTGTGTCTTGGGTGGTGGCATGTTTACAATTAACTGGATACGATCAGGTGTGAGCTGTCTCCCCCATTTGGACAGCAAGTGCCCTAGGTACACAACTTGCTGGGCACAAAATTGCAGCTTTGAAGGGGACACCTTGTGCCCCTTGTCGGCTAAGAAATGTAAAACCGTCAGTGATGCTTTTTCACATTCGGGTTCGCTTCGGGCGGTGATCAGCAGATCATCGACATACTGAAGCAGTGCAGTGTTAACAGGCATGTGGATACTGTCGAGTTGTCTTTTCAGTGCTTGGCTGTAGATGCTAGGACTTTCTGTAAATCCTTGAGGTGCGCGTGCGAATTTAAAACTTCGTCCATTTAAACTGAATCCGAACAAATATTGGCTTTCCGGATCGATTGGGACGCTGAAGAAGGCGTTCTTGAGGTCAATTACAGTAAAGAACGTTGCCTCTGAATCAATAGCTGTCAGTAATGAAGAGATATCTGGGACCACGGGGTATTGTGGTACAATGCATTTGTTTAATTCTCGCAGATCAATAACTAATCGATATACTGGGGGTGCTTTTGGATCAGTTCGTTTAAGAATCGGAATAACCGGAGAATTACATATATTGGAGTCGGTTTCTACAACCACTCCTTGTGAGATGAGCTCGTCAATGATTTGCAGTAAAGCCACTACAGCATCTGGAGGTAATTTGTATTGTCGCATTCGTGGTAATACCACTCCTGCTTTGAGTGTGACTCGATATGGTGTAATGTGCATACAACCTACATCAGTGGGGCCTTGTGCCCATAAATGTGCAGGTAGATTCTGTAACCGGTGATCCATGTCTCTAGACACGTAGTGACCTTTAAAGTCACGCAAAAATAGTCGTACTCCGTCCGGAGAACAACATATTATAGCTCCTAGAGCTTTCAATGTTTTTATACCTAACAAGTTTTCTGGACATGATTTCGTAAGCAATAGATCTGTAGTCCGTGTTAATGGACCAACTGTAAATGCAAGTGGTTGTGATACTTCGTTAATAGTGGGCTTTCCTGAAAAACCAAGGGAAATATTTTGTGAGCCTGAGAGGGGTGCCCCTGGGACTTCGTCGTGACTTATAGTTGTTCTGCTTGCCCCTGTGTCGAGTAAAAACTTTCTGTTTTTCCCTAATACTTGACTCTGTAAATAAGGACCCTCTTGATCTACAGGGACCTCAATAAGGGGTAAGCCAACTTCCCTCTCTAGGCTATTTCATGTGTATCGCTGATACTCTGGATAGTCATTTTGTGCATACTGGTACATCTGTTGTGTCGTGTTCTGTGTTGCAGCAATAGGCTGTGGCTGTTGTTGTGGTACGGTCTGTTGTGCAGCTTGCATAGGCTGTATATTCTGAGGTACTTGTTGTTGGATCTGATCCTGTCTAGGCGGACGTGGTCTCTCCTTAGTTTTACCCGTAGCGATATTATGTTTCAGAACTGCACAATCGTTTACATGATGACCTGGCTGTTTACAATAGTTGCATGTCCCTTTAACGGGAACCGCTGAATTACTGGCCGTACCCTTTTTATGACCGTCAGCTGGAACTGACTGAGCGACAAGCATTTTCATTTTCGTGTCTTTCATACGCCTTGTTTCGTGTTCTTGTTCTTCTCTAATTCTATTCTGGTGATACTGTAACATTTGTAACATTTGTGAAGGAGTGTTAGCTTGCCAAGTGCTCTCAACTTTCAATACTCTGTTTTTAACTTGCGGCAGAGAATTCTCGACTAGTTTTGTTACAAAAAGATGTGGATATGACTCACTATTTGCTTTCAGGCCGCTATTAATACCAAAACATTTTTCAAATCGGGAATAAAAATCACTAGTGTCTTCATCGGGTTTCTGTTTACAGGCTGAGATTGCTCCCCAATCTTCCTTTTTCGTAGTTAATAAACGTGGCAATACTTGTACCAATAGACCTGGCAATGCTTTTGTTTTGTCCCCAAGCCCTACGCCTGCAGTTCTGTTATTTTCTTCATTTTCTAATGCGGTCCAATCAATCTTTTGGTCTCCCACCTCCCATTCTTTTTCCTTGAGTTTCTCATAAATACCGGCAGGCAGTAATACTTTCAATATTTTCATAATGTCAGGATAGGTATAATCACCCATGAGTAACATGTCTTTTAATTCACGGTGAAAACCTGCTGGATCTTTGTCATGGCTAGGCACTAATTTTTTCATTTCCAATAGTTCTATTTTGGTTATGGGCGTGTACACAAACACGCGTCTAAACGTATTGTCATCATTTCTGACTGGGTGTACTTCGCGTAATGGGTTCTGTCTGTCTATGTGATACGTTTTTCTTTCCACGGTGGGAACTGAAACATGTTCTGGGCATACGAAGATAATGTACTGGTGTCGATATTCTAGAATTTCTTTAATTAAATCAGTACCTGAACCTCTCCATTTATTCGTGAGTAATTCTGTCAGTATATCAGGTAGGGGACCAGGATCGGAGTGTTGGCTTCTATACAATATAAGGAGGTGTTGTATCATGTATATACCAGCTAAACGCTGTTCGTCTGGGGTAAGATTCAGAAACGTGTGTGCTAGCGCATCATCACTATATTTTTCAGAACTGTCAGCCCATTGTACTGCTGACCTGGCTAATTCTTGTTCATCCATAGAATCGAGCATATGATACCCCCTTCGGTCTCGGAGTAATTTATCCGTAGTCTGGAATAGGTGTTCAGGGGACCTTGTATTTAACATAGGGGCTTGAAAATGTCTGCTACATTCTGGACGTATCGGACGTATTGGACCATTGAAGTGTCTGGTATTGTTACAGGATCTTCCCCTACCTACATAAGCTATCGTTTCTAATTGTCCCGTGGGCATTTCTGATTCTTCCTCCTCCTCTCCCTCTGATTCAGTTTTGTCTGCCTCTAATCTGTTTTCATGTATTCTTTCTATTTCTTTTCTGATCTTTCGGCACATAGCTACTATACACTTCTGTTTATCATGTTTCCCTTCTGATATATTCTGACCCCATCTGGTAAGCACTTGCATTTCATCCTGATCTACCTCAGGCCTATCTCTGTTTCTGATCAAGCAGTTTATGAGGAAACTTAACAGCAGTTTCTGTATATCTACTTTCTGGTATTCCATGGCCTTGTCAATACTTTCAGGGCCTTGCCCTGATTGGACAAAGTGATATATATTGTCCAGATGAGCAACCATTCCTGGTAGTGTCATTAAATATGTGGACGCTCGTCATATACGTAGTGATGACAGCAACATTCTGTCATTTTTACCGGGCACTGGATCATATCTACAATCCACAAGATGTTCCTTAAACATACCGGATCTTACTGTTTGAGGTGTATGTTGATATGCTAAATCTCTAAAGGACAATTTATTTCCTTGCGGTGGCGTGGAAAAAATCGCTGTCGCGCCTCCTGTTGCACCTTCTGAGGTGCTAGGCGCGAAAGGATTCGTTGAATGTGAGGTAGAGACGGTAGATGTAGGAAAAGTCGTAGAAACAGATGAAACTGTTGGAATGTGAGGGGGAGTTTGTTGTTGCGGAGTTGAGGGCAGCTGATTTTGGGGTTGAGTGTCGTTAACGGGTGGTGTGCGCGGCTGCACACCATTAGCATATTCGGGGGCTGCATCGTCTAAATAAGAAGAAAGGAAAATGTCTTTTGCGGTCTTGGGATGTACTTTAATCGGGAGTAACGGAGGTGGCAGATCTTGTTGTACCTCCTTAGTGGCCTTAGGCAAACCCTCGGCCAGAAGAGGATACATACCATTCATAAGAGTGTTTCGTTGTCTGTCTACTTGTTCTGATTTTACTCGGGTACCTTCGTCAATTAATATGTTTTCTCGTGCTTTTTCTGAATCTGACCTACTTTTCTCTTCCTTTCTGAGCGCTTTTTCTGTGCGCCTATGCGATTCTTTACGCCATAATTCAATGGCATCTTTCTGTGACTGTCTGGCTTTCTTTTTCCATAACGCTTCTTCTATTCTCATGATGCAATCTGCATCCCATGTTCCGGCAGCGGGCCATCTCTGACTCTCTGCTAAATCCTTGGTGTAGTCCACCCATAGATCAAGATATAATACGGCATCTAGGCCATGTTTATGGTACATAAAGTACCCTGGAGTGTCCCTAGGTGGGATAGGAACAGCTTCCTCGAGTATCCCTTTTCTAGTTTTTATCTGTCTTAATTTTGAAAATAACGGCATCTTGAACTTTGTTACTTAATTCTTACTCGGTTTTTGAACACAAAAATTACAATAAACACAATAATGAAGATCGAACAATCACTCATACCACGACATTTAAAACGTATCAAAACATTTTAGAACGAACAATAATAATTAGAATAAAACTAGTTGACTGCATAATACATAAATATACTGTATGTACTGCTAAACAGTACAGATACACTGCTAAAACAGTGCAGACCAGGTCTGTGTACCCAGACCCGTCTTGACCGGCACAAACTAATGTGCACGTCTAGATGCGTCCCCAGCAACGGTACTCACCGGGAAGCACGGAACGGAAGGCCTCGGAAGTCTGGACTGGACTAGACCAAACTGGACTGGACTCGACTCGTGACTTAGGTACTTCGGAACTTCGGAATCTGGTAGGCCTCTGTATACCTCGTATCTTGCTCTCTCAGCTAGGCTCTGGTCGGGATTCTCCGCACTCCTCACCGCCTCGTCTGGGTGTTGATCGCAGCCTCAGTCGCCCCCGTTGGCCTGAGGGAGATACAGGAAATCCTGCAGGTACGCGTAATTGTCCGTCCGGCTGTGGCAGGAGACCGGGTCTGCAACGCACCTCCGGCGCGTGGGGTGTGAGAGGAGTCCATGTTCGGGCGCCAATTATGTGGTAAATATTTAAATTACCTGTACTATTTTTATGCGGTAAAATACAATATGAATAACTCAGTAAAAATAAGAGGCAGAATCCGTGGTATTCGAGGGTATAATAGGGTATTTATTAGGGCTGGGCGGACTTTGCGTAGCAGAATTTTAAAAAAATTTGTGGAAAACGAGAGCACATCCTGAGTAGGGCTGGGCGGACTTTGCCTAGCGCAACTACGCACTATTCTGAAGAAAATTGTGGAAAACGAGCGCACAACCTCATGGACTGTGTGCCCGGGACGGGTCCCTCGTGCTTGGGCAGGCTCCCCGACCTCCCCAGCCTGGCTGTGTTGAGAAGCAGGGACCGGCCCCGGGCCTCCTGATTTTTGGTCAGGGCCTGGGATCCCACGTCCTGCGGCCTGCCAAGTGTCCATCTGCCCGGGACAAGGGACCCTGGTGCAGAGCCCCGGAGCCCTGCAAGGGCAGTCGGGAGCCCTACCGCTATGGCTCGGTGTGGGCAGCTGGGAGTCCTTCCGGTCCCGGCCATCTGGTCGCACCTTTCCCTCGGCCATCTGGTCGCGCGCAATGCTTTCCAATGGGGCGACCAGATGGCCGGGCCGGCCTGGAAGTCCCGATGAGGGTCCATTCGCCTCGCGGATCCCAGCCAGGGCTCCAGGAGGCCGGGCGCGTCCGCGCCTAGGGTCCCCTCCGTCACTCGGAGCGCGAGGGTTACAAGAAAGGTGGGTAGCCTTCCTCCGGATTAGTAGGGGCAGGGTATGCCGGGACACCCATCCTGGGGTTTGGTTCTCAGGCGGGGACCAGATGGGCCAAGCCCGGACGACACTTCCCCGGGGCGTCGGGTGCTTCCTCCTCCAGCCCGCGGCGAGGCAAAGTGCCCAGGACGGGCTCCATGGGTCTCCCGGGCGTCCCCCGAGGCCTGCAGCCCCAAAGCCCTGCAGACCCTGGAGCCCTTCAGCACGGAGCCCTGGAGCCCTGCAGGCCCGGAACCCTAGCAGGCCCAGGGCCCTGCAGCCCCGGAGCCCTGCAGGCCCGGAGCCCTGCAGCCCCGGAGCCCTGCAGGCCCAGAGCCCTGCAGCCCCGGAGCCCTGCAGCCCCGGAGCCCTGCAGCCCCGGAGCCCTGCAGCCCCAGAGCCCTGCAGCCCCGGAGCCCTGCAGCCCCGGAGCCCTGCAGGCCCAGAGCCCTGCAGGCCCAGAGCCCTGCAGCCCCGGAGCCCTGCAGCCCCGGAGCCCTGCAGCCCCGGAGCCCTGCAGGCCCAGAGCCCTGCAGCCACGGAGCCCTGCGTGGGCAGGCGGGAACCCTACCGCTATGGCTCGGGCAGACGGGAGCCCTTTCAGTTGCCGGCCACCTGGTCGCGCCTTTCCCCTCGGCCATCTGGTCGCGCGCAATGCTTTCCAATGGGGCGACCAGATGGCCGGGCCGGCCTGGAAGTCCCGATGAGGGTCCATTCGCCTCCCGGATCCCAGCCAGGGCTCCGGGAGGCCGGGCGCGTCCGCGCCTAGGGTCCCCTCCGTCACTTGCAGCGCACGGGTTACAAGAAAGGGGGGTATCCTTCCTCCGGATTATTAGGGGCAGGGTATGCCGGAACACCCATGCTGGGGCTGTGCGGTTCATTGCCGGGGACCAGATGGGCTACGCCCGGGCAACATCCTCCCAGGCCTCCGGGGCTTCCCTCCTCCGGGCCGCGGCATGGCAAAGTGCCCAGGGACGGGCTCCACGGGTCCCGGGCAGTCCTCCCCCGGGCGCCCAGGCCCCGAGAGCTCCGGTGGACCTCCCTGTGCCCGAGGCCAACCCGGGAAGCAGAGTCCCCCCCCGAGCCCTTGGTGTGAGGGTGGGCAGGCGGGAGCCCTACCGCTATGGCTCGGGCAGACGGGAGCCCTTTCAGTTGCCGGCCATCCGGTCGCTCCTTTCCCCTCGGCCATCTGGTCGCGCGCAATGCTTTCCAATGGGGCGACCAGATGGCCGGGCCGGCCTGGAAGTCCCGATGAGGGTCCATTCGCCTCCCGGATCCCAGCCAGGGCTCCAGGAGGCCGGGCGCGTCCGCGCCTAGGGTCCCCTCCGTCACTCGCAGCGCGCGGGTTACAAGAAAGGAGGGTATCCTTCCTCCGGATTAGTAGGGGCAGGGTATGCCGAAACACCCATGCCGGGGCTGTGCGGTTCATTGCCGGGGACCAGATGGGCTACGCCCGGGCAACATCCTCCCAGGTCCCCGGGGCTTCCCTCCTCCGGGCCGCGGCATGGCAAAGTGCCCAGGGACGGGCTCCACGGGTCCCGGGCAGTCCTCCCCCGGGTACGCCCAGGCCCCGAGAGCTCCGGTGGTCCTCCCCGTGCCTGAGGCCCAGCCGGGAAGCAGAGTCCCCACCCCGAGCCCCTGGTGGGTGGGCAGGCGGGAGTCCTTTCAGTTGCCGGCCACCTGGTCGCGCCTTTCCCCTCGGCCATCTGGTCGCGCGCAATGCTTTCCAATGGGGCGACCAGATGGCAGGGCCAGGCCTGGAAGTCCCGATGAGGGTCCATTCGCCTCTCGGATCCCAGCCAGGGCTCCAGGAGGCCGGGCGCGTTCGCCCCTAGGGTCCCCTCCGTCACTCGGAGCGCGCGGGTTTCAGGAACGGGGGGTAGCCTTCCTCCGGATTACTAGGGACAGTGTACTCTGGGACCCCTCTCGGTCCTCAGCCGGCAACTGGGTCCTGCCGTGTGGCAGGGTGCCCGGAGGGTCTTCCCCTGCGCCTGCGAGCCCCGGTTGGTTCCAGGGGCCCGGGCGGGCCCCGGGTCGGGGTCTCCGTCCCCGGGCCCTGTCCCCCGGCCTGCGGCACTGCCAAAGGCCCGGGACGGGGTTCCGTCGTGGCCGGGGAGCCTCCCCTCGCTCGCCTGGGTTCAGGAGCTCCGGCCGGGCCCCTGGGGGCCCCGGGGAGGGCGGCCTCCCCGCCCCGGGCTCCGTCCTGGGTCCTGCCGTGTGGCAAGGTGCCCGGGGAGGGGTCCGGAGGGCCCGGGGAGGCTTCCCCTGCGCCTGCGAGCCCGGGAGCCCCGGCTGGTTCCAGGGGCCCGGCCGGGCCCCGGGTCGGGGTCTCCGTCCCCGGGCCCTGTCCCCCGGCCTGCGGCACTGCCAAAGGCCCGGGACGGGGTTCCGTCGTGGCCGGGGAGCCTCCCCTCGCTCGCCTGGGTTCAGGAGCTCCGGCCGGGCCCCTGGGGGCCCCGGGGAGGGCGGCCTCCCCGCCCCGGGCTCCGTCCTGGGTCCTTCCGCGTGGCAGGGTGCCCGGGGCGCGGTCCGGAGGGCCCGGGGAGGCTTCCCTTGCGCCTGCGGTCCCCGGAGCCCCGG